>NC_135719.1:14590455-14915170 GCF_964656455.1 Halichoerus grypus | reverse complement strand
AGACAAACCCCACTTGCTCACCTTCAAGAAGAACCGCATACATAAAACTAACCAATGAAGACACTAAGTCTAGATGTTATGACTGTATTATCCAGGGCAATAAGATAAGAGGACCTCTATGAGTTCAATTCTATAGTGCCTTGTGTGTACGTCTGAAGAGGTCTTTTGAACAGAAAGATCTTTGAACCTATGCTTCTCTATTTTAGTTTTTTGGGGAACCGGTATGGATGGTGTTTATTTTGGGAAATAGAGTAAATATTCCCAAGTTTGGAAGAGTCAGCCTATCAGAAGATGCAAACCCAACATTCCATTTCTAAAACAGGACACCTCAATCATCAGACCTCTTTCTCTGGGGAATGGCCAGCCAGCGTCTTCAGCAATTATACCAGTCAGAGGAGAAATTTCCGTGACTTCCGTGAGCCATAAAAATCTGATACCGTCAGCAAACTGGAAGGCATTTCCAGTGAAGGTGGCTTCATATACAAAAGCAGCAGAACTGAGTACCACAAGCTCATGGCAAACCGCCAGGCCTGTTCCAGGACCCAGCCCTGCTCAGTGATGCTTATTCATCTGGGAGACTAATCCTAAATCTCAAATCCAAGCTGTGGGGCAAATAAGGCACCCAGGGGAGACTTTCTGTGCACCTGAGCACTCAGAGACACGCTCCACTTGCAAACACGTGAAAGAACCTGAAAAAGTAATCTTTTTTTAAGTCTTTAAAACATGAGAGAGTTGACCAAGACAGGGAGGAATTGCTAAGCCAATATGACAGAGAAACTGCTTACGTGGATAGGTACATCAACTGGGAAGAAAGGTTTGCCCTAAGGGTACTTGTCAAGCCCAGAAATTTTTAGATTTCCTACTGACAGCCTAAGGGGGCAAAGAGGATAGAAATGACAGGTTTGGCAAGGTCTTTTTTTTTACAGTAATGGAACTGTTCTAAAATAAGCTTATTGTGATGGTTATATAATTCTTTATATATGCTAAAAATTCGTGGACTTGTACACTTAAAATGGATGAATTGTATGATATGTGAATTGTATCTCAATAAAGGTTGGGGGGGAACTCAGTGAAGTGAGATCACTTTCTATTTGAGGGCAAAGTTAGGGGGAAACTGTCTTCTAGAAGCTGGCTGGCCTCCCCCTTCCCCACCCCAACTGATCTGCTCTGTTGCCAGGCACATGTTTACCTTAGAGACAGAGCACCCCCCCCCAAGGGTTCTGAGCCTCAGTTGAGACCCATAGAACACTGGCCCTTGGAGGCAGAGCTGTGGAGCCCTACACAGCCATGGAGGGCCTGCTGCCTGCCATCAGATCCACTTTCCAGTTGGTCCTAGAGCCCCTGTGGGGTGCCCTGCTGGTGATTTCTGAAAGCTGGAGACATGTTGCAGTTCTCCATGAGTTTCCCTGGGACATGCTGGCATATAATGTAATACTGGTTTTGACAGCGAAGAAACGACACATTTGGAGAAGTGTGAAGGTGCTAGGCAAAAGGTGTTTGGCCCACGCTAAAGTCTGTGGAAAAGGTAGTGGGAATATGGGACCAATGACACAAGCTGATGATGCCCTAGGGCTGCCCGGGGTGGAGGCCAGTCTTCCCACATTACAAACCTTATGCTTCTCAGCAGTAAGTACTAACCGCTGTAGGCTGGCACTTCAGAACACCATCGACTTTCTGAAAATGGCGCAGAAGACCCAGCCTCCTAAACTTTCCCAAGTGACTGGTGATAGACCCATCTTAAGAATGTCAGAGAAGAATGGAAAACAACTTTGGAAGAAAATAATGGATGATTTGAATGGAAACACTCACGTTCTAGAGAGTCCAGAACTGCTCGCCCAAGAAATCGCGAGATGGAAGCAGAGACTCCAGGAAACGGAGCAGGAGAAAGAAAGGCTAGAGCAGTCGAACGCAGGAATGCAGCGGGCTCTGAAAGATAAAGTCAGCCAGTTAATACCACTGGGTGAAAACCTTCTGAAGGCCATCCCCTGGCCTTGTCTCCTTGGAGATCTCTTGGGTCACGTCAACTGGGAAGTCAAGCAAAAGAGGGAAGCAGAAAATGACAATCAGCCGATCCATCGGTCAGAGGGTGATCTGAAGGGTGTCACTGACGATGCTGATTCCAATGTGTCCCTTCAAAGTGCTGAAGAGAAAAATGAGGAACTAGCCAGACAACTGTGGGAAGAAAAGCGAATCAATGATGAGCTTATGGGACAAATAACAGATCTTCGAGCCAAGGAAGCCTCTTTGCAGACGGAAAATTCACAGCTTCAAAGTGAGATTCAGCAGTTGAAACGGAAGCTTCAACTTCTGCCTCAATTATATCAAGAATACACCAGGGAACTTGAGAGAAAATCATTGGAGAAGGAAGCGCAGTGCTCAGACATTGAGAAGAGTCTTTCCTACACGTGTGGAAACATCGAGTCCGCAACTCAGATTCGCAACTTCTACAAGAAGATGGCCGAAGACACCCGCAGAGAACTGGAGGAGAACACCTCGCACTGTCTAAAGGACATCCTCTTCTATGCAAATAAAGTCCAGGAGAGCTGGATGGCAGCTGTGCTCACCGAGCGAAAAGTCAAGGAGCTAAGGAAAGAAAATGATCCCATCAGGCAAATGTTGGCCAAAGCGGAGTTCAACTTCCCGCCTTTCCCAAGTGGCCGTTTTGCTCCTGCTCCCCCACAGGCAGCCCACGGAGGCCCAGAAGTGTCAGGGGACCCCCTGGATCCTCAGCACCCCCAGGAAGGAGAAGAGCCATGCCGCGAGGGCTCACGCATCCAGGGACACCCGCAGGTTTGACTGAGCTCACTGCAACCCGGTCCTGAACGCCCACAACCACGGCATAACATCTGCATGTGTTTTCTGTCTTTGAAGTAGTTTTCACTTATCTCTTTTTGGTTTAGATACTGCTATTTAATTGATATTACAATTGCTTTTATTTAAGTAGATTTAGCATTATAGTTTTCAGATAGTATTTCTCCAGTAAAGTGTCATTTCCTGTAATTCTTACAAATATATTGTTTTCACATCATCAGACCCTCTAGAATTAGATAATATTAAGTATTGTATTTTGATTTAAATTAAAGATCCACAATTATTTTAACAACTATTGAAATTTGGCATGGATACAAACATTTAAAATAACATTTTTCTATGGCATGAGCATTTTTGTAGGCCATTTTGAAACTCACGAGCATGTATTAGAAGTCTGTACAAGTAATTTAATATATATCTGAATAAATTTTGATTTAAAAAAATTGGAAAAAAAAATCCACTATTCCAACTTCATAATATTTTGATTAGACTAGCTTTAAATTCATAAATTAACTTATCGTAGTTTAAGGTTTACAATTTTTTTCTCCTCTTGTTAACTTTTTTAAACGTTTTTCTTTTGTTTAAGATATTGTTTGCTCTTTAGACATTTCTAAATTTTATGCAGTGAAAATGAAGGTTTTCCCTTGATGGCAAGCAAACACACACACACACAGCCCACCATGCCGATTCCAAGGCACCCTGAGTCGGTATGGCAGGAACCGAGGATAATAGAACAGTAAAGAAAGCTGCAAAATTGTAAAAAAATTTTAAAGAGAGAAAGAAAGAAACCATGCTCCCACAATTTGTATAATATACCTAACTCATATACACACAAAAGGAGAGTTGCCCAGAAAGTGAGGAAAAAGCAGGGGGAGACTCCCAGATGCTAACAACAGGGGAAGCTCTTCCCAGCCCTGGGACTGCCTGGAGGGAGAAGGGGGGTGCAAGTGGGGGGCTGTCCTCAAGGAAGACAAAGATTTGCTGCAGGTACACATGACAGCCACCAGAGGGCATGGGAGCGCAGGCCAGGGGAGTGCACAGCAATAACTTGGAGAAGGACCAGCACACTTGGGTCTATACAATCTAAAGTGTGTGTGTGTGTGTGTTACTGCATTAATTCATATCCGTTTATTTAGTACAGGCAGATCTCAGAGATCGTGCAGATTTAGTTCCAGGCCACCACAATAATGCAAATGCCACCATAAAGGAAATAATTCAATAATTAATATTTTTCTGGAAGTCATTTTTTTTCTGGTTTCCCAGTGCACACAAAAGTTATGTTTATTACACTACACTGTCATCTAGTAAGTGCACAATAGCATTATCTCTAAAAAAATAAAAATTAAACCATGTTGAATTAAAAAATATTTTCTTGCTAATAAATGCTAACCGTCGTCTGAGCTTTTAGCACGTTGTAATCTTTTAGCTGATGGAAGGGTCTTGCTTCAGTATTTGCTGACTGATCAGGGTGGTGGTTGATAGAAAGCTGTGGCAATTTCTTAAAAGAAGACAACTACGAAGGTTGCCGCCTCAGCTGACCCTTCTTGTCACAAAAGACTTCGCTGTATCGGGCAGCGCTGTGGAGGGATGTGAAGAAATTGGAGCGCTGTTGGGTGGGAATGTGAAACACCATAGCTGCTGTGGAAAACAGAGTGGAGGCTCCTCCAAAAATTAAAAAGAGAGATACCATATGATCCGGTAATCCCACTTCTGAATATGTATCGCCCAAAACTGAAATCAGGATCTGAAAGGGGTACCTGCACTTCTAGTTTCATAGAGCACTATTCTTCGTAGCCCACGAGAGAAAGCCATCCAAATGTCCACCAACGGATGGATGGATGGGCTCAGAGAATATGGTATGAATGAGTAAAGAAAACGTAACATTATTCTTAAAAGAGAAGGAAATTCGGTCACACGCTACAATATGGATGAACCTTAAGGATAGTATCCTACGTAAAATAAGCCAGTCTTACACACACACACACACACACACACACACACACACACACACACCAGATATTGTCTGATACCTCTTATAGGAGATCTCTAAAGTTGGTGAAAAATAAAATAAAAAATAAAGCAGTCCAACTCCTACAAACAGAAAGTGGACCCGTGGCTGCCACGGGCTGAGGAGTGAAAGGAATGGGTGGTTATTGCCTGGGTATAGAGTTTCAGATTTGCAAGATTAAAATTTCTAGCAATCTCCTGCTCAACTTTGTGAATTTAGATAATAATACAAAACTACCAAACTTAAAAAGAATTAAAAGGGTAGATTTCATGTCATGTGTTTTTTACCACAATTTGAAAAAAAAAAAAGAAAAGGAAATGTGAGATTTGGGATTTGAGTGGTGGGGAATTAGACTTGAGCTCTGTCTCCAACCAATGACTTCACCTCTCTACGTTTCGGTTGAAGGAGTTGATCTAAATAATTTTTAAAGGTTCTACCCAGTTCTAAAATCTAATTGCTTTATAATTATAAAGAGAATATCTTAGCCATTGACTCTAAGACAAAGACCTCTATAGTACAAAATGTTGACCTCCTTATCTTCCAAAAAATCCCTCCACTACACCTTGTCAGTCGTATCAGACAATCAATTCACATTGGATGCTCAGTGATCAGCATCTCACTAAAGTAATTCATGCTGAAAACAACATGATGATAACTTGAAAAAGGACGTTTACCTCAAGCCGAAGGAGGACCAAATTTTAAATATTCATATTATGCTCATTATATTTTTGATCACTAATCTTTACTGGATGGGTATGAGAAAGATGAGAGCAAAGGTCATTAGAAGAAAGAAAACTATCTCTGAAATGACCCTGATATCAGGTGAAGATCATCTGAATGCAGGAAGTACTAGAGGGATGGAAAGGAAGGAGCAGAATTACGACAGGTTGAGGATGGAACTTGGTGGGTATTAGACAGCAAAGGATCAGAGGATTTTCTAAGGTTTCAGTCTGGAGGGATGGGGGTAACAATGAAACAAGCAATGTTTGTAGAAAGGAAGGTGCCTATGTCGAAACACACAGGAGAGAGATTGGGTCCTGGGATGAAGAGGCATCCTGGGGAGACTGCATGGGTACTTCTACATAGTGTTTGAAGAGAGACAAGAGCAGCAAGGCCTGGACCGATCCTTGGGGCACAGCGGCAGTTAAGCCAAAATCCTCAAACTTGCAGCAAGTGTCTTAGGTGTTACAGAGTGTAATGAATAAGAAAGCTTATGAACGAGGAAGAAGAGGCCCTGGCAGGGGTGTAAACAGGGAGAAGGAAGAAACCAAGACAGAGAAATGAAGCCAAAGGGGCCAAGGGTGAGACAAAAGAGCGCCCTGCAGCAGAAGTCAGAGGAAGGGGCTGGTGGGGAGGTGTTGGTTAGTGTATCTTTGCTGCCAGAAACGTATGGGAAGGAGGACATCCAAAGTGAGAAAATTCCTGAAAAGGCAGGAAGGGAAAGATTTCCAGGCTCAGACAAGAGAATCAAGTTTGGAAATCAAGGAGGGAACGGTGGAAGGATGCGTGTAGAAAGAAAGGTTATTTGTTGGAATGTATGGCCACAAGCCACAGCAAAAGAACTTTGCTAGCTCAAGGAGAAAGGAATTTATTTGGAAGGCTTTGGGGCAACTCCCAAAATGCATGGGAAGACCAGATAACCAGACTCGGCAAGAGGGCTGAACCAAGGGAGACTGGGCCTAAAAAAGACAGGTGAGCTCCAAGCACAGCATGAGCTTGGGTTAGGCCCCATCACTGGTACTAGACACATACCAAGAACACAGGTGTCATCTGGTCTCCTCTACGGTCACCTCAAAGCTCTGAAATCCCCAACTGTCCTCCCAAGATTCAAAAGCCCGGTGCCAAGTGTCTTCTTAGCTAACCCTCCATTATCTGCCCACTCTCCCCCCGCCATGACTTCTAAGAGCACCTGACTATTCCGCTTTCTGAGACATACTTGATGTCCCACCAGATACCCAGGGCAGACATTCTTTACAAAAATAAGGCTCTTACAAAAACAAAATAAAACAAATGAACCAAAAGCCTCAAAGAGTCAAAAGTAGTCAAAACAAGAGACACTTGTCTACCACTTCCCACCTCGCCAATTCCCAGACCTGCATTTCAAAACCAAAAGCAAAACAACGTATATGATGCAAAAGTCTTCTGCCTCACGTAAAAACAGTCTGCCTTCGTACCGCCGAAAACACTCTACTTCCCAGAGCAAGCCATTAAAATCTCTCCACTCTATCCAAGCTCCAGCCCCAAGACCCCCGACTGACACCCTTTCCTTTGGTTTGCATTCTCTAGCAAGCTTGTTCTGGTATTTTGCAAACCACAAAGCAGTGACAAAGTCAGACAACACTAATGCATGTGTAAACTTGGTGGAAAGAGATTGAAAAGGAAGTTAAAACACTGAGATGATACAATAAGGCACGAAACTCTGGGTAATGGCTTTAGTTCTCTTCTCTGTGGCAGGTCTCCGCTGTGGGTAACATCAACGGCTTCCCTACGCCAGAGCCCCCTCCACGTCTACTTTGCCTTCAGCCAGCACTTTTGCAGCTGGGGACACTTAATCCTCGGGGTGAGCCTGTGACCCTCAATGTCACACATGAAGATGTCGGCTCTGGGTCATCCTGGGTGTATAGGATTACAACAGCCTTTCAGAACTGCCTTTCACTAACTTTTTCTTTCTTTTTAAAACATCCTTTGGTTTTATATTGGGCAAGAGCAAAAATAAGATTACTTGATAGTAAATCGCCCCTACCGTACAATTACAAAATGCTGCTCTTTACCACATTGTAAGATTTCAATACGCAGCCAGCCTATTTCTGATTTCTTCATGGGGACTAATGTGATATAATAACAAAGATGGCTGTATCCTCACCAGGTAATTCAAATCCCCACTTAAATCCTCCACAAGTGGCCCCAACTTTTCTCTTGTCAAAATAAAGACTAAGACGCAAGATGGTTTAGGAACAAATGAAAACTCCATCGCCTTCAACCGAACTCTAGCTCTATCTGTGCAAATAGTAAGCAGTATTTCCCTCTGATTAAACCATCTTTCATTTAAAGAACTATTTCACACTTGAAATTCTCACGCCATATGCAACTGTTATGGGATAAACTGCGTTCCTCCAAAATTGATGTTGATGTCCTAACCCCAGGTAACTCAGAATGTGAATGTATTTGAAGATAGGGCCTTTTAAAGAGTGATTAAGCTAAAAGGAGACAATTAGGGTGAGCCTAATCCAATCTGACTGATGTCCCAATACGAAAAGGAAATTTGGACACACAAAGGGACACCAGGAACATATACACAGAGAAAGAAGGCAGCCATTTGTAAGCCAAGGAGCAAAGCCCCAGAAGAAACCAAAGCTACCTCTACCTTGATCTTGGATTTCCAGGCTCCAGACTGTAGGAAAATACGTTTCTGTTGTTTAGCCCCCAGTCTGTGGTACTTTGTTATGGCAGTCCTAGGAAACTCATACAGCAACCCGTACAAAGAGACCAACTGAATTATTAGTAAAGAAAACAATGTATGAATTGCCATCTACTTTCATTGGTGTTTTAAATATTTTTCCCATGTCATGAGTGGATGGATTTTGTAATTCCCAGTAGGAAAACATACCTGAAAAGCCTAATGGCAAATCAGTTGTAAAATGTTTTTGCTGTGTCGGGGCAGGCAGTAAGGACTGTCTTCGAAGTCCCCCGACTTACTTTATTAGAAGGCCAGATACATGCTGGCTGCTTGCATGACTGTGTCCCTCGTTAAGTGATCTGTGTTGTTTTTCTTTCAGCAAAGGCTTTATTTGTTTAAAAGACATGAGTCTTGACTTCCAAATTCAAGTGACCATTTGCAGATAAGATTCGTAAGTGTCCTAGGTCCACTGCCCCCACCTCAGACTCTCAGACAGGGAGTGTTGTACAGGTGACTTATGAATGAAGTAATCCCAAAGGCAAATTAAGTCAGAAGATCAGGAAAATAAAAAGGAGGAAGCCAAATAAGGACATGTCTTCAAGCAACGTTTTACAGATAATCACTTCAGGTTTATCCCACGATGAGGATCACTGGATCATGAGAGTGTAATTTGCACCTCAGCCCTGTCCTGACCCAAGGCAACAGCCATGGAACTTTCCAACTCCCAAATCCATCAGTCACTGGCTTAGGGGAGAGGAAATTGCCAGACTCTACCAGGCCAATCCTTTGGGGGGAAAAAAAAGAGCTTCAGAGGCTGTCTATTGGGACCAAAAGTGCCTCAAAGTCCTGGGGCCCCAAAAATAAAATAAAAGGGACTTGAGGAGGTCTGGTGGGAATACCAGCATTATACATCACAGTAAACACTGAATCATTCTTTTTCTTCAGCTCATCTGGAAGATTATGGGTCATATTCTGGAAAGTCACCTAGACTTTTGGGGTCTGCATTGCTTTAAGAACTTCAGCATCACTCAGATTTTTATTAGGTCCAGATATTCCTATCATTTCTACCATGCCCCGCCTCCTATTCCAGGCCTTCCTTCCTCAGGGAAACCAGCTGAAATGAGCTACCTGAGCTATAGAGTCTCTGTGTTCCCTCTTCCTCTGCCCCGCGCCCCACCTTCTTCTCAAACCTTCTTCACCCGGCCCATCCTCTTTCTGAGGGTCTCTCTCTCTCTCTCTCTCATCACATCCTTCACTCCTACTCTCTGATGTTCTACATTTTTCTGGACTCTTGGTTGGATTTCTTTCAGCACTGTGCTGGCATCCTTATTGTAATCTGGTTGACAAACAAGAACAGTATCATGGGCTGACTTTCCGCAGGGTCTTAGAAGACTGCGTGCTTTCTCCCGCCACCCCGGGCTGGGTTGAATTAGGACTTACATTCAGGTCTCTGTCATGGCCTCCAGTGGGAGCATACACGTTTTGCAGTCTGAAAAGTCCCTTGATTTCTTGGCCTTTATATTGACTAATTGAGAATTTGGCTTAATAGGATACAGCAAAAGTAGGCATAAGAGAAATGTGAGTCATATGCTGATACAATTTATCTGTGCCTGTGGAGCCTGCTCAGGCCTAATCTTTACATAGTGCTTGGATAGGGTGACGCTTTGCTGAATGGAATAGATACACAGGTCATAATGGGTAACTCGGGGCCTAGGGTCACCTGGTTTTCCATAACCAGGAGTTCAGTTTTTATCAAGGCCCAATATCAACCCCAAAGCTCTTTCTGTAGAAGAGAAGAAATTCCTGCTAAAAAGTAACCTGACTAAATCCTCAGTGGTCTGAGATTCTCCTCTTGGGGTTTGTCATTGTCTCCTCCAGTATCTTGATATACTTCCAAAACTTTAAGTGCCATTTATTGGATCTGCTTAGACTGCAATCTGGACCGTCTAGGGAAAATTGTTCTGGATCCCATTCCAATTGGGACACTGTATTAATTTTCTAGGGCTGTTCTGTTGTAACAAATTACCACAAACTCAGTGGCTTCAAACAGCAGGAATTTATTCTCGCACTGTTCTGGAGGCCAAAAGTTAAGCATCAAAGAGTTGGCAAGGTTGGTTTCTGCTAGAGGCTCTGACGAGAATCTGCTCCATGCTCCTCTCCTAGATGTTGGTGCCTGTGGCAATCTTTGGCGTTCTTGGCTTCTAGGTGAATCACTCCAATCTCTGCCTCTGTCTTCCCATTGGCCTCCCCTCTGGGTCTGTTTGTATCTTTCCCTTTTCTTATAAAGATATTTATCATTGGATTTAGGGTACATGTGTTTATAAGGGTGATCTAAATCTAGGATGGTTTCCTCTAAGATCCTTGACTTAATTATGTCTGCAAAGACTCCTTTTCCAAATAAGATAACATTTACGGGTCTTGGGATTTAGGACGTGGATATATATTTCAACACACCATAGAATTATTTCTGATTACTCAGTTATTAGCTTTAAATATCCATCCAAATCTAACATATATTCTTACTAGTCCACAATACAAGGTGGAGGAAACAAAGGAAACCTGTCTTTTACTTTGGAAAAAAATACCCCAACATCTCTAAGACTATGAGGTAGTAGGGTTTTCACAGAATTTATGTCCCTTTCCATGACATACATAAGTTTTACTAAGGCCAAAGAATTTTCTTGTATTCATATTCTAGCAGCTCATGTCACCAGTATATTTGGCCCATGTAATATGTTATGAATGAGTGAGACAGTCATGCCTCTGTAGACTAAATTGTGGCATGGAGCCGAACAGTTGAAATAATTCTGAGGTAAGATGGTTATGACATGCTGTTAGATATCTACCTACGTAAAATAAACTATCCCAGTGGATCAACAGGAGCACTTTTATTGCTTTGCTCCTCGAAAGAGATCACCTCCAAATAATAAATGCAATTGGAGTTGCCACCTGCTAAGCTTTAACAATTCATTTTCATTCTCCAAGACCAATCCAAGATCAGTTGACCTGGCCAAACCTGAGAGTTAAGTAAAAACAAAATAGAAATCACCATCCTCACATCTTGAGCCTTACTTAATGCCCATCACCCAGTGTGATGAGCACTGGGTCTTACACACAACCGATAAATTATTGAACACTATGTCTGAAACTAATGATGTACTATATATGTTGGCTAATTGAATTTAAATAAAAATTAAAAAAAAAACATCATCCTCATATTTTCCCAGGAAAAAATTTTTTGGGGGTAGCATTAAATTTAGACATTTCTCCATAGAAATTGTAGTATCTTTGCTTTATTAGTTTGATAGCTAAAGGGAGCTCCATAGGCTTCAACTTGGCTCTTCTTACCTTAATAGCTCTTGTATCAAAATCTGGAAAGCCAGTTCTTCCAGGATAGAGGGTATACATAGCAACTACATGCTCACCAACCAGATAATTGATTTTGTATCAGATAAAAGGGTTTGTGATCTACTAAAAGTATGAGAAGCATTTGTGAATCAAAACTCCATTTGTTTCTTGACCCTTGTAAGACTCTATTATGACCAGTGCAAAGCAATGGTACACTGAGATCCCAAGAACTGATGTTACATATAGCCAGTGTCCAGTGACCCTCGGAAGATTTGAGTAGCTCATTCTCTTTAGGGGGAAAAACAAAAAAACCTGCTACATAGCTGAAGGGAAGTTAAATAAAAGATTTAATCTGTGTATTTCTGACTTTTTTTTTTCAAAACCTCAAAGGTACTCAGTTTGAGAATCAGGCAGTGAGGTATGACATTTTGATCCAAATTCTATTCTCTCCAGACCAGGAGCTACTTTTCAATTATAAGAACCACGAGAAAGGGGATTTCCACTTTGGAGAAGATGGACTCTTCCCAATATTTTTCAATATGGACTCTTCTCAGTATTTTTCTCTGTTCCTCTTACTAAGTACAATTAAAAATCCTGGATGTCTTCTCTATTTAAAGGAGAAACAGAAAAATCCACAAATACAGTTGGAGACTTCAACACCCCTGTCAACACTTGATGAAACAACTCAACAGAAAATCAGCAAGTATAGAGAATACAAGATACCCTCAACCAATAGGATCTAAATGACATTTATACAATATTCCACCCAGCAACTGCAGAACACACATTATTTAATTGCCTGTGAGACACATACCAAGATAGACCATGTTCTGGGCCATAAAACAAACCTCAACAAGTTTAGAAGAACTGCAGTGATACAGAGTGTGTTGTCTGACCACAGCAGCATGCAACTAGACATCACTCATGGAAAGAAAACAGGAAAATCTTCAAACACTGAGAAACTAAAAACACACTTCTAAATAATACATGGATCAAAGAGGATGTCTCAAGGGGGAAAAAAAAAATTAACCTGCATGAAATTATGTAAACCCCTCATTCCTTCTTTTCAGCTCTCTGGGGTATGAGGGCAGCTGTCTCATTCTATCTTTCTGGAAGATTCCATGCCCAGTGAGCCTTCTAATGATAGAGACACCATGGCCCCAATACTGACTCTCAGTGGGCACTTTTTTCCATATTACCACATGCAATAATTACATCAGTTATTTAAATATTTAAATGTGGCTTTCAGAATCCTGTTTCTTAAGAGAAAAGAAATTTTATTACCTTCAGCCACACCTCAGCCAGATAGACAACCCCAGATAGCCACTGCTGTTCTATCCCCTTAGATTATACTGCCTTCAAGACACTCCTGGATCCCACACTGTAGATCACTGGGTGTAAGGACACTTGGTTTCATACAGTGGAGCCCAACTCTGCCTATGGAGACTTGGTAACTTCCAGAACTGATGGGAAGCTGGGTAACCAGGCTTTGAAACTCAGCTGGGATGAGGAGAGACCAGACAACAGTGAGTATAAGCATCTTCTTCCACAGAACTATCCTTTTAGGACATCTCCACCAGCGACACTATCACTAGACCTCAACATCATCATTGCAGGACTCCTGATGCTTCCATAGCGCCCCCCCACCCCCGAATAATGTTCCAACTCTCTCTACAGGACACGACCACTCATTTAGGAATAAACGTCCCAGACAAGAACATCCATCTGGCCCCCATGCCACCAAGTCAGGATTCACAACTGCATTTCCTTGCTTTCACCCTAATAATTATGCTGTCTTGTTTCCCAAGGATGGCCTTTAAGATCTCGGTAAATTAGAAGTGTGGAGGTAAATGATGGGTGGATAGAGGAGATGAAATTGATGGGCTAAAGAAGGTGGATTAAAAATAATCTATTATTAAATTCTTTATTTGCCTCTACCCATTGATTGGCAGAAGGGATGGAATGCCCAGGCCAAATTTTATGGTGAAATTTACTGTATTACCTTACTGAAAAGACCAGGAGTAGATCTGACTTTAATTGATAATTAATCCAGAGTTCAACGGTCCAGACCTTGGTTTTTGTCTGCTTCTCAGAATCCATCCCCTCACCTACGCCTCAAACTCAGTCTTCTACTCCACATGGTGACAAGAAACCTGCTGCTTCCCTGGGGTCCTGGTCCTCTCAGCTTTAAGCCAAGTAATAATAAGAAGAAGGGTCTCAAGGGTCTCTTTCATTTGAGTTCAGCAAACCCTCAGTGTTTCTCACTATGTTAGCCCCGAACACATTCCCTAAACCCTAACCTGTCACCACAGTCAATATGATGTTCTGCATTGATTGGCCAGGCTGGTCCAATTCCTAACTTTTGGAGGGGTCTAGAGCAAGATTATAAGTAGAGGCCCCTATAATATATGTCAAATTATTTTAAAATTATAAATCAAATGACATGTTAAATAAAATATATTCTACCCTCTTAACAATATACTTTAACAATAACCTGGGAGGAAGGTCTGCATTTAGAATTCTTAGACTCCTTAGAGGCCTGCTCTGGAATATGGGCATCATGGAAAAGGGTAGCCCAAAGCCTGATGAATTCTCTTTCCTTTCTTGCCTCTGGCCTATGGCCTGATGAATTATCTTTCTTTTCTTGGCTCTAGCCTGTAGCCATATGTACACATGTGGTCACTCTGGCATGCACATCCATACTTGGTCCACAATGCCACAAACAGCTAGCTATTAACCACCCCGGTGAGCACATACCAGCTGCCTTGTCTGCTCTCAGGAGAGGGAAGAGGCCACCATGTGACTTGGAAGCAGGTAGAGATGTTTAGGCAGGTCATTCTGGGATCCTGGTTACTTAGATCTAGAACATGGACAAAAATGGGAAGTGGGGGGTCCTGTTGGGCATATCAACTGGGCTCAGTGTATTCTCCACAGTGCAGAAGAATATGATGCAGGAAGGCTGAAGCAGGACCCAAGATAGGGTCCTACTTGCACAGATCTGGGGGCAGTGCTGAGCAGAGGGTCAGCTTCTTGTCCTTCCTTATAGCCAGGAGTGAAATCAACACCATAGGAAGCACAGGGCCATTGAATGAAGATCTAGGAGTGGTCCTCCAGAAAGAAATTAGAGATCGCCCTCAGACTTTGGATAAATGGATATCGGGTGGCCAGGAAATAGCAAACGCCAACTGCACGCGTGACTTTAAATATGCTTTAAAATTGGACAGGTGTTTTTGGCTCCCACTTTGTTGCTCTTCTGGGTCCACTGTGGGTCAGTTTGGTTTCCTTCCAATTTAAATTTCACTGCTTGCCTCCATTAGCCCCGTGCCTTTCTCTGCTGCGCTAGTGATCCCGGGCTCTGACCCAGGCAGAGATTCCACTGGACTCTCTCATGGAACATCACCCCAGCCACAGCCCATTGCCTCTCATCCAGACGATCGTAACTGCCTCCTTGTGGGTCCGGTTCTCTGAATCCTGTTTTTTCCCTCACCCTTACAGCCGACACTCTACCCCTCACTGCTGCTGCCTTCTATCAACAGACATTTTCCGTTCTGTAGTCAGAGCAAGAATCTTTTAAAAATAATTTGTAAAAACCTAAATGTTGCACCTGCTATGAAGACCCCTAGCCCTCAGGACAATGCTGCCCCTCAGTGTGGTTGGCAAAGCCTGCATGGTCTGGTCCAGGTTACCCCTCCTCAAACACCTCTCTCCGCTCTGCCCCACGGGCCCTCCCTCCCCAGTTGTGGGGGATTTCTTTCACTTCTTTGGATCTCTCTCTCTCTCTGTCTGTCTCTCTCCCTCCTTGTCTTGACTCTCTTATCTCCATAGTTTCACAAAGTATTTTCCCTCTCCTAAATCCATTTACATCTCCTTCTTTTTACTTTATTTTTTTTAAATTTTTTTATTGTTATGTTAATCCCCATACATTACCTCATTAGTTTTAGATATAGTGTTCCATGATTCATTGTTTGTGCATAACACCCAGTGCTCCATGCAGAACGTGCCCTCCTCAATACCCATCACCCGGCTAACCCATCCTCCCACCCCCCTCTCCTCTAGAACCCTCAGTTTGATTTTCAGAGTCCATCGTCTCTCATGGTTCTTCTCCCACTCCGATTTCCCCCCCTTCATTCTTCCCCTCCTGCTACATTCTTCTTCTTCTTTTTTTCTTTCTTAACATATATTGCATTATTTGTTTCAGAGGTACAGATCTGAGATTCAACAGTCTTGCACAATTCACAGCACTTACCAGAACACATACCCTCCCCAGTGTCCATCTCCCAGTCACCCCATCCCTCCCATCCCACCCCCCACTCCAGCAAGCCTCAGTTTGTTTCCTGAGATTAAGAATTCCTCATATCAGTGAGGTCATATGATACATGTCTTTCTCTGTTTGACTTATTTCGCTCAGCATAATACCCTCCAGTTCCATCCACGTCGTTGCAAATGGCAAGATCTCATTCCTTTTGATGGCTGCATAATATTCCATTGTATATATATACCACATCTTCTTTATCCATTCATCTGTTGATGGACATCTTGGCTCTTTCCACAGTTTGGCTATTGTGGACATTGCTGCTATAAACATCGGGGTGCACGTACCCTTTCGGGTCCCTACTTTTCTATCTTTGGGGTAAATACCCAGGAGTGCAATTGCTGGATCATATGGTAGCTCTATTTTCAACTTTTTGAGGAACCTCCATACTGTTTTCCAGAGTGGCTGCACCAGCTTGCATTCCCACCAACAGTGTAGGAGGGTTCCCCTTTCTCCGCATCCCCGCCAACATCTGTCATTTCCTGACTTGTTAATTTTAGCCATTCTGACTGGTGTGAGGTGGTATCTCATTGAGGTTTTGATTTGGATTTCCCTGATGCCGAGTGATGTTAAGCACCTTTTCATGTGTCTGTTGGCCATTTGGATGTCTTCTTTGGAAAAATGTCTGTTCATATCTTCTGCCCATTTCTTGATTGGATTCTTTGTTCTTTTGGTGTTGAGTTTGATGAGTTCTTTATAGATTTTGGATACGAGCCCTTTATCTGATATGTCATTTGCAAATATCTTCTCCCATTCTGTCAGTTGTCTTTTGGTTTTGTTGACTGTTTCCTTTGCTTTGCAAAAGCTTTTTATCTTGATGAAGTCCCAATAGTTCATTTTTGCCCTTGCTTCCCTTGCCTTTGGCAATGTTTCTAGGAAGAAGTTGCTGCGGCTGAGGTCGAAGAGGTTGCTGCCTGTGTTCTCCTTTAGGATTTTGATGAACTCCTGTCTCACATTGAGGTCTTTCAACCATTTGGAGTCTATTTTTGTGTGTGGTGTAAGGAAATGGTCCAGTTTCACTCTTCTGCATGTGGTTGTCCAATTTTCCCAACACCATTTGTTGAAGAGACTGTCTTTTTTCCATTGGACATTCTTTCCTGCTTTGTCAAAGATGAGTTGACCATAGAGTTGAGGGTCCATTTCTGGGCTCTCTATTCTGTTCCATTGATCTATGTGTCTGTTTTTGTGCCAGTACCATACTGTCTTGATGATGACAGCTTTGTAGTAGAGCTGGAAGTCCGGAATTGTGATGCCGCCAGCTTTGCTTTTCTTTTTCAACATTCCTCTGGCTATGCGGGGTCTTTTCTGGTTCCATACAAATTTTAGGATTATTTGTTCCATTTCTGTGAAAAAAGTGGATGGTATTTTGATGGGGATTGCATTGAATGTGTAGATTGCTTTAGGTAGGATTGACATCTTCACAATATTTGTTCTTCCAATCCATGAGCATGGAACGTTTTTCCATTTCTTTGTGTCTTCCTCAATTTCTTTCATGAGTATTTTATAGTTTTCTGAGTACAGATCCTTTGTCTCTTTGGTTAGATTTATTCCTAGGTATCTTATGGTTTTGGGTGCAATTGTAAATGGGATCGACTCCTTAATTTCTCTTTCTTCTGACTTGTTGTTGGTGTATAGGAATGCCACTGACTTCTGTGCATTGATTTTATATCCTGCCACTTGACTGAATTCCTGTATGAGTTCTAGCAGTTTTGGGGTGGAGTCTTTGGGATTTTCCACATAAAGTATCATATCATCTGCAAAGAGTGAGAGTTTGACTTCTTCTTTGCCAATTTGGATGCCTTTGATTTCTTTTTGTTGTCTGATTGCTGTGGCTAGGACTTCCAATACTATGTTGAATAGCAGTGGTGATAGTGGACATCCCTGCCGCGTTCCTGACCTTAGGGGGAAAGCTCTCAGTTTTTCCCCATTGAGAATGATATTCGCTGTAGGTTTTTCATAGATGGCTTTTATGATATTGAGGTATGTACCCTCTATCCCTATACTCTGAAGAGTTTTGATCAAGAAAGGATGCTGTACTTTGTCAAATGCTTTTTCTGCATCTATTGAGAGGATCATATGATTCTTGTTGTTTCTTTCGTTAATGTATTGTATCACGTTGATTGATTTGCGGATGTTGAACCAACCTTGCAACCCAGGGATAAATCCCACTTGGTCGTGGTGAATAATCCTTTTAATGTACTGTTGGATCCTATTGGCTAGTATTTTGGTGAGAATTTTTGCATCCATGTTCATCAGGGATATTGGTCTGTAATTCTCCTTTTTGATGGGGTCTTTGTCTGGTTTGGGGATCAAGGTAATGCTGGCCTCATAAAATGAGTTTGGAAGTTTTCCTTCCATTTCTATTTTTTGGTACAGTTTCAGAAGGATAGGTATTAATTCTTCTTGAAATGTTTGGTAGAATTCCCCTGGGAAGCCATCTGGCCCTGGGCTTTTGTGTTTTGGGAGATTTTTGATGACTGCTTCTATTTCCTTAGTGGTTATAGGTCTGTTCAGGTGTTCTATTTCTTCCTGGTTCAGTTTTGGTAGTTGATACATCTCTAGGAATGCATCCATTACTTCCAGGTTATCTAATTTGCTGGCATAGAGTTGCTCATAATATGTTCTTATAATTGTTTGTATTTCTTTGGTGTTGGTTGTGATTTCTCCTCTTTCATTCATGATTTTGTTGATTTGGGTCATTTCTCTTTTCTTTTTGATAAGTCTGGCCAGGGGCTTATCAGTCTTGTTAACTCTTTCAAAGAACCAGCTCCTAGTTTCGTTGATCTGTTCTACTGTTCTTTTGGTTTCTATTTCATTGATTTCTGCTCTGATCTTGATTATTTCTCTTCTCCTGCTGGGTTTAGGCTTTATTTGCTGTTCTTTCTCCAGCTCCTTTAGGTGTAGGGTTAGGTTGTGTACTTGAGACCTTTCTTGTTTCTTGAGAAAGGCTTGTATTGCTATATACTTTCCTCTTAGGACTGCCTTTGCTGTATCCCAAAGATTTTGAATAGTTGTGTTTTCATTTTCATTGGTTTCCATGAATTTTTTTAATTCTTCTTTAATTTCCTGGTTGACCCGTTCATTCTTCAGTAGGATGCTCTTTAGAGTCCATGTATTTGAGTTCTTTCCGACTTTCCTCTTGTGATTGAGTTCTAGTTTCAAAGCATTGTGGTCTGAAAATATGCAGGGGATGATCCCAATCTTCTGGTACCGGTTGAGACCTGATTTATGACCTAGGATGTGATCTATTCTGGAGAATGTTCCATGGGCACTAGAGAAGAATGTGTATTCCGTTGCTTTGGGATGGAATGTTCTGAATATGTCTGTGAAGTCCATTTGGTCCAGTGTGTCATTTAAAGTCTTTATTTCCTTGTTGAGCTTTTGCTTAGACGATCTGTCCATTTCAGTGAGGGGGGTGTTAAGGTCCCCCACTATTATTGTATTGTTGTTGATGTGTTTCTTTGCTTTTGTTATTAATTGCCTTATATAATTGGCTGCTCCCATGTTAGGGGCATAGATATTTACAATTGTAGATCTTCTTGTTGGATAGACCCTTTAAGTATGATATAGTGTCCTTCCTCATCTCTTATTACAGTCTTTGGTTTAAAATCTAATTTGTCTGATATAAGGATTGCCACCCCAGCTTTCTTTTGGTGTCCATTAGCATGGTAAATGGTTTTCCACCCCCTCACTTTCAATCTGGGGGTGTCTTTGGGTCTAAAATGAGTCTCTTGCAGACAGCATATCGATGGGTCTTGTTTTTTAATCCAATCTGATAGCCTGTGTCTTTTGATTGGGGCATTTAGCCCATTTACATTCAGGGTAACTATTGAAAGATAGGAATTTAGTGCCATTGTATTGCCTGTAAAGTGACTGTTACTGTATATTGTTTGTGTTCCTTTCTGGTCTATGTTGCTTTTAGGCTCTCTCTTTGCTTAGAGCACCCCTTTCAATATTTTTTTTGTAGGGCTGGTTTTTTATTTGCAAATTCCTTTAGTTTTTGTTTGTCCTGGAAGCTTTTTATCTCTCCTTCAATTTTCAATGACAGCCTAGCTGGATATAGTATTCTTGGCTGCATATTTTTCTCATTTAGTGCTCTGAATATGTCCTGCCAGTCCTTTCTGGCCTGCCAGGTCTCTGTGGATAAGTCTGTTGCCAATCTAATGTTTCTACCATTGTAGGTTACATATCTCTTCTCCCGAGCTGCTTTCAGGATTTTCTCTTTGTCTCTGAGACTTGTAAGTTTTACTATTAGATGTCAGGGTGTTGACCTATTTTTAGTGATTTTGAGAGGGGTTCTCTGTGCTTCCTGGATTTTGATGCCTGTTTCCTTCCCCAAATTAGGGAAGTTCTCTGCTATAATTTGCTCTATTATACCTTCTGCCCCTCTCTCTCTTTCTTCTTCTTCTGGGATCCCAATTATTCTAATGTTGTTTCGTCTTATGGTATCGTTTATCTCTCGAATTCTGCCCTCGTGATCCAGTAGTTGTTTATCTCTCTTTTTCTCAGCTTCTTTATTTTCCATCATCTGGTCTTCTATCTCACTGATTCTTTCTTCTGCCTCATTTATCCTAGCAGTTAGTGCCCCCATATTTGATTGCACCTCATTAATAGCCTTTTTGATTTCTACTTGGTTCGATTTTAGTTCTTTTACTTCTCCAGAAAGGGTTTGTCTAATAACTTCCATGCTTTTTTCAAGCCCAGCTAGTATCTTTAAAGTGATGGTTCTGAACTCTAGATCTGACATCGTACTAATGTCCGTATTGAGTAGGTCCCTGGCAGTCGGTACTACCTCTTGTTCTTTTTGTTGAGGTGATTTTTTCCGTCTTGTCATTTTGTGCAGAGGAGAATAGATTAATGAGAGAACAAAATGCTAGCAGGGTAACAACGTCCCCAGAAAATATACTCTAAACAACTCAGAAAAGACCTGAAGTAGTGGGAAAAGAAAGGGAAAGAGAGAAAAAAGAAAAAGAAAGAAAAAAAGAAAAAAGAAAAAGATAAAGATAATAACAAACAAAAGCAGAACAAAACAAAACAAAACAAAAACAGAATGTGATCAAATATGATCAGGCTGGTTTATAGATCAGTGCCACACACTAGATTTTGGGTGTATTTTGGTCTGTTAAAAGAAAGTGCCTCCCAAAATTTTAAAGAAAGAAAAACTTATATATGTACAATAATAAGGGTTGATATGATGAAGGGATGGAATATGACTGTAAGATGGAAATTATAAAAAATTTTAAAAAAGGATTTGATAAGTTGTTTGAAAAAAGAAAGAAGAGGATTAAAAAAAAAAGAAAGAAAGAAAAAAGGGAGAGAATGTGATCAGCCAGGGGAGTAGAAAAAAACCATACACTAGAGATTTAGAGTATATTTTGATCTGTTAGAAGAAACTATCTCAAGATTTTAAAGAGAGAACAACTTATATATATATGCCAAAAATACGGGTAACTACTATGAAGGGATAGAATATGACTTTAAAAATGAAAAATAAAAATGTTTTTTTTTTTTTTTAAAGGGATTGATAAGATGTTGGTTGAAAAAGGGAAAAAGAAAAATTCAAAAAAAAAAAGAAAAAAAGAAAAAAGAAAAAAAGACAGTTAAAAAAAATAATTAACTTTGAAAGACTGAAGAATCATGGTAAAAAAGCCATGAATTCTACGTGCAGTATTCCCCTAGCGCTGGAGTTCTGCCGTTCTCATTGATCGGTAAACTTGGTCTTGGCTGGCTGTTCTCCCTGATCTTCTGGGGGGGGGGGCTGTTGCCGTGGTTCCCAAATGTCTTTGCCGGAGGCAAAATTGCCCCGCCCTTGCCGGTCCGGGCTAAGTAATCTGCTCAGGTTTGCTCTCCGGAGCTTTTGTTCCCTGCAAGCTTTCCGTACAGCTTTGGAGGCGGAGAGTGAAAATGGCGGCCTCCCAGTCTCCGCCCCGGAGGAGCCGAGAACTCGGGGTCCCGCTTCTCAGCAAGCCCCCAGGAAAAGCAGTCAGTTACTCCCATCTCCCCGATCTCCGGCCACACTCCACGCTCACCCGGCCTGTGACCGCGCCTTTCTATCTGGCACCCGACCCGGCGTGGAGTCTCCAAACCCAGCAGATCCCCGCGGTGCGCTCCCGCACCTCTCCTCCCGGGGGAAGAAGGTGAGTCTCCCCGGATCTGCCGCTTGTTGGGTCCCTGCTGGAGGAGCAGTGGCCCGACTGTGCCGCGGATCACGGTTTATAGCAACCCCGAGCTGAGAGCCCGCGCCTGGGCTCTGTCTCTGCAGCTGGCTTCCCTGCTCCGATACCTGGGAGCTCTGCCGCACTCAGGCACCCCCGGTCTTTCTGTGACCCCGAGGGTCCTGAGACCACACTGTCCCGCGAGGGTTCCACCCCCCACTTCACCACCAGAGTGACGTCCCTCAGCGGAGCAGACTTCTAAAAGTTCCGATTTTGTGCTCCGTGGCTCTATCACTTGCCAGAAGCGGCCGACGGAGGCCCCTCCCCCACCGTCTATCCTCCCGAATAACGCCTCGGATTCACTTCTCCGCACGTCCTACCTTCCAGAAAGTGGTCGCTTTTCTGTTCAGAGAGTTGTTGCTATTCTTTTCTTCGATCTCCTGTTGAGTTTGTAGGTGTTCAGAATGGTTTGATCCCTATCCAGCTGAATTCCTGAGAGGAGACGAAATGCAGGTCTCCTACTCCTCCGCCATCTTGCTCCGCCCATCTCCTTCCTTTTACTTTAATTAAATAAATACTCATCATCCTTTAGCTTTTAACATAAAAGTAATAACTTCTGGGATACCATCCCTGACTCACCAATACAGGGTGTGTTCCCCAAATACAGAACCCCACAGAGGATGCAGCCTCATGGCAAGTCAGACCATATGTATAAAGACACATTCCTAAATTAGGCAAATTCATGAGGAATGTCACCTTCAGTTCTCAACAGAACTCTATGGGGTGCTTGGTTTTATTACTGCGTGAAAGATGGGGACTCTGAAGCCTAAGGACTTAGGGACTTCTCCAAGGCCAAGGCTACATAGGTAGCAATGGGAGGTGCCAATTTTCTCTCCAAATACCATGAACATCAACCTATTATTTGCATCCCTGGTGTGTCCCAGCCTTCCCGACAGTAGAGAGATCATGGTTTCCGTAATTCCTAACACATCCTCCTTAAAAGCCCAGGCTGGAGCTGGCTGAAGCTGCCAAGAAAACAGCCAATTAGTGCTCTGTTTGGGGTTCCTTTTCCTCTGTATTACTGCACTCCTTGAAGACTCCTTCCTTTGTTTATCCACTGAAGTTCAGCAGACCCCCTGGGGCTTGCTCTAACATGGAATCATCATAATTATCCAAAACGACAATTCTATTATACTTTCACTTTTATCTCCGGAGATGCCCAGACACCTTGCCAACACTCAGTCTGTACTTTTGTCTGAAGATGGGACCAACTGTGGGAGGAACTGGGAAGTCCCCTTATGGAAGCAAATGTTGTAAAAGAAAATTGGTATCTGGTTCCTGTCCCTTCTGCATGTGTAATATGTGGGGGTTAACAGAATGCACTTGTAATTTATAACTCTATGCTGACAGATATAAGCTCGGCAAAGGCAATTTTAGGGTGGGGAGAGGGATGACTGTTATATCTGGAGTGCTCTATGTCTCAGAATTTGACTGTAAGTCAACTTATTCATGGCAATCAACTTGGAATGAAGGGTTTCATGGGATGTAGGACTTCCGGTGATAAAGCTGGGACAGTGCAGAGCAAAATAAGATGCGCTGGTTGCTTTCCCTAACACAGATACCAGCTACGTACCAAGGTTTGGCAAATGACCTGCCACCTATTTTTGTAAATGAAGTTTTATTGGGATACAGCCATGCCCATCTACTTATGAATGGTCTATGGGTGATGTCCCACTATGCTAGCAGAGCCCAATAGGTGTTTAGAGGGAGACCATATGGGCCACAGCGCTGAGCATACTTACTACCTAGCACTGCACAGAAAAAGTTTGTCACATCCTGATCTATATTTCACTTAGAAAAGATCTTGAAGACGATGTATGCAATGATGTCTAAAGATTTTGGGGCACCTGGGTGGCTCAGTCAGTTAAGGGTCTTACTCTTGATTTCGGCTCAGGTCATGATCTTAGGGTGGTGAGATCAAGCCCCGGGTCAGACTCCACGGTCAGTGGGGAGTCTGCTTCTCTCCTTCTCCCTCTCTCTCTGCCACTTCCCCCACTTGTGTGTTCTCTCTCTCTCAGATAAATCAATCACTCAATCAATCACTCAATCAATCTTAAAAAAAAAAAGATGTCTAAAGTATTCATCAGAGATAACCAAACCCACATTCTTTCACTTTATGATCAACCACCATAAAATGGCTTTATATAGTGAAGTTCTGATACAGACATCCAATTACTCCTTAATAAGAAGGAATGCTAACCTTTCACCAGAAAGACCAAGAGAACAGTTGCTATTTTATCTAAAATGTTCTTTTTTGTCTAGATTCTCTTTTTCCTGGGATTTAGCTTCCTGCTGTTCAGGTTAGTTTGTAGATCTATAAATCTCTCAATGCTCAAAGTTGGGTTTTTTTTCCTTAATTTTATTAAGTTTTTAAATTTTAATTCCAGTAAAATCATCATACAGTGTTTATTAGTTTCAGGTGTACAATACAATGCTTCAAATATTCTATACATTACTCAGAGCTCAACATGATAAGTGCACTCCTTAATCCCCATCACCTGTATCTCCCAACCCCCACCCACCTCCCCTCTGGTAACCATCAGTTTGTTCTCTATAGTTAAGAGGCTGTTTCTTGGTTTGTCTCTCTCTCTCTCTCTTTTTTCTTTGTTCATTTTTTTCCTTAAATTCCACGTATGAGTGAAATCATATGGTATTTGTCTTTATTTCGCATAGCATAATACCCTTCAGCTTCATCCGTGTCATTGCAAATGGCAAGATTTCATTTTTTTAAAGATTTTATTTATTTATTTGTCAGTGAGAGAGAGCACAAGCGGGGGTGTGGCAGGCAGAGGGAGAAGCAGGCTCCCCACTGAGCAAGGAGCCCAATGGGGGACTCGATCCCAGGACCCAGGGATCATGACCTGAGCCCAAGGCAGATGCTTAATCGACTGAGCTACCCAGGCATCCCAAGATTTCAATCTTTTTATGGCTGAATAATTTTCCATTGTATATGTATACCACATCTGCTTTATCCATTCATCTCTTGATAGGCAATTGGGCTATTGTAGATAATGCTGCAATAAACACAGGGGTGCATCTATCCTTTCGAATTAGTGTTTTTGTATTTTTGGGGTAAATACCCAGTAGTGTCATCACTGGATCATAGGATAGTTAGAGTTTTAAATTTTTGAGTAAATTTCATACTGCTTTTTACAGTGGCTACACCAGTTTTCATTCCCACCAACAGAGCACGAGAGTTCCTTTTTCTCTACATCCTTGTCAACATTTGTTGTTTCTTGTGTTTTTAATTTCTCAATGCTCAAAATTTTAGGATTTTTTTTTTAAGTAGTCTCCACGCCCAGCCTGGAGCTCAATGTGCGGCTCCAACTCATGAGATCAAGACCTGGGCTGAGATCAAATCAGATGCTTAAACAACTGAGCAACCCAGGTGCCCCAAAGTTCTAAATATCAAGTTTTTTTTTTTTTTTAAAGATTTTATTTTTTTATTTGAGAGAGAGAGAATGAGAGAGAGCACATGAGAGGGGGGAGCGTGAGAGGGAGAAGCAGATTCCCCGCCGAGCAGGGAGCCTGATGCGGGACTCGATCCAGGGACTCCAGGATCATGACCTGAGCCGAAGGCAGTCGCCCAACCAACTGAGCCACCCAGGCGCCCTAAATATCAAGTTTTTAATGTATAAATTTCTATAGATGATTGTCTCCCAAAGCTATTCCTGCTATGATGTTGACTGCTTGCTTTGTATATAAAAATGGACTCTAGAGGGCACCTGGGTGGCTCAGTTGGTTAAGCGACTGCCTTCAGCTCAGGTCATGATCCTGGAGTCCTGGGATGGAGTCCCACATCGGGCTCCCAGCTCAGCGGCGAGCCTGCTTCTCCCTCTGACCTTCTCCCCTCTCATGGTGTTTCTCTCTCTCTCGCTCTATAATACATAAATAAATAAAATCTTAAAAAAAAAAATGGACTCTAGAATTGGACTCTGGTTCAAAGTATAGCTTAGCCACTCACTGGTGAGTGGTCTTGAGTAGGTTCAACTCCTTGGGACCTCAATTTTCTCATCTGCTTAGTACAAATACTATTATGGTATGTTCAAAGAATTAATGTAGCCAGAGTACTAAGCACCAAAGTATACACTCTAAGCATTCAATACATTTAACCTACTGTTTATTAATATCACCATTATTAACAACTCCTTAAATCATTACTTGGTCTATTATTCTGAAGTTATAAACTTTAACTTCCTTCTTGGTGCCTGTATTAGTCAAGGTTCTCCAGAGAAACAAAACCAATAGGAGATAGATAGATAGATAGAAAGAAAGATAGATAGATAGATAGATAATGATTTATTGTAAGGAATTGGCTCATGGAATAGTTCAAAGGCCTGAGTGTTGGTGGTATAGATTCTGGGTCAGGTGTGAAGGTCTGAGAACCAGGAGCACTGAGGGCAGGAAGATATCTCAGCTTCAACTGTCAGACAGAGAGAGATTCAGACATTTAAGAGTTTGGGTTGAATGATGCCTACCCACACTGCACAGGGCCATTTGCTTTAGTCAGTTCACCTTTTCAAATGTTAATCTCTTCTGGAAACATCTTCACAGGCACACCCAGAAATAATGTTTAATCAAACATCAAACACACCCAGAAATAATGTTGAATCCTGTGGCCCGTCAAGGTCACTCATAAACTTAACCATCACAGCGTCCAAACTAGAACACATCCCCTTCTGGACAAACAACTGAACACAGTGGTAATACCTTCTCGCACAGATCTTCCCGAGTAGCACTTGCTCAGAGACATTTGTGTTGAACGTCTCGGGACCCACTCTGCGGGCTGCATGTACACATGGGCCCCTTGATGCATGCCATTTCCTTCATCTCTACAGCTCAGTGAGAAGCAGAACCGTCCCTTCTCCTGACCTCAACTGAGCACGTCCATGTCACACAGTTAGGGAGCAGTGATCTAGATCCCAAGGCCTGTCCTTTTCCTCCAAGTCCAGCGCTTTTTTTTATTGTCTCCGGTGTCTTTTGAGATAATCCCTAGCGCCACCGTTAAACAAAAAGCAGTGGGCAGTCTTAAACATTGAAATGTTGCTCAAAACCTCCTTAGTAGGGACAAAATAATCTATTCCTGAAGGAAGAAAGTTGAAATTCAATGTATTCAGGTTGAACTTGCTGCATCCTAGAACATTAAGCCTGGATGGTTCAGGTGATTAAGCATCCGACTCTTGATTTTCAGGTCATGATCTCAGGGTCATGAGATTGAGCCCCTGCATGGGGAGTCTTCCCTCAGCGTGGAGTCGGCTTGTCCCTCTACCTGTGTCCCTCCCCCCACTTGTGTGCTGGCTCTCTCTCTCTCTCTCAAAAAAATAAATAAATAAAATCTTAAAAAAAAAAAAAAGAACATTAAGTCTCTGGCATTGTTCTCTCAGACCTTCTGAAACCTCAGAGAGATTAGAGGGCATTTTGAGATTAAGCATACGGGTCAGAGAATGAGGATAGGAAGGCCTCTTGAAACTCCACTACAGATATTGACTTTAAGCATAATAGTCCTTTAAGGAGAATGTTTAACTGACAACATAGACTTTTTTTTTTTTTTTCTTTCTTCAGATACCTCTTGTGAAACCTATTTTGACCCAGAATGTTTATTTGGTGATGATGATCAGTGAATTTTTACGTTGAAGGGGACTTCAGGGGTGACGCTGAACAATGCATTTTGTGGCCAGCGACAACTGAGGCTCAGGAAAGCTGAGTGACATGCCCAACGTCACACCCCAAGGAAGGAGAAGCACCACTGATAGGACCTAGATCTCTTGATTCTTAGTTAAGGGTCTCTTCAGCTGTGAGCCTTTCCCTGTAGATCCCTTGTTACATTTTTCTACCAGCTACAAATGTCCTCCCAAGTGTAGCTTTCTCGGAGAGCCATGAGCCTGGAGCGTTAAGGATATGCCATGTGGAAGTCAGCCAAATCTTAAACCTTTCTCTCTGGCCTGTCTGGTCTTAGCCTTGTTTGTGACCTGGGTTCTAGCTTCCATTCGGACTCCCTATTTTTCCTCCTCTCCTCTGTGCATTTTTTTTTTTTTTTTGGATTTTAGTAGGATTGATAAAGTTTGCTTTTGTCTGCACTCAGGATATTACTTAATAAAATACAAGGTCACTTGTGTGAATGAGAGTCAACATATGGTAGTGATTACGTGGTAAAGGAACAAAAGCCCAGCGAGGGAACACAAAAGCACATTTTCTGCTGCCAACTAGCAGCACTCACTGAGGGAAGCAAATAGTCTGCCTGTAATTCTGTCAACAAGCCTGAGGCACAGACTCTTGAAAATCCCAGAAGTGAATCTGTGAGTGAGGGGAAAAGCCCTAATGAAAGAAAATAGAGAAATGAGCTCTGTGCTGAGCAGAGTCACTCCCTGTGGCATTGTGATTGGGGCGCAGGCATCCATCCACATACACTTGGGCTGAAGTCCCTGTCTCCCACCCTTGTGAACTTTACGTTGTTGGTCACATGGCACAACCTCTTTGAGACATAGTTTATTTTCAACAACAACAAAAAGGGGAATACTAATAATACATATTTTGCTGAGTTATTGTACAGGTTGCAAATAGTGTCTGATACTAGGCATGAGAACTCAAGACTGTTAGCTATTATTATTATTATTATTATTATTATTATTATTACTAGCACCTTCCGTCATTATCATCTTAGTCTAAGGCATCATGATTGATCTTACCTGGCAAAGATCAGTAGTTCATAAGAACTTCCCGACGAGTTATACATACAAACTATTTATATTTAATATATGTGTGTTTGTGGATACAGTTACACAATCTTTTATCCAAAATCACAGGTCATACACACTTTAGAGAAAAAAAAAAGAAATCAGAACTTTGGAAATATTAGATAAGTTATACAGGACACATAGCGTATGCTATGTAACAATCCCAGTGAATTCCTGAGTAGTGCCCTACAATCAGTCACATTCACTTCATTGTCAGGGGTTCCCAAGACCATCCCCAGACCTGATGATTTGCTAGAAGGACTCGCAGAAGTCAGTATATAGTCATGCTCATAGCTATGAGTTATTATAACAAAAGGACACAAAGCAGAATCAGCAAAGATAAAAAACTCAAGGGACAAAGTCCAGAGGAAACCAGGCATAAGCTTCCAGAGCCTTCTCCCAGGGGGATCACACAGGATGCACTTGATCTCTCCAGCTACATATGTGACAACACATGTGACATGGCATCTACCACGGAAGCTCATTGGACATTCAGCGCCCAGGGTTTTTATTGGGGACTCGACACATAAACACCCTTCACCTTGCACAGACCAAAATTCAAGACTCCCATAAGGAGAAATAGGTTTTCAACATAAGCCACATTGTTTCTATGAACAGCTGAGCATAGTAAGCCGCTCTTATGAGTCAGGGATGGTGGCAACCCTCCCAAAATGCAAGTTTCCAGATGCCAGTCAGGAGCCAATCATGCAGAGGCCTTTTTAAGGGGGAGCAGTCTCAGGCCTGCTGCGCTCACTCTTCCCACGCAGCTTTCTGTAGCAAAATCTGTGAATAATTACACGAAGAGTCATGAAGACTCCAAGCAGCCTCATGCCACTTTGGGTCAGGCTTTGCCACCAAATCAATTCAGATTAGGTCAGGTATTGCTGTAAAACATGTCATGAAAGCCTCTGGTTTTCAGAACTTCTTGGGTTTTGGAATTGCCATGAAGAGATTAAAGCTGTTTTGTTCTCTCTCTCTCTTTCTGCCTTTTCTTTCTTCCTTCCGTTTTTCCTTTATTCCCTTCTCTTCTCCCTTTCTCTCTCTCTCTCTCTTTCTTTCTTCTTAACTTTGCCTTTGCTCAATCTAATTATTAAGGAAAATGTATACAGTTGCACAAAAGTCAGGAGGTGAGAAATGCAAGCGTTTCATACCATTACAGGCTTTATACCCTACATGGTGGTATGATGTCCCTTGAAGGGAGATTGTGATAAATGTAGGGCAAACCCTAAAGCAATGACTAAAATAACCAAACAAGTGGTTCAGCTAATGAGCCAAAAAGGAGATAAAATGGAATCCCAAAATTATATTTAATTAATTCCAAACAAGATAGAACAACAGAAAAAGGGAACAAAAAACAAATGAGACAAATAGGGAACAAACAACAAGAAAACAGAGTTAAACCTAATGATATCATTGATTACATTAAAAGTAAAGAGCCCAAACATTCCAATTAAGAAGCAAAATGTCAGATTGGATAAAAAAGCAATACCGATATTCTTGTTGCCTAGCAGAAATGATCTCTATAACAATGCAAATAGATTAAAAATAAGGATGAAAAAATATGCTATGTTAACACTAAAACACAAAACAAAACAAAAAAACAGAAAAACCAAGCAGAGTGGGTATATCAGTATCCCACAAAGTAAATTTCCAAGAATATTAGAAGAGATAAATAAGGTAATTTTATGGTGGTAAAAATGTCCTTTAAGAAGACAAAACAACCAAAAATGTTCATGACCTAAGAGAGTTTTAAAATTCACAAAGCTAAAATCCACTGAAAGTGCAAAAACAAACAAATTCACAAAGAGAATCAGAGATTTGTATCCCCCTCCCTCAATAATTGATAGAGTGAGCAGACATAAAATTCAGGCAGGATATAGAAAAATTGAACAAAATTATCAACAAACCTGACTTATGTTACATATATAGAACAATCCACTCCAAAACATCAGACTACACGTTCTTCTCAACCACACATGGAACATTTTTATAAAGTTATAATTTGGACCAGAAAACAAATCTCAATAAATTTTGAAAGATTCAATTCATGCAAAATATGTTCTAGGATAAAGTTAGAATTTAATTACAATTTAAAACCAGAAAGATTGCTTGAAAACTTATGAAGTACAGAAACTAAGTAACATATATTTAGGCAATCCATTTATCAAAGAAGCAATCAAAAAGGAGAATTAGGAAATATGTTGAATGGAAAAAGAAAATAAAAACACAGCATGTTAAAATTGGTTGAATACTGTAAAATAACACCAGGGTGATACTTGTACCACGAAACAATTCTATTAAACAGAACACATGTTTTACGTTAATGGCCTATGTTTCTACCTTAAGAATCTAGAAAATAAAAGGAAAGGCACATTTGATCCAAAGAAGAAGAAAGCAAATAGAAATGGAAATCAATGAAACAGAAAACCAAAAAAAAATATTACTAGAGATAATAAATGAAACTAAAATTATTTGAGAAGACTGATAATATGTAATATTGACAAACTAGCCAGGCTTGATGTGAAGGAAAGAAAAGAAGACCCAAATTGCTAATGGGACAGATTACATTAAAGCTGATTCTATAGCTATTAGTGAACCTCAAGGGAATTTTGTGGACTTTTTTCTTTTTCTTTTTTTTAGATTTGATTTATTTGAAAGAGAGAGAAAGAGAGAGAGTGGGGGGAGGGGCAGAGGGCGAGAGAAAATCCCAAGCAAACTCCGCACTGAGCACGGAGCCTGACGTGGGGCTCAATCTCGTGACCCTGATATCATGACCCGAGCCAAAATCAACATCCATCTCTTAACAGACTGACCAATTGAGGCACCCCCAAGGTAATTTTCTAAATAACTTCATGTCAATAGATTTAACAATGTAAACTTTGAATTAGGCAAAAAAAAAATTGTTTTAGATCCAACTTCAAAGCATAGTTATAATCAAATATTTTTTTAAAATATACTTCAACACTTTTTAAATGTCTGCTCTTCAAACAACACTGTTGGGTGGATAAAAATATAATCCATAGACTAGGAGAATATTTGCAAAGTTTAGCTCCGATAAAGGATTGGAATCTAGGATAGGTAAAGAATACTCAAAACTCAACAAGAAACAGCACAATTTTAAAAATGAGCAGAAAGTCTGATCAAATATTTTACCATAGCAGATATATTGATGGCAAATTAGTACATACAAACATGCTAGATTTTGACAAGTCATTTAAAAATGCCAGTTAAAACCACAAGGAGATATCACTACATACCTTTTAGAATGGCTAAAATTAAAAACCATACAAAGTACTGGCAAGTGGGTGGAGAAATTGGAACCCTCATATACTGCTATTGGAAATGTAAAATGGTACATCCACTTTGGAAAATCATTGGAAGTGACTTTAAAAATTAAACATCCATGTACCATATGATCCATTCTACTCCTAGCTATTTACTCAAGAGAAAAGAAAGCCTATGTTCTTTCAAATACTTGTATACAAATATTCACAGCAGCCTTATTTATAATTGCTATAAATTGGAAAGAATCCAATTGTTCATCACCAAGTGAATATATAAACACATTATGGTATATCCACACAATGGAAACAACTCAGCAATATAACTGAATGAGCTGTTGGTATACACTACAACATAGCGTATGAATTGAGAACTAATTATCCTGAGTGAAAGAAGCCAGATAAACATAGAATATCTTCTGTAGACTTCATTTATATAAACTCTAGAAAATGTGAGTTAATCTACAGTCATAGAAAGCAAGGAAGGGATTGCCAAGGGGCACATGGAAACTTTGGAAGATGGATATGTTCACTGTCTTGATTGTGGTGATGGTTTCGTGGATGTATAAATAATTCAAAACTTTAATAACAGTATACGTTAACACGTACATTTTATTATAGGTCAACAATTAAATAAGAACATTGTACAAATATGTCAAAAATTATTAAATTGCATAATTTAATATGTAAATGTTATTAAAGGTCACCTATACCTCGATATTTAACCCCAGATGAGAGATTGTGCCATATCCACCCAACAAAGCTTAAAAACAACCCTCAAGAGAATCAAACTATTTCCAAGCAAACTTAATCCGCATTCCAGAAAAAAAAAAAAAAAGCCCCCAGATACTTAAAGGAATATTCATTTAAAAAATTCAGCACTAAGCAACATAAAATTCACACTGCATGGCATTTAATCGAGATTGACAAGGCAGGCAGGGAAACAGGAAAAAAGACCCATGGCAAGTAGAAAAAATTCATAAATAGAAAAAAACCCGGAAGCAAAACAAATGATAAAAATTAGTAGACAAGAAAGATAAACAGTATTATCAATATACTCTCTACTTTTAACAAAGTGGAAGAGAGAATGAGCAGATAGGAAAAATAAAAGATATACAAAGAACCAAAATCAAAATTTTAAAATGAAAAATAAAATGTCTGTTGAAAAACACATTGGATAGGATTAAGAGCAGGTAAGATATTGCAGGGAAAAATTAATTAACCTAGCCATATAGAATGAAACACACAGAAAATGGAAGCCTAAAGATGGAGAAAAAATGAGCAGAGCATTTGTGAGCTCTGGGACAACATTAAGTGGCCTCACATATATATGTGTGTGTATTATTATATACGTGTATTATATATGAGTATATTAAGTGTATATACATACAGTTGTCAAAATGAAAAAAATGGGGTCATAAAATATTTGAAGAAAGGATGTTTGAAATTTTTTTTTATCATAACCAAATTCAATGAGAACCATAAACTCACAGGTTCAAGAATCCTAAACAGATTATTCATCACACACTTATTGTGTGTGGTAATTAGGCATGGTAAGAGGTCTCTAAGTTTATAATCCTGGCCTCCTGGTGTTCATGTTCTTGTGTCATACCCTCTCCCTGCATATGTGATGAATTTATTGGTTTGCATCCAATAAAAGAGAATATGGCAGAAGTGATCAGATGTCATTGCCAAGATGAAGTCACAAAAAGATGGTGGCTCCATCTTGGTCTCTTTCTTTCTCTCTTTGATCACCAGTGGCCATGACATGGGGACCCATAGGCCACCTATGGAATAGCCCATATGGTGAGGAATGATGGTCTGCCAACAACTGTTTGAGTGAGTTTTGAAGCAGATTCTCCAGCCCCATTTGAGCCTTGAGATGACTGCAACGTCATGAGAGATGTTAAGCCAGAAACATCCATCCTAGCCACACCAGGATTCCTGCCCCATAGAATCTCTGAGATCGTAAATGCTTGTTGCTTTGAGCCATTCAGTTTTTAAGTAATTTGTCACCTATCAATAGGTAATTAACATGTTGAGTATGCATGAATCTAAAATCAAAAATCTTACATTCTAGAGTCTATCCTTGAATGGAGAAGGTTTTCCAGAAACATTTGCAAAACAAATGAATGTATGAAAGATAAGACAGGTACCCCAAATAACTGTTACCATAAAGATGAAAGCAATTGTTCTTCATTAAAGCTTTATAAGATTGGCAAGGATATTGCTATGAGAGTTCTTGGGAGGAGGCATTGTTTCTGGTTGAGAAAAGAGGGGCTTCTTTCAGGAGGAGACAGTATTTTGGGCCTTGAAGGGATAGAATTTGACTACATTTTGCTGACAATGAATCTAGGCACTTGGAGTGAAAGAATTAGTCAGAAGACTGATGGGAAACTAAAGGGCACGTATAGGAAACCGTGAGCAGAATGTAGCATGAGAAAACAAGAGAAAAGATAATGATGGAATAAATACTACTCTTCTAGGCAGATCACCATAACTTCTGTTTTGGACTCATGTTATAGAGATACTGCATATTAACACAAAACATTAGTTCTTACAAATAACTCTTTTTTCATTATAATTTCCTTAGTCACATTGAGCATGTGGTATCTACCTGCGTTAAATTTAAAGGCATGAGATAATTAGCTTTCTTATTCTCAGAGAATAATAGTCAGATAGAGCGCAATGGTAGACTCTTCATTAGGCAGAGTACTTCTGTATTTCAAAAAGCTGCAATGACAGGTACACCTCGAGAGAGGTGTGATCACAAAGAAGAAAAATCCATTTTCTCATCTGACTTACATTACACCTACACATAGTATGAACTTTGATTATATTGCGCCCCTTTGACTTATTGTCTATATTATTTATCTTCACACTTTGATTTTCTTTCCCTGATGGTTTCTAGTAGTTTTTCCTTGCCAGTTTAAATTCTAGCTTGCTTCTCCATACTGTTCATTGATCACTCGCTTTCTCATTTTTAATTTCCGCCCTTTAGAGTCCAATAACACTTTTCATGGTGCTGCTAATTCCGTCCTTTTTTCCGCTGCCATGTTTCATCATTAAGTGACCGTGGAAGTTTCCAGCTTGTTGGGGACACAAGCCTCCTTGAGCACACCTTGCTCAAATGTGCACTTCAGAGCTGTACAAAACATGAGCAGGAAACAGCACAATGACCCTACATGAATTTTAAAGATTTTATTTATTTATTTTACTTGAGAGAGAGAGCGTGCACACAAGTGGGGGGGAGGCGCAGAGGGCGAGGGAGAGAGAGAATCTCAAGCAGACTGCGTTGAGCAGGGACCCCGACTTGGGCTCGATCTCCCAATCCTGAGATCATGACCTGAGCCAAAACCAAGAGTCAGATGCTTAACCCACCCAGCCACCCAGGCCCCGCATTTTAAATGCTGGTCCTCTGAGCCTACTCCTTCTGACTCAATTTGCAATTCTCTTTCATTTAACAAAATTGACATTTATGCCATATACTAAAATACAGTTTCTTCAGGTGAAATAACATGATGTTAGGCTTTGCTTGGTTCTTAAGAGAAGTGATTAGTTTTTATTGCTGGGGAAGAAAGAGCCTGTATGAAATGAGACATTATGGACACAAAACTTAACCAAGGCCCAGAATGTTTTCATCTACTGTGTGGGCATATAGCTTGGATTCCTGCCTTAGTTTTACGGAATTCCTGAACATATTTTACCCCTGAATGTGTGTGGTAAAGCATACTCAGTTCGATATCTAAGGCTGGGATTTTCAAATGAGAGTTACTAAAGCGAAATTCCATTTTGCAAATTCATCAAGTCGGGTCCAGTTTCACCAAAATCCATCAAGAATAAGGAGATAGGTCACAAACTCATTTGGAGGGTGGGTGCAAAGGTCATTATAAAAGTTCAAAACTACAACCAAATTTGTCTGACATTGAGAGAATCAGCTGTGAAACTCTCTTTCCTTTATGATCTAAAATACATTTTGCATTTCACTGAATTGGTTTTTATCCTTCCCATTCTTCATTTTAAAATAAGCCTAATAGGAAGTTCAAACTACCAAGCCAACTTATTTTTTTAAAGAATAAGCCCTTAACAGAATGTATAAAATTTTAAACATAGAAAAAAAAAAGAGCACATTTATACTGGAAATTAAGGAATTCATTTAGTATTAATGTGAAATTTATTATTATTCTTTAAAAAGATTTTATTTATTTATTTCCACAGAGATAAGAGCACAAGCAGGGGGAGTGGCAGGCAGAGGGAGAAGCAGACTCCCCACTGAGCAAGGAGCCCAATGTGGAACTTGATCTCAGGTCCCCAGGGTCATGACCTGAGCCAAAGGAAGACGCTCAACCGACTGAGCCACCCAGGCATCCCAGATTTCTTACTATTTTATTCTCTATTTTGGGCCCAGAGTCTCTCAGGAAGATACAACAATAGTCATTATAAATATGAACCTAAAAAATCAGTAATGCAGGTCATCGTTTACCAAGTCAGCTTGAAAATATTATTATGCACTTAATAAAGCCCCATGTATTTCCTGACTACTTTTCAATCCATTAAGTAGTGATTCTGTATTTTCTTTGTAGGTCATCATTCCAGCCAGTAATTGGAGGCTCGATGAGTGAAAACTTATTCAAATTATATGTCCCAGCACTCACAAATATAGGCTGGAGACGTCAAGTCCAAAACTGGTTAATGTCCTCGAGTAAGTGTTATTTCTTTCCATGTATCTATATTTTAATTTTCTGATTACTCGAGTAAACAATCACGGAAATATTGCTAGACGGGTCTGGCTTCATTTTCTGAATTGATCTCCTGCTGGTTGAGTGTGTGTTCCTTGCAGTGGTGTGCGCTAAGACTCAATCCTGAGGATCTCCTCTCTCAGCAGTTGGGGTTGCACGGAGTCATTGTGTTTGCTAATTCCCTTGTATATTTTCTACCTGGAATCCTGCACCTGACTCTGTACTTTACTTGCTGGACCCTGCAGGTGCTCCTACTACTTCTGACATGCTATTGTGCTCATTTGTTTCCATGTTTTCCCCCTTCAACAAACTGTGAAGCCCCTGGGGGGCAGGAGCCTCATATCTTATTTATGTATAGCCATAGTGTATACTTTAGGGCTTGACACATTGTTGGCCAGGGGGTAGGAATAGCCACCTGACTTCTAGCCACCTGCCTTATCCGGCCAGCACAGAGTTAATAAATGAATTCCTTTAGGTGGGCAGTTTGTGGGAGTCTCTGTTTCTTTGTTTGTGGCCAGTCACACATTTATTTTACCAGCCTGGCCCCTATAGGCATGCTAGTCTGTGGCCCTCATCGTAGCTACTCAATATATGTTGTAGTTATGTGGGTGAATGTGTCAATGAATGCCCGTCTAATTGCACAGAAAATTATTATTCCAATATTCCAGTCCTGAAAATTCTTTCAGTGTCATCTCAGATTTACAACAGTAAAGGTAGAAAAATATAACTTTGTTATACAATGTACAAAAAAGCACTGCAGAGGTAGACCTCTCTGAGCATTCTAGTAGTCAAATTAGGAAAACCAGTTCACTTGTGCTCTCTATAGAATTCAGGGGATGCCAACAAACCAATCATGTGGAAAAGCCTAGGTTTGCATACCCGTCATGACCGACAACTTCTACCTTGGATCATCTTAAAACAAGCGCGAGGATTTTAAGAACAATAACCCTGGCCAACATTCCAAGTGCAATTTCAACAACACATTTCTCAAGACTGATTCCAAGATGCTCCAAACTAGGGCCAATGGCAGCACGCAAGAGAACAATGCAACGAAGTGATTCCGTGTGGGGCCACGGCAGTGCTGTACCGTATGGAATGCTCTCTTGGTCTGGTTTAATCTGGGGGGGAAGCTTAAGCAACAAGCTCATTGGATGGAATTCACATCAGCAGACATCAAAATACCGATGATGACGAAGTATTCTTGAGAAAGGTAAAGCTTCACCTAAAAAAGTAAATTTGGGTCTGCTTTAATTAACTGATAAATGGGGGACTGAGGCTCTAAGATTTACCCTACCATTTCTCCAACAATTTTAACTTTTTAAAAGCAACTCTTACCAGATGTTCATTTTGTCCATAAAAATTCTCACCCTTGAAAACTATAATATTTATGAAAATGTAACTATGAGCAACTTACTACCTGGGAACATATCCAGCTAATTAGCTTGTGTTAAATACATGTGTGGGTATTTGAAATAATGTTACATAGGCTTATTATTAATAAGACAGTTAAATGTTGGTTTTGGTTTCCAAAGAAAGATTTTATAATAGGTCTTCCTTCTGAGCTATTAGAATGTAGACTCCTTTTCTGTTGGGGCCACTCCCTTGTTCAAGGAACTGAAACCCCACCAACCACTGTCTTTTTTTTCTTTGTTTTTTTTTTCTTTTCTTACCAACTGCAGGAAAACATGTAGTTAGTTAAGTGGCAGGGCTAGGAGTAGGTCACTAAGTGTGGTCTCTCTACACAAGCCACTATAAAAAGGGGATATGTTTTCTGTAAACTATCATGACAATTATATGATAGGAAGAAACCGAACTGAGCAAATTAATAACAAAGATGATTTGCACGAACAGTAAAAGGAATGCCATTTTCTCAAGGCCATGCAGCAAAGTGCATATGCTTCCTTATGGCACACACTAAACATCGGCCACTTGGATGGTGGATTAAATTTTACCTTAACCATGATGTGGATTTCACCTCCTGGAAGGTCTAGATCTATATATTTACATCTCAATTGTTTTCCCACTTCAGTTTTTTTTTTTTGGCCCAGAAATTAAAAGAAGCACCAATGAAGGAAAATGTGAGGGATGCTCATTGTCAAGTTTTTATGTCACCGTTAGCAGATCTCACAAACTTTTCCTTGGGCATTCAAGGGGTTCGTACCCCCAGGATGAGCTTTGAGTCCTCCAAACAGAGCTGGACTGGACTGACCACGTGACCAGCTCTGGAGGGAGGGCACAAGGAGTCCTGTTGTGATTCCCTAGGAGCAGAGAAGAGTTGGAGCTTTTGATCCTCTGCATTTACAGACAGCGAAAACTCCTTTAACTCCATGGGCCGAGATCCCAGGTGACTGTAGCCACTGAACTTGTCCTATTTAAATTACTCTTGCTCGTTCAGACAGACACAGCGACATTGCTAACATACCTCCACCGCAGTGCTTCTGAAATACGCCATTCAACATGGAAAAGAACCGGTGAAATTATTACATCGCCCTGCAACCCAGCATATGCTGTCCAGCATCTAAGAGCGATTGTATCTGGTAGGACTCTAATCTAAATGTGGGCAGTGAGAAATCCCCACCTCGAAGATCATATTCACAACGGAGTTGTTTCTTCAGAGGCTACACATTTTGATGTTCATGTGGATTAAGAAGGCAAGACCGAGAAGAGCGGAGATTTTCAAGTATGTTTTCCTACTGGGAATTACAAAATCCATCCCCTCATGACATGGGAAAAGTATTTAAAACACCGATGAAAGTAGATGGCAATTCATACATTGTTTTCTTTACTAATAATCCAGTTGGTCTCTTTGAACGGGTTGCTGTATGAGTTTGCTAGGACTGCCATAACAAAGTACCACAGACTGGGGGCTAAACAACAGAAATGTATTTTCCTACAGTTCTGGAGCCTGGAAATCCAAGATCAAGGTAGAGGTAGCTTTGGTTTCTTCTGGGGCTTTGCTCCTTGGCGTACAAATGGCTGCCTTCTTTCTCTGTGTATATGTCCCTGGTGTCCCTTTGTGGTCCAAATTTCCTTTTCGTATTGGGACATCAGTCAGATTGGATTAGGCTCACCCTAATTGTCTCCTTTTAGCTTAATCACTCTTTAAAAGGCCCTATCTTCAAATACATTCACATTCTGAGTTACCTGGGGTTAGCACATCAACATAAATTTTGGAGGAACGCAGTTTATCCCATAACAGTTGCATATGGCCTAAGAATTTCAAGTGTGAAATAGTTCTTTAAATGAAAGATGGTTTAATCAGAGGGAAATACTGCTTACTATTTACACAGATAGAGCTAGAGTTCAGTTGAAGGCGATGGAGTTTTCATTTGTTCTTAAACCATCTTGCGTCTTAGTCTTTATTTGGACAAGAGAAAAGTTGGGGCCACTTGTGGAGGATTTAAGTGGGGATTTGAATTACCTGGTGGGGATACAGCCATCTTTATTATTATATCACATTAGTCCCCATGAAGAAATCAGAAATAGGCTGGCTGCGTATTGAAATCTTACAATGTGGTAAAGAGCAGCATTTTGTAATTGTACGGTAGGGGCGATTTACTATCAAGTAATCTTATTTTTGCTCTTGCCCAGTATAAAACCAAAGGATGTTTTAAAAAGAAAGAAAAAGTTAGTGAAAGGCAGTTCTGAAAGGCTGTTGTAACCCTATACACGCAGGATGACCCAGAGCCGACATCTCCATGTGTGACATTGAGGGTCACAGGCTCACCCCAAGGATTAAGTGTCCCCAGCTGCAAAAGTGCTGGCTGAAGGCAAAGTAGACGTGGAGGGGGCTCTGGCGTAGGGAAGCCGTTGATGTTACCCACAGCGGAGACCTGCCACAGAGAAGAGAACTAAAGCCATTACCCAGAGTTTCCTTCCTTATTGTATCATGTCAGTGTTTTAACATCCTTTTAAATCTCTTTCCACCAAGTTTACACATGCATTAGTGTTGTCTGACTTTGTCACTGCTTTGTGGTTTGCAAAATACCAGAACAAGCTTGCTAGAGAATGCAAACCAAAGGAAAGGGTGTCAGTCGGGGGTCTTGGGGCTGGAGCTTGGATAGAGTGGAGAGATTTTAATGGCTTGCTCTGGGAAGTAGAGTGTTTTCGGCAGTACGAAGGCAGACTGTTTTTATGTGAGGCAGAAGACTTTTGCATCATATATGTTGTTTTGCTTTTGGATTTGAAATGCAGGTCTGGGAATTGGCGAGGTGGGAAGTGGTAGACAAGTGTCTCTTGTTTTGGCTGCTTTTGACTGTATGAGGCTTTTGGTTCATTTGTTTAATTTTGTTTTTGTAAGAGCCTTATTTTTGGAAAGAATGTCTGCCCTGGGTATCTGGTGGGACATCAATTATGTCTCAGAAAGCGGAATAGTCAGGTGCTCTTAGAAGTCATGGCGGGGGGAGAGTGGGCAGATAATGGAGGGTTAGCTAAGAAGACACTTGGCACCGGACTTTTGAATCTTGGGAGGACAGTTGGGGATTTCAGAGCTTTGAGGTGACAGTAGAGGAGACCAGATGACACCTGTGTCCTTGGTACGTGTCTAGTACCAGTGATGGGGCCTAACCCAAGCTCATGCTGTGCTTGGAGCTCACCTGTCTTTTTTACGCCCAGTCTCCCTTGGTTCAGCCCTGCCGAGTCTGGTTATCTGGCCTTCGTATGCAGTTTGGGAGTTGCCCCAAAGCCTTCCAAATGAATTCCTTTCTACTTGAGCTAGCAAAGTTCTTTTGCTGTGGCTTGTGGCCATACATTCCAGCAAATAACCTTTCTTTCTACACTCATCCTTCCACCGTTCCCGCCTCAATTTCCAAACTTGATTCTTTCATCTGAGCCTGGAAATCTTTCCCTTCCTGCCTTTTCAGGAATTTTCTCACTTTGGATGTCCTCCTTCCCATACGTTTCTGGCAGCAAAGATACACTAACCAACACCTCCCCACCAGCCCCTTCCTCTGACTTCTGCTGCAGGGCGCTCTTTTGACTCACCCTTGGCCCCTTTGGCTTCATTTCTCTGTCTTGGTTACTTCCTCCTCCCTGTTTACACCCCTGCCAGGGCCTCTTCTTCCTCGTTCATAAGCTTTCTTATTCATTAATCTCTGTAACACCTAAGACACCTGCTGCAAGTGTGAGGATTTTGGCTTAACTGCCGCTGTGCCCCAAGGATCGGTCCAGGCCTTGCTGCTCTTGTCTCTCTTCAAACACTATGTAAAAGTACCCATGCAGTCTCCCCAGGATGCCTCTTCATCCCAGGACCCAATCTCTCTCCTGTGTGTTTCGACATAGGTACCTTCCTTTCTACAAACATTGCTTGTTTCATTGTTACCCCCATCCCTCCAGACTGAAACCTTAGAAAATCCTCTGATCCTTTGCTGTCTAATACCCACCAAGTTCCATCCTCAACCTGTCGTAATTCTGCTCCTTCCTTTCCATCCCTCTAGTACTTCCTGCATTCAGATGATCTTCACCTGATATCAGGGTCATTTCAGAGATAATTTTCTTTCTTCTAATGACCTTTGCTCTCATCTTTCTCATACACATCCAGTAAAGATTAGTGATCAAAAATATAATGAGCATAATATGAATATTTAAAATTTGGTCCTCCTTCGGCTTGAGGTAAACATTGTCCTTTTTCAAGTTATCATCATGTTGTTTTCAGCATGAATTACTTTAGTGAGATGCTGATCACTGAGCATCCAATGTGAATTGATTGTCTGTCTGATACGACTGACAAGGTGTAGTGGAGGGATTTTTTGGAAGATAAGGAGGTCAACATTTTGTACTATAGAGGACTTTGTCTTAGAGTCAATGGCTAAGATATTCTCTTTATAATTATAAAGCAATTAGATTTTAGAACTGGGTAGAACCTTTAAAAATTATTTAGATCAACTCCTTCAACCGAAACGTAGACAGGTGAAGTCATTGGTTGGAGACAGAGCTCAAGTCTAATTCCCCACCACTCAAATCCCAAATCTCACATTTCCTTTTCTTTTTTTTTTTTTCAAATTGTGGTAAAAAACACATGACATGAAATCTACCCTTTCAATTCTTTTTAAGTTTGGTAGTTTTGTATTATTAACTAAATTCACAAAGTTGAGCAGGAGATTGCTAGAAATTTTAATCTTGCAAATCTGAAACTCTATACCCAGGCAATAACCACCCATTCCTTTCACTCCTCAGCCCGTGGCAGCCACAGGTCCACTTTCTGTTTGTAGGAGTTGGACTGCTTTATTTTTTATTTTATTTTTCACCAACTTTAGAGATCTCATATAAGAGGTATCAGACAATATCTGGTGTGTGTGTGTGTGTGTGTGTGTGTGTGTGTGTGTGTGTATGACTGGCTTATTTTACATAGGATACTATCCTTAAGGTTCATCCATATTGTAGCGTGTGACCGAATTTCCTTCTCTTTTAAGAATAATGTTACGTTTTCTTTACTCATTCATACCATATTCTCTGAGCCCATCCATCCATCCGTTGGTGGACATTTGGATGGCTTTCTCTCGTGGGCTACTAAGAATAGTGCTCTATGAAACTAGAAGTGCAGGTACCCCCTTCAGATCCTGATTTCAGTTTTGGGCAACACATATTCAGAAGTGGGATTACCGGATCATATGGTATCTCTCTTTTTAATTTTTGGAGGAGCCTCCACTCTGTTTTCCACAGCAGCTATGGTGTTTCACATTCCCACCCAACAGCGCTCCAATTTCTTCACATCCCTCCACAGCGCTGCCCGATACAGCGAAGTCTTTTGTGACAAGAAGGGTCAGCTGAGGCGGCAACCTTCGTAGTTGTCTTCTTTGAAGAAATTGCCACAGCTTTCTATCAACCACCACCCTGATCAGTCAGCAAATACTGAAGCAAGACCCTTCCATCAGCTAAAAGATTACAACGTGCTAAAAGCTCAGACGACGGTTAGCATTTATTAGCAAGAAAATATTTTTTAATTCAACATGGTTTAATTTTTATTTTTTTTGAGATAATGCTATTGTACACTTACTAGATGACAGTGTAGTGTAATAAACATAACTTTTGTGTGCACTGGGAAACCAGAAAAAAAATGACTTCCAGAAAAATTTTAATTATTGAATTGTTTGCTTTATGGTGGCATTTGCATTATTGTGGTGGCCTGGAACTAAATCTGCACGATCTCTGAGATCTGCCTGTACTAAATAAACGGATATGAATTAATGCAGTAACACACACACACACACTTTAGATTGTATAGACCCAAGTGTGCTGGTCCTTCTCCAAGTTATTGCCGTGCACTCCCCTGGCCTGCGCTCCCTCGCCCTCTGGTGGCTGTCATGTGTACCTGCAGCAAATCTTTGTCTTCCTTGAGGACAGCCCCCCACTTGCACCCCCCTTCTCCCTCCAGGCAGCCCCAGGGCTGGGAAGAGCTTCCCCTGTTGTTAGCATCTGGGAGTCTCCCCCTGCTTTTTCCTCACTTTCTGGGCAACTCTCCTTTTGTGTGTATATGAGTTAGGTATATTATACAAATTGTGTGAGCATGGTTTCTTTCTTTCTTTCTTTAAAATTTTTTTACAATTTTGCAGCTTTCTTTCCTGTTATATTATCCTCTGTTCCTGACATACCTACTCAGGGAGCCTTGGAATCGGCATGGTGGGCTGTGTGTGTGTGTGTTTGCTTGCCATCAAGGGAAAACCTTCATTTTCACTGCATAAAATTTAGAAACGTCTAAAGAGCAAACAATATCTTAAACAAAAGAAAAACGTTTAAAAAAGTTAACAAGAGGAGAAAAAAATTGTAAACCTTAAACTACGATAAGTTAATTTATGAATTTAAAGCTAGTCTAATCAAAATATTATGAAGTTGGAATAGTGGATTTTTTTTTCCAATTTTTTTAAATCAAAATTTATTCAGATATATATTAAATTACTTGTACAGACTTCTAATACATGCTCGTGAGTATCAAAATGGCATACAAAAATGATCATGCCATAGAAAAATGTTATTTTAAATGTTTGTATCCATGCCAAATTTCAATAGTTGTTAAAGTAATTGTGGATCTTTAATTTAAATCAAAATACAATACTTAATATTATCTAATTCTAGAGGGTCTGATGATGTGAAAACAATATATTTGTAAGAATTATAGGAAATGACACTTTACTGGAGAAATACTATCTGAAAACTATAATGCTAAATCTACTTAAATAAAAGCAATTGTAATATCAATTAAATAGCAGTATCTAAACCAAAAAGAGATAAGTGAAAACTACTTCAAAGACAGAAAACACATGCAGATGTTATGCCGTGGTTGTGGGCGTTCAGGACCGGGTTGCAGTGAGCTCAGTCAAACCTGCGGGTGTCCCTGGATGCGTGAGCCCTCGCGGCCTGGCTCTTCTCCTTCCTGGGGGTGCTGAGGATCCAGGGGGTCCCCTGACACTTCTGGGCCTCCGTGGGCTGCCTGTGGGGGAGCAGGAGCAAAACGGCCACTCGGGAAAGGCGGGAAGTTGAACTCCGCTTTGGCCAACATTTGCCTGATGTGATCATTTTCTTTCCTTAGCTCCTTGACTTTTCGCTCTGTGAGCACAGCTGCCATCCAGCTCTCCTGGACTTTATTCGCATAGAAGAGGATGTCCTTTAGATAGTGCGAGGTGCTCTCCTCCAGTTCTCTGCGGGTGTCTTCGGCCATCTTCTTGTAGAAGTTGCGAATCTGAGTTGCGGACTCGATGTTTCCACACGTGTAGGAAAGACTCTTCTCAATGTCTGAGCACTGCGCTTCCTTCTCCAATGATTTTCTCTCAAGTTCCCTGGTGTATTCTTGATATAATTGAGGCAGAAGTTGAAGCTTCCGTTTCAACTGCTGAATCTCACTTTGAAGCTGTGAATTTTCCGTCTGCAAAGAGGCTTCCTTGGCTCGAAGATCTGTTATTTGTCCCATAAGCTCATCATTGATTCGCTTTTCTTCCCACAGTTGTCTGGCTAGTTCCTCATTTTTCTCTTCAGCACTTTGAAGGGACACATTGGAATCAGCATCGTCAGTGACACCCTTCAGATCACCCTCTGACCGATGGATGGGCTGATTGTCCTTTTCTGCTTCCCTCTTTTGCTTAACTTCCCAGTTGACGTGACCCAAGAGATCTCCAAGGAGACAAGGCCAGGGGATGGCCTTCAGAAGGTTTTCACCCAGTGGTATTAACTGGCTGACTTTCTCTTTCAGAGCCCGCTGCATTCCTGCGTTCGACTGCTCTAGCCTTTCTTTCTCCTGCTCCGTTTCCTGGAGTCTCTGCTTCCATCTCGCGATTTCTTGGGCGAGCAGTTCTGGACTCTCTAGAACGTCAGTGTTTCCATTCAAATCGTCCATTATTTTCTTCCAAAGTTGTTTTCCATTCTTCTCTGACATTCTTAAGATGGGTCTATCACCAGTCACTTGGGAAAGTTTAGGAGGCTGGGTCTTCTGCGCCATTTTCAGAAAGTCGATGGTGTTCTGAAGTGCCAGCCTACAGCGGTTAGTACTTACTGCTGAGAAGCATAAGGTTTGTAATGTGGGAAGACTGGCCTCCACCCCGGGCAGCCCTAGGGCATCATCAGCTTGTGTCATTGGTCCCATATTCCCACTACCTTTTCCACAGACTTTAGCGTGGGCCAAACACCTTTTGCCTAGCACCTTCACACTTCTCCAAATGTGTCGTTTCTTCGCTGTCAAAACCAGTATTACAATATATGCCAGCATGTCCCAGGGAAACTCATGGAGAACTGAAACATGTCTCCAGCTTTCAGAAATCACCAGCAGGGCACCCCACAGGGGCTCTAGGACCAACTGGAAAGTGGATCTGATGGCAGGCAGCAGGCCCTCCATGGCTGTGTAGGGCTCCACAGCTCTGCCTCCAAGGGCCAGTGTTCTATGGGTCTCAACTGAGGCTCAGAACCCGGGGCGGGGGTGTGCTCTGTCTCTAAGGTAAACATGTGCCTGGCAACAGAGCAGATCAGTTGGGGTGGGGAAGGGGGAGGCCAGCCAGCTTCTAGAAGACAGTTTCCCCCTAACTTTGCCCTTAAATAGAAAGTGATCTCACTTCACTGAGTTCCCCCCCCAACCTTTATTGAGATACAATTCACATATCATACAAATCATCCATTTTAAGTGTACAAGTCCACGAATTTTTAGCATATATAAAGAATTATATAACCATCACAATAAGCTTATTTTAGAACAGTTCCATTACTGTAAAAAAAAGACCTTGCCAAACCTGTCATTTCTATCCTCTTTGCCCCCTTAGGCTGTCAGTAGGAAATCTAAAAATTTCTGGGCTTGACAAGTACCCTTAGGGCAAACCTTTCTTCCCAGTTGATGTACCTATCCACGTAAGCAGTTTCTCTGTCATATTGGCTTAGCAATTCCTCCCTGTCTTGATAAGCTCTCTCATGTTTTAAAGACTTAAAAAAAGATTACTTTTTCAGGTTCTTTCACGTGTTTGCAAGTGGAGCGTGTCTCTGAGTGCTCAGGTGCACAGAAAGTCTCCCCTGGGTGCCTTATTTGCCCCATAGCTTGGATTTGAGATTTAGGATTAGTCTCCCAGATGAATAAGCATCACTGAGCAGGGCTGGGTCCTGGAACAGGCCTGGCGGTTTGCCATGAGCTTGTGGTACTCAGTTCTGCTGCTTTTGTATATGAAGCCACCTTCACTGGAAATGCCTTCCAGTTTGCTGACGGTATCAGATTTTTATGGCCCACGGAAGTCACGGAAATTTCTCCTCTGACTGGTATAATTGCTGAAGACGCTGGCTGGCCATTCCCCAGAGAAAGAGGTCTGATGATTGAGGTGTCCTGTTTTAGAAATGGAATGTTGGGTTTGCATCTTCTGATAGGCTGACTCTTCCAAACTTGGGAATATTTACTCTATTTCCCAAAATAAACACCATCCATACCGGTTCCCCAAAAAACTAAAATAGAGAAGCATAGGTTCAAAGATCTTTCTGTTCAAAAGACCTCTTAAGACGTACACACAAGACACTATAGAATTGAACTCATAGAGGTCCTGTTATCTTATTGCCCTGGATAATACAGTCATAACATCTAGACTTAGTGTCTTCATTGGTTAGTTTTATGTATGCGGTTCTTCTTGAAGGTAAGTAAGTGGGGTTTGTCTGTCTTTTTCACTGCTGGTCCCCCACAGAGCCTAGCACAGAGCCCGTACAACTTTACTAAGGTTCACGATTCAAAAAGGAACCATGTGAATAATGAATCCAAGAATTCAGACCACAGATTTGGAACAAAGCGTATGAGTTTCAGAGAAGTAGACATTTTAGAAGAAAACTGTCCTTTTAACCCTAGATGCATTGTGAAACCATGTTTCTTTCCAAGGTCTTAGAGAAAAAGAAAGCCCTGAGTGTATTCCACTGCAAATGAGCAGGAAACAGCGTGAGTACTTAATGTGCTCAAAGTGACCACCTCTGTTTGAGAGCTAGCCAGGGATTCTTGAGAGCAGCCGATTTTCCTCATGAAAACTATGGGATTGGGGCACCTGGGTGGCTCAGATGGTTAAGCGTCTGTCTTCGGCTCGGGTCGTGATCCCAGAGTCCTGGGATCGAGCCCCGCATCGGGCTCCCTGCTCGGCGGAGAGCCTGCTTCTCCCTCTCCCTCTGCCTGCTTCTTCCCCTGCTTGTACACTCTCTCTCTCTGTCAAAAATAAATAAAATCTTTAAAAAAAAAAAAGAAAGAAAACTATGGGATTATGGGCAAAATAACAAAATGGGGGTCATCAGAATCCTGAGAACGACTGGATGGTAGGACAGATCTGCGTTCACATCTCTGCTGTGTCCCTGTGGACTCATCCTATTTTTTCCAGCCTTTCTTTCCGCCTCTGTGGGATGGATGTCTTAGATTTATTGTAAGATGATGGGGCACTTCAGCACCATGCCTGGCATATGGGACAAGTTCCATGTATGTTGGGTTTTGTTCATTTCTGTTCCAGGATTTGAAAAAATAGCCATGAGAATACTTCTCTGGTTTTTTTAAGGATTGAAAAAAAAAAAAAAAACCACATAAAATAGGTAAGCTATTTTACCATAAGTTGATGTTGATCGTAAGACAAAACTAGATTGGAAAAAAAAAATCTTCAACTAAAAGGGGCTTGTTGTTTGTCTGCAAGCACAGCCATATGCAAGAAATAGGGGCCAGAATCAAATTAGAAGAAAAAGGTGGGAGGGATTCCTTCACACACAGTCTCTATAACTTATTTAAAGTAAACCACTAAGACAGTCCTTCTCAAACTTGACTTTGTATCATGGGAGGCCTTGTTAAAACACAGATTGTTGTCAACTCCCTCCATCCCCCCAGCCCTGCCATTTCTGATTCTACAGTATAGGGTGGGTCCTAGGAATTTTCATTTCAAAAAGAGGATAGTAATATTCTAATGCTGGTCCTGGGACCACACTTTGAGAACCATTGCCATGGAGGTGATTCTCAACCTTGGTTGTACCTTGAGATCACCTGGGGAGCTTTACAAAATACCTATGCCTGGGCTCAACCCAAACATCAGTTGAGAAGTTCTGATTTCACTGGTTCTGGGTGGAGTCTGGACATCAGGAGTTTTAAAAGCTTTTAATGTGCAAAAGTTAAAAATAATTTCCCTGTCCGTTCTGGTATATTTTAGAAAAGAATCATTCAATTATTCATTCATTCAATAAATATCAGTCGAGTATCTACTATAACCTGGGCTCTGTTCGAGGTGCTAGGGATATGGATAGAAATCGGACGGACAGAGGAAGACTGCCACATTGATAACTCATGAGGTGACTGGCATACAATGAACATATTTACAGAGAGCTGTTAAGAGCTGTAAGTGGGGGCACCTGGGTGGCTCAGTTGGTTAAGCAACTGCCTGCGGCTCCCATCATGATCCCGGGGTCTTGGGATCAAGCCCCATGTTGGGGCTTCTCCCTCTGCCTGTGTTCTTTCTCTCTCTGTCAAATAAATAAATAAAATCTTAAAAAAAAAAAAAAAGCTATAGGTGGAGGGCAATGAGGTTTAAGTGAGCAAAGACTTCATTAAGGAACTCTGAACTTAGTTTTGAAGAATGAGCCTTTTTTATGGGCAGAGACTGAGGGGAAGAAGATTCTGGGGAGAGGTCTGGGACTCGGAGTGGACACAGGATGTGTTCACAGGTGTTCTCAGGGAGCTGGAGCCTGGTTAGGTGGTATGCAAGGAGCTGGGAGAAGTTGTCTAGATTCAGGGGAAGTGTTTCAAGATTCTGGGAGGAGAGTGATACAACTGGGTTTGATCACTAGCTACATCGAGAGATAGAAGACCTACCTGAGAAATGTTCTTTAGATGGAATAATCTCTATCATTTTTTAAAGATTTTATTTATTTATTTGACAGAGAGAGACACAGCGAGGGAGGGAACACAAGGAGGGGGAGAGGGAGAGGGAGAAGCAGGCTTCCCGCCGAGCAGGGAGCCCGATGCGGGGCTCGATCCCAGGACCCTGGGATCATGACCTGAGCAGAAGGCAGACGCTTAACGACTGAGTCACCCAGGCACCCCAACACAAGCAGTTTAAAGTTTGGTGTTGAGACCTAGAAAACCCAGACTAAAGGTAAGCCAAGGTTTGTCGTCACAAGAAGGGGAGGACTACACAGGCAGGAAACAGAACTCAAATGAATTTCAAAGGAGAGAAAGTCACCACTTAACCCAGGCAGATTTTTGACCCAGAGCCTTGCTGTGTAAATGGAATTCTATTTCCCAGGGACCTCTGAAGCCAGGACTGCTGAGAACATTCACTTGCTTTTGCAATTGGAACATTAGAAGTTGACATCAAGATGGCAGGGACTCTTGTAACTTTCTGTAAATTCCTAAGACCCAGGGGATTCATAGGACAGCTAGAGCATATATGAAAACCCACTGAGCCTTTCCTTTTTCCTTCAGCTTAATACTTGTGAGCCCAAACAATCCAGATTTCAAAAAATATTCAAAATTGCTATTTCCTTTAGAACATATTCAGGACATAGGCTGAGGTCTTAGGAAATACAGAAATGAGTAAGCTGACACTCGACATGTAAAAGATGTATCTTTAGTGTAAAGCTTTTATGTTGTTTGGGAGGAATGGGAAGATGTGATAGAAATAAAATGGAATTGGACTCTGAGTAGTCAAAGTCACTAACAATTTGGGGGCCAAGGGAGGGGGGTAAGAGCACGGTGCAGTCCTTACAAATAATTTAATATTTGCCCTGGCCATTGGGGCATAACCCATTGCTTTTCAAAAGGACCACAGGGTTCCTTATCTCTCTGTCTTTGTACTTTGGTGGATCCCCATAAACAAATGTGTATTTATCTTGCAAGCCTCAGCACAAACTCAACCCCAAGCCCCTCCTGACTTCTGACTGCTCACTACTGGGTTGAGCACACGTTTTCCCCGGTGCTTACACTCCTTCCCTGTTTGTCTCCCACCACATGTGCAAGGACAATGGCTATGTCCACTCTCCCTTGGCTGACAGGGTTTAGTACCTGAAACATATGTTCAGTAGTGGTCTGTCCCATTAACGCATGACCCGGTGGCCTTCAATCAGAGAGGACTGGCTTCAGTCTAGGCCTCAGCACTTACAAGTGTGTGACAGCGAATTCCCTCCAACTTATTAAACCTCTGTTTCTTCTCACACAGGAAGAGAACACAGGATCCTTTGTGAGGACAAAATGGAATGACTTGTGCAAAGCACTCAGCCCAATTCATCAAAGTAGAGAGAAAATACAACAAACTTTCATGGATCTATCAACTAGCTTGGTTGAATTTAGATTATTTTCAAGATCTGTTTTAAAAATCTGTGGTTCCCAAACTGTGTGCCACAGGGAACTCGTAGGAATGCCATCGTATGTTTTTAGTTTTCAAGGGACACATGGGGACATTGGACACCTCACAACCATTACTATCAAAATTTTTGGACTCTAAATACTTAATAAAGGGAACCTTTAGATGTTTCTTTCAGCTTGGGTAGCATCACAAAAGAATGGAGATAATAAAGGTGCTATGAACCAAGAAAATTGGGAATCTCTGCTTTAGAAATTTTTTTTTTTTAAATAAAACATTACAATTGTACCTATAGCCTCTGTGGGTTTGTACCTCTCTCTTCCCATTTAAAGGAACTACAAATCTGAAATTTGAAAATTGACACTTTCTTTTTTTAAAAAGATTTTATTTATCCATTTGAGAGAGAGAGAGAGTGCGAGCACACACAAGCGGGGGGAGAGGCAGAGGGAGAGAGAGAAGCAGACTCGCCGCTGAGCAGGGAGCCCAACACAGGGCTCCATTGATCCCAGGATCCTGAGATCATTATTTGAACTGAAGTCAGAAGCTTAACTGACTGAGCCACCCAGGTGCCTCTGATAACTTACACTTTTATTAATATTTTTATGTTTTCATTGCACATTTTCTTCCATGTGCATAAATCATATTATTTTTGTATGTTTGACGCTTGACATAAATAGTGTCAGGTACATTATCTTTCCTGAACTTGCTTTTTTTCTACCATGCACTGATACACACTCTCTTAATTGGTATTACTTTATAATAAATATGAATATCTGGTAGGGTGAGTCTCTTTACCTTGTTCTAATTCAGAATTATGTGGGGTTTTTTTGTTTGTTTGTTTCCAGGGGTTTTTTTTTGCCTTATGTTTCCCATCTAGATTGTAGAATGAGCATTTTAGTTCTACCAAAAACCCATTGGATTTTGATTAGAATTGCATGAAATTTATATACTAATTTGAAAATAATTGGCATCTTTATGAAAGCATGTCTTCCAATCCAAGAGCTTGCTTAATTTCTTTACTCTGCATCATTCAATAAAATCTGTTTTCCCTCCATAGAAGCTAGCTCATCCTTTTTTAGAGCTGTTTCTACCTTTTCCTACTGCACTGGACTCGTCTTTGATTGTTCCTGACTTGCAAAATAATGGCTCTACATTTCACTATTAAACATAAAGTAGTTTGTAGTGTTGAATGAGATAATATTTATAAGTTAAGGTTTAGCTTTCTATGCTTTGTGTGTGCATATGTGTATATGCAAATCTTAGATGGATACTGGATTTTAATAAATTCTTGTTTTATGTCCATTTGGGTACTTTAGAAAGTTCTTATCCTTTAAATTAGTTTGTGTGATGAATTGCATTTATGGTTTTTTCTCGTCTTAAATCATCCAGGAAGTCTCATGATAAATCAACCTTGATCATAATGGTTTTAAAAATAATCAAGTGGTAACTTCTGTTTGCTACTATTTATTCAGGATTTTTGAGTTTACTTTCATGAGAGAGATTGCATAATACATTTTGTGCTGTTCTTTTTCAGTCTGGTGTCAAAGTCATTATTAAGTTCAGAAAGGGAGTTAAGGAGGCTCACTTCATTTCTTCTACTTTCTGAAATATTATGTATAAATGCAGATAATGTATTTCTTCATTTTTGCAAAAATTAGCTCCTAAAACATCTGACCCAGAGTCAATTCAGGAAATAGACTGTCATTTACTGATTTTAAAAAATATTGTAATGGTTAAACATCAATTCTGGTTTCTGGTTCTTCTTGAAATACAATTTTTGTTAAGTTACTTGTGCAATTAGAAAATTAGATAAATATAATCAGAACTAAATAATTTCTAGAAAATGATCCATATATCTCAGTTTTTAATTAGTTGGTGTATATTCATTCATGATTTTCTTTTACCATTATCTACACTGTATCTCCAATCGTGATCCCTTTAGTTCCTAATATTTATTAAAGCCTTTTCTTTCTTTTCTTGCTCAACCACATCAGAATTTTCCATTTTATTAATTAAAGCAAAGGAAGCATTTTCCTTTTTTTTTTTTGAGTGATTTTCTTTGTGTTCTATTTTATTAACTTGTGCTTATGTATTTTTTCTTCCTTCTGACCTCTTCGGGTACCGTATCCTTATTAAGAATTTTCTTGGAGGTGGACACTTAGCTCATTTAACCTTCTTTCCCAACATAAAGATTTAAGGCTCTAGCTTTAGGGACATTCCCACAACTTTTCCCAGGATCCTGAGATCATGACCCGAGCCAAAACCAAGAGTCAGAGGGTTAACCAACTGAACCACCCAGGAGCCCCCCTGCCCCGCCCACAAATTTTGATATGAGGTATTCTTACTATTGTCCAATTCTCAAGAATTGCTTAATTTCCATGATGGATTCTTTGGCCCATGAGTTATTTAGATGTGTTTCATGTTCCCATGTGAATGGGTTCTTCTGGTTATTATGCTCCCATTCTCTGACTTAATTGTTATCAGACTTCTGGGTCTGTGTAATATTAAACCTAAATTAACTGCTACAATGTGCTTTCTGGCCTAATACATGTGCTTAAAAGAAATGCTGCCTCTTCACATCTTATGTTATTTTTTCTCAAATGGTTTGTGCATTCTCTTCTTATTGGTTTTAAGATCTCCTTATACAGTTTCGATATTAACACTCTGTGCTATCTGGGTTGCAAACATATTTTTCAAAATTTATAATTTTCTATTGACTTTACTGAAGTCATCTTTTACCATGCTATTTATACAGTGAAATTTGCTTATCTTTTTTTTAATGCTTTATAGGATTCCACATTGCCTAAGGACCCCACCACTTTAAATGCATATAGACTCCTATCTGTTCTTGTAGGATTTTTATACATTTCTTTCAGAGAAAGATCCAGGGCTGAGGAATAAATTCATGTAATTTTATTTATTAAAAGACCTTTTATGAAAAATGCAAACATAAACACAAAATTTGGTACAAAAGTGAGTATTTGTCCAAAGTGTGAAAAGAAATCACAACAGAAAAAAAATTTAATATGTTGACAAATATCTCAACTATCCCCCTAATCCAGAAAGATGGCATAATATTTTTTTATGAAATGACCGCTTAATACATGTCTGTAGTAGTGTTTTTATTTTCCTACATTTTTTGGCTTCATATTCTTTGATCACCCCACTACATAATTGCAATTGTATATTTTCCATAGAGAAAATAACAAGAAAAGTTATCCTTTCCTTTAGTAGAGTTGATCAAAAATTGTTTTGTTCTTGATAATTGGGATGTATCACACATACGAATTCAGACACCAACACATTCATTTTAAAACCTTTCAAATAGGAAATCTGAAAAACAACACTTCACTCAATTCCCAAAAAGAAAAAATCCATGATGCCTTTGTATTGGTATAACACTGCATTCTCGAGTTGATTCTTGAGAGGGGAGAACTTCCATTTTGACTAAATACCAATGAGAATTCCATCTTCTATCATCAATTGTATATATTCGATCATTGGAAGGCTTTCCACACATTGATTTCTGGCCCTGTACTCTCCAAACCTTGTTCTCCCCCACTACACCTGTTCTCCAGGTGCCGGGCGCAGTAGGACATGGTCATAATGTGGCGTGAGCTGAGGTTCTGTGTCTTGGTGAGAGAATGCTGAGTGGGGCGCTGTGATGGGTCAGAGAATGCTGAGTGGGTCAGTGCTAGCACCCTGGACGCTGATCTTACACTGCAACACTTATCCATAACTTAACGCAGAATGATCGCCAACCACAGGCATCTACCCCACCAGGCCAAAACTAAATGCATCCCTTATTCAATCTCCCCTCTGCCAGATCTCATAGACTCTGTATTTTTTCCAGTGCCATCTGATGACAGAGATGTAGGAAGGGAAGAATGGAAAGTGGGATAACCGACTCATCCCAGTTTGCCCGGGACTTGGCCGATTTTAGCACTGAAAGTCCCATGTCCCGGGATCTCTCAGTCCTGGGCCCACAAGGAAAGCCTATTGTTCTAGGGGAGAAGAGACAGCGGTCTTACTGTTGGTGCTTAAAATAATTTTGTTTTGGGGCACCTGGGTGGCTCAGTCCTTTGGTCATCTGCCTTCGCTCAAGTCATGATCCCAGGGTCCTGGGATCGAGCCCCACCTCTGGCTCTCTGCTCAGTGGGGAGTCTGCTTCTCCCTCTCCTTCTGCCTGCTACTCTTTCTCTGTCTCTGTCAGATAAGTAAGTGAAATCTTAAAAATAAATAAATTAAATAAATTAACTTTGTTTTGCAAATTTTTGAGAACTTTGAGCCCACGGACACGGGGCTCGTCACTTCCTGGGGCATCAGAAGCGACCCATGCCAGTGAGAGGCTTTAGTTCAAGTCAGGGGCTAGAGATGAAGTTCTGGTAGCTTTCCAGTAAATTTGCTGAGTAGATCATTTAAGTCCTGAATCTATCTTTAATTTAAGTCTTTATCTGAAATTCATTGTCTACTTGCGTTCTTGACGTTTTCCCTAGTCTTCCTCCCTCTGGCCATAGTGCTCCTCGAGTGCTTTGTTATGTTTCTATGCCAACGTTCTGTGACTCAGGTACCACTTTTGGAGTCCCCATTTGTCAAAGAGGGGATGACGCAGTCTCCCCCTGGGGCTAGGAGAGTAGAAGCGGAGCGGTGTCCACCTCCCGCTGGGGCTCCCGGAGTGAGCTATGCCTCTGCTCCTGGAAGTTCCAGCCTTGGAAGCACAGAGCCACTGCCCCACTCAGCACGGCCGGGCATCTCCATATCGGGGAGCCTCGTGCATCTCCATATCAGGGAGCACCGGGCATCTCCGTATCTGGAAGCATTGAGCATCTCCATATCTGGGAGCACCGGGCATCTCCATATCGGGGAGTACCGGGCATCTCCATATCGGGGAGCACCGGGCATCTCCGTATCTGGGAGCACTAAGCATCTCCGTATCTGGGAGCATCGAGCATCTCCATATGTGGGAGTGCCAGGCATCTCCATATCAGGGACCACCGGGCATCTCTGTATCTGGGAGCATTGAGCATCTACATATCTGGGAGCACCAGGCATCTCCATATCTGGTAGCACCAGGCATCTCCATATCAGGAAGCACCGGGCATCTCCACATCTGGGAGCACCGGGCATCTCCGTATCTGGGAGCATCAGGCATCTCCGTATCCGGGATCATCGGGCATCTCCATATCAGGGAGCACCGGGCATCTCCGTATCTGGGAGCATCGGGCATCTCCGTATCAGGGAGCACTGGGCATCTCCATATCTGGGAGCACCGGGCATCTCCGTATCTGGGAGCATCGGGCATCTCCATATCAGGGAGCACCGGGGATCTCCGTATCTGGGAGCACTGGGCATCTCCGTATCCGGGAGCATCAGGCATCTCCATATCCAGGAGCACAGCCCCTCCGGTCCCCCACCCATGCTGCGCAAGCGGCCCCAGATCTCAGCACATCTTATTCCAAAGATCTGCCACTCTGCTCATCTTTACTACAGAAATCTCTGAGGCTCCTTTCCAGGATCTTACAGAGTCCGTGAAAAAAGAAGGCTCAGAGCAATTTGGTTTGGGTCTGATTTTCTGCTGTAAGTCCGGTAAAAAGCCTCAGCTGTGCCTAACTGTGGCCTTTTGCCCTGGTCGTGTGTGTGTATGTGTGTCCACAGACTTCTATACGTACGTGTGTACATATACAGTTGGCCCTTGAATAACACAGGATTTAGGGGTGCTGACACCTGCACAAAAATCCCCGTACAGGGGCGCCTTGGGGGGAAGGGTAGAGTTGGTCGAGCAATGGACTCTTGGTTTGGCTCAGATCATGAGCTCATGGTCCTGGGATTGAGCCCCACGATGGGATCCACGTTCAGCGCAGAGTCTGCTTGGGATTTTTCCATCTCCCTCTGCCCCTCCCCCACCTCACACTACGTCTCTCTCTCTTTCAAATAAATAAATACATTTTAAAGAAAATCCGTGAATAACGTTTGACTCCCCAGAAACTTAACTGCAAATACCCTACTGTTGATCAGAAGACTTACCAATAGTATAAACAGTCGATTCAAGCATATTGTATATATGCAGTATATAATATTGCAGATATTATATACTGTATTCTTACAATGAAATTAGCTAAAGAGAATGTTATTTCAAACTTATAAGGAAGGGAAAATATATTTGTAGTATATTTACAGTCCTATAGTTATCGAAAAAGATCCACATGGAAGTGGACCCTCACAATTCAAACCTGTGTTGTTCAATTGTTAACTGTATATAAAACATTATGATACTATACAAACATATATAAAATACATGTGTACCCATCATTGGATCAATAAATAACATGATGCTGGACAACAGAAATCATTACCTAAATATATTTACATTATTTATGTATATTACCCTGCCTTCTTCAACAAAGAATTTGCATAGCTTGCCTTAATTTTAGCTCAGACTTAAGAAGATTCATCTATTCTTTTTTTAAAGGATTTTATTTATTTATTTGACAGAGAGAGAAAGAGGGAGATAGAGCACAAGCAGGGGGAGTGGCAGGCAGAGGGAGAGGGAGAAGGAGGCTCCCCGCTGAGCAAGGAGGCCGATGCGGGGCTCGATCCCAGGACCCTGGGATCATGTCCTGAGCTGAAGGCAGACGCTTAACCGACTGAGCCACCCACATGTCCTGAAGATTCATCTATTGTAATGCAAACAAAAGGATATTTCTCAAACAAAAAGAAACAGCCATCTCCTGCCGTCGTCTCTAACTCATTTCTGTCTATTAAATGCCGGTGGGATAACTGTGGATGCACGAAGTGCTGTTGTCATTTCTGACACCTGAAACGTACAGGGTGTGGGTCCCCTCAGAAGAGCCTTCCGTGTTTTGGTTCAAGCATAGGAGACTATAAGCCTTACTGGAGACGCAGAGGCTGGAGATGTCTTTCACACTTGGCCGTTCTCAAGAGAGGCTGAAAATGTAAACTCAAAAGCCAACATACTCACTTGCAATGGACATTATACCTGGGGATGTGACCATTAAAGGCCACTTGCCACATCCCAAGGAAGAAGTCTGCTCAGAAAACCTCGTTGTGAGTCAGAATGTTCCAGGAAAGAGGGACCTGGGTGGCTCAGTCGGTTAAGCATCCGACTCTTGATTTCAGCTCATATCAGGATCTCAGGGTCGTGAGATCGAGCCCAGCCTCGGGCTTCATGCTCAGTGTGGAGTTTGCTTGGGATTCTCTCTCTCCCTCTGCCTCTCCCCCTCCTGCTCGCTGGCATGCATGCTCTTTAAACGACTGAATGAATGAATGAATGCAACCTTAGAAAAAAAAAAGAATGTTCCAGGAGAGGAAAGAACATCAAATGATTGCTGGGGTATGTCAAACAGGAATGGAACGGGGAAAGCATATGAACATTAGCTCATCCACATCCAGGTTCGAATTTTGGCTCCAATCGTCAGAGGTTGTGTGGCCTCCTGCAGGGACCTCTCCTTCTCTCTGGGCCTCTATTTCTTCTTCTCCGTAGTAGGGATGACACTTGGGATTGTGCTGAAGAATATCTGCTCTAGCTTGCTCCAGTATTAACTCACTTCACCCTCAGGACCGACCTGCAAGGTTGGAACCATGAGCCTGGTTTCACCCACGAGCGGAAAGAGGCACAGAAGGCGGCATATCCAACGTCCTGATCCCGGTGAGAGGCAGCCCTGGAGTTCCATGTCAGGTCTCTGACCGCTAAGTCTCCTTCCAGCCCCTCCATGGCACTGTGCGCCTCTCCCCTGAAGCACGTGGTAGTAGGAGGTCATCTATGCAATCTCACTCTGCACATGTCCGCATTTTCGGCAGTGTGAGCATGTGACTTGCCCCGGTCATAAACACCTCCAGCCACACTGCCCTGACCTGCCTCCCTTCCCTCTTCTGATGACATGGCAGCCTGGCCAGGGTAGTATATTGCATACATTTCCTGCTGTTCCTACGATTTCATTATCATAGCAGGTGGGACAATAGAGTTACACAAGACCACAGAGAGCTATCAGATGTCCCCTCGAAAGCTCACCGAGTGCTTAATTAAAGTTTTTATAACTTTTTATACAGGTGAAGGAAACTGTTGGAGAGATGTAATTAAATCGCTAACATACATGAAAGTAGGTGAAAAGAGACTCTAACGTTCAATACATACTTGTCACCATCTGTCCCCACTCACCACACCATCCTTGTTTATTATGGAACTTAAGGAAGACTCGAAACATGGGCCATTTTGGTCACCAAAATAGGCTATTCCTAGAAAATATACGTTTTCATCTTTTTTAAGTATAAAAATTAGGATTTTGTGCCTTATTGGCAACACATGTGGCTTGTCATTGTCAAATCTGGGCTCGGATGTGAGCTTCCCTGTGTAGAGTCTGTCTCTAACCTGGGACCAGTGACTTCCCTTCTTTGGGGTCTAGTTTCTCATTTTTAAATGGGCCCAATGGTTTTCTCTCTATAAGCTGTTCTGGGGCATAAACAAATGAGCAGATGTTAACAGACTTAATATATGAGTAATATAAACACTCTCTCTGCAAAAATGCCTACTGGGAAGGTGGGTATGGATGCAGGTGTGGTTTCTACTTGGGGTAGGGAATGTGGTGAGGCAGGGCGCTCTCCAGGAAAAAACAAAACAAAACCCACAGGTGGATGTCACATCAACCTGCATTCAAACTTTATCACATACCTGCAAGATTCTTAATCCATCAGGGACCCCAAGGTATCAACTGAGCTTACAACCTATGTAGGAGAGCTGTGAAGATAAAATTGAACAATGGCTAGGAATAGGGACAGAGGGACAGCGGGAGGGGGACCCAGGCAGGAGGAGTATTTCAAGATTCCCATCTAGGGGTTCCTGGGTGGTTCAGTCAGTTAAGTGTTTGGCTCTTGGTTTCAGCTCATGACCCTGGAATCAAGCCCCATGTCAGGCTCTGAGCTCAGCAGGGAGTCTACTTGAGGTTCTCTCCCTCTGCCTCTCTCCCTGCTTGTTCTCTCTTGCACTCTCTCTCTCTGTCTCTCTAAAACAAACAAATCAACCTTTAAAAAAAATCTCCATTTCTCCCCCTTCAGCTCCTCCTCCCAACGCAACCCCCAGAAATGCAATGGTTTTACCAAGAAGAGAGAGCACAGGGCGGGCACCATGAAAAGCTTTGATTTCTTCCCCTTTTCTTGCTGCTTCCCTCTCCTTGGGACTTGTGCTAAGAACTTGGACTGTACAATTTCATATCATTTAAGAAAGAAGGGATATTAGGGGGCTGAAGGGTTAGCCACTTGGCAAACATGAAAGCCTGCTCCAAGACATCTTCATAAGCTCTATGCCCATCGGGGTGCTCCTCAGAGCTGCCTCCCTGCAGAGCTAACTGAGGCTTCAAGACCCAGCTGCTTACGCCCTGCCCTTCAACACGGGGCTTTCTTTTATCCTGTGATTGCTAGGGAGAGCTACAAATGGAATCCAGCGGGCAGCGATAGATAGCATTATCTGTTTTCCTTGTCATTTTTCGGTTTCATTTAGGTTCGACTGCCTTAAGCACTGGAAAAGCTTTACTTAGAAGGCTGGGCTCTGCACTTCCAGGTTGATCAAAATAAAGCAGAAGCCGAGCTGCCTAGTTTTAAGGGCACAAAGGAAAACACAGTTTGGTGACAGGAGGTTTTGAATTACAGTGGGCAAAGATAGTGGCTTCTGCTTAAGACTTAATTACTGAGTGCTTTAATAGGCTAGGTGGGAGCCATTCAAGGACTTTATATAGAGTATCACTTAACTCTGACAAAACCATAGAAGATACATAGGATGAAGATACACAGGATGAAGAAATCGAGACTCAGATAATTCACTTGCCAAAAATCAAGTAACTAGTAAATAATGGAGATCCAGAATATAAGAAAGAAGCGGTATTAGAGATTCAAGGTGACAGTAGATCTTTCACGTTCCAAAAGTCATGCCTTGTCCATCAGGCCGCACGTCTGATGTACGCAAAATAAATATTGCCATATTTCTCCAAGTATAAGATGATATCAATTGTAAGATGCTCCTTTGTGTATCACAGTGGGGAAAACAGTCTGTGGATTAAACTGACGATTAATTCCAAGACATGCTTGGACTTCAGAGATGTAAAAACAGAGAAGAAAAAAGTACCTTTTAATATTCATGAAGAATGATCCTTTAAAAGTCAGCCAGTCTGAAATGTAAGGAACAGAATAGTTACCTGCTGGCCCAGCTTTTGGGCAGCCTGATGGTAGCCCAGGGGTATTCTGGTGACATCTTGCTTTCTCCAAAGCTCAGCATGAAATACCGGCGGTGATTCAGGACTTTACCTGCAGGTGGCAGTGCAGGCCACCGGATATGGCCTTTGGCCTCCTAGGCGGGGTTTCAGGGGAGGAGCAGAAGGGGGCAGGTGAGAAACCTGTTTCCACAGCTTCCATTTTTATTCCCCCTTCTGTGCTGTTCCAAACCTCGGAGTCTTTTCCGTTCCCTTTTTCTCCTGTCTGGTCTCTTCTTTCTCCGCATTAACTCTTTTTCTACCTATATTTCCAAAGTCCAAAAGAGGTAGGCTTGCAATGAAAACGAATGCATCCTTCTTTTCCCCCCGCAAAATCATCAGAAATGTGGGAGTTAGCTAACGAGAAGGAAGCTGGTGTCTTAGTTTCCTGTTATTCTGTGATGTTTGGGTGTCTTGATTGTATATGTGTGGAGCATATCCTAGATATAACCTCAAGATAGAGATTATTCCAGGGGCGCCTGGGTGGCTCGGTGGGTTCAGCATCCGACTCTTGGTTTCGGCTCAGATCATGATCTCAGTCTGGGATCGAGCCCTGCATCTGAGCTTGTCCCTCTCCCTCCTCCTCCCCCACGTGCTCTCTCTCTCAATCTAAAATAAATAAATAAATAAATAAATAAATAATAAATAAATAAATAAAATCTTTAAAAAATGATAGAGATTATTCTATCTAAAGAACATTTCTCAGGTAGGTCTTCTATCTCTCGATGTAGCTAGTGATCAAACCCAGTTGTATCACTCTCCTCCCAGAATCTTGAAACACTTCCCCTGATTCTAGAAAACTTCTCCCACCTCCTTGCATACCACCTAACCAGGCTCCAGCTCCCTGAGAACCTGTGAACACATCCTGTGTCCACTCCCAGTCCCAGACCTCTCGCCAAAATCTTCTTCCCCTCAGTCTCTGCCCATAAAAAAGGCTCATTCTTCAAAACTAAGTTCAGAGTTCTTTAATGAAGTCTTTGCTCACTTAAACCTCATTGCCCTCCACCTATAGCTTTTTTTTTTTTTTTTAAGATTTTATTTATTTATTTGACAGAGAGAGAAAGAACACAGGCAGAGGGAGAAGCCCCAACATGGGGCTTGATCCCAAGGCCCCGGGATCATGATGGGAGCCAAAGGCAGTTGCTTAACCACCTGAGCCACCCAGGTGCCCCCGCTTACAGCTCTTAACAGCTCTCTGTAAATATGTTCATTGGTATGCCAGTCACCTCATGAGTTATCAATGTGGCAGTCTTCCTCTGTCCGTCCGATTTCTATCCATATCCCTAGCACCTCGAACAGAGCCCAGGTTATAGTAGATACTCGACTGATATTTATTGAATGAATGAATAATTGAATGATTCTTTTCTAAAATATACCAGAACGGACAGGGAAATTATTTTTAACGTTTGCACATTAAAAGCTTTTAAAACTCCTGACGTCCAGACTCCACCCAGAACCAGTGAAATCAGAACTTCTCAACTGATGTTTGGGTTGAGCCCAGGCATGGGTATTTTGTAAAGCTCCCCAGGTGATCTCAAGGTCCAACCAAGGTTGAGAATCACCTCCATGGCAATGGTTCTCAAAGTGTGGTCCCAGGACCAGCATTAGAATATTACTCTCATCTTATTAGAAATGAAAATTCCTAGGACCCCCCTTTACTGTAGAATCAGAAATGGCAGGGCTGGGGGGATGGAGGGAGTTGACAACAATCTGTGTTTTAACAAGGCCTCCCATGATACAAAGTCAAGTTTGAGAAGCACTGTCTTAGAGGTTTACTTTAAATAAGTTATAGAGATTGTGTGTGAATGAATCCCTCCCACCTTTTTCTTCTAATTTGATTCTGGCCCCTATTTCTTGCATATGGCTGTGCTTGCAGACAAACAACAAGCCCCTTTTAGTTGAAGATTTTTTTTTTCCAATCTAGTTTTGTCTTATGATCAACATCAACTTATGGTAAAATAGCTTACCTATTTTATGTGGTTTTTTTTTTTTTTTTCAATCCTTAAAAAAACCAGAGAAGTATTCTCATGGCTATTTTTTCAAATCCTGGAACAGAAATGAACAAAACCCAACATACATGGAACTTGTCCCATATGCCAGGCATGGTGCTGAAGTGCCCCATCATCTTACAATAAATCTAAGACATCCATCCCGCAGAGGAGGAAAGAAAGGCTGGAAAAAATAGGATGAGTCCACAGGGACACAGCAGAGATGTGAACGCAGATCTGTCCTACCATCCGGTCGTTCTCAGGATTCTGATGACCCCCATTTTGTTATTTTGCCCATAATCCCATAGTTTTCTTTCTTTTTTTTTTTTTAAAGATTTTATTTATTTTTGACAGAGAGAGAGAGTGTACAAGCAGGGGAAGAAGCAGGCAGAGGGAGAGGGAGAAGCAGGCTCTCCGCCGAGCAGGGAGCCCGATGCGGGGCTCGATCCCAGGACTCTGGGATCACAACCCGAGCCGAAGACAGACGCTTAACCATCTAGCCACCCAGGTGCCCCAATCCCATAGTTTTCATGAGGAAAATCGGCTGCTCTCAAGAATCCCTGGCTAGCTCTCAAACAGAGGTGGTCACTTTGAGCACATGAAGTACTCATGCTGTTTCCTGCTCATTTGCAGTGGAATACACTCAGGGCTTTCTTTTTCTCTAAGACCTTGGAAAGAAACATGGTTTCACAATGCATCTAGGGTTAAAAGGACAGTTTTCTTCTAAAATGTCTACTTCTCTGAGACTCATACGCTTTGTTCCAAATCTGTGGTCTGAGTTCTTGGATTCATTATTCACATGGTTCCTTTTTGAATCGTGAACCTTAGTACAGTTGTACAGGCTCTGTGCTAGGCTCTGTGGGGGACCAGCAGTGAGAAAGACAGACAAACCCCACTTGCTTACCTTCAAGAAGAACCGTATACATAAAACTAACCAATGAAGACACTAAGTCTAGATGTTATGACTGTCTTATCCAGGGCAATAAGATAAGAAGAGGACCTCTATGAGTTCAATTCTATAGTGTCTTGTGTGTACGTCTGAAGAGGTCTTTTGAACAGAAAGATCTTTGAACCTATGCTTCTCTATTTTAGTTTTTTAGGGAACCGGTATGGATGGTGTTTATTGTGGGAAATAGAGTAAATATTCCCAAGTTTGGAAGAGTCAGCCTATCAGAAGATGCAAACCCAACATTCCATTTCTAAAACAGGACACCTCAATCATCAGACCTCTTTCTCTGGGGAATGGCCAGCCAGCGTCTTCAGCAATTATACCAGTCAGAGGAGAAATTTCCGTGACTTCCGTGGGCCATAAAAATCTGATACCGTCAGCAAACTGGAAGGCATTTCCAGTGAAGGTGGCTTCATATACAAAAGCAGCAGAACTGAGTACCACAAGCTCATGGCAAACCGCCAGGCCTGTTCCAGGACCCAGCCCTGCTCAGTGATGCTTATTCATCTGGGAGACTAATCCTAAATCTCAAATCCAAGCTGTGGGGCAAATAAGGCACCCAGGGGAGACTTTCTGTGCACCTGAGCACTCAGAGACACGCTCCACTTGCAAACACGTGAAAGAACGTGAAAAAGTAATCTTTTTTTAAGTCTTTAAAACATGAGAGAGCTTATCAAGACAGGGAGGAATTGCTAAGCCAATATGACAGAGAAACTGCTTACGTGGATAGGTACATCAACTGGGAAGAAAGGTTTGCCCTAAGGGTACTTGTCAAGCCCAGAAATTTTTAGATTTCCTACTGACAGCCTAAGGGGGCAAAGAGGATAGAAATGACAGGTTTGGCAAGGTCTTTTTTTTACAGTAATGGAACTGTTCTAAAATAAGCTTATTGTGATGGTTATATAATTCTTTATATATGCTAAAAATTCGTGGACTTGTACACTTAAAATGGATGATTTGTATGATATGTGAATTGTATCTCAATAAAGGTTGGGGGGGGAACTCAGTGAAGTGAGATCACTTTCTATTTGAGGGCAAAGTTAGGGGGAAACTGTCTTCTAGAAGCTGGCTGGCCTCCCTCTTCCCCACCCCAACTGATCTGCTCTGTTGCCAGGCACATGTTTACCTTAGAGACAGAGCACCCCCCCCCCAGGGTTCTGAGCCTCAGTTGAGACCCATAGAACACTGGCCCTTGGAGGCAGAGCTGTGGAGCCCTACACAGCCATGGAGGGCCTGCTGCCTGCCATCAGATCCACTTTCCAGTTGGTCCTAGAGCCCCTGTGGGGTGCCCTGCTGGTGATTTCTGAAAGCTGGAGACATGTTTCAGTTCTCCATGAGTTTCCCTGGGACATGCTGGCATATATTGTAATACTGGTTTTAACAGCGAAGAAACGACACATTTGGAGAAGTGTGAAGGTGCTAGGCAAAAGGTGTTTGGCCCACGCTAAAGTCTGTGGAAAAGGTAGTGGGAATATGGGACCAATGACACAAGCTGATGATGCCCTAGGGCTGCCCGGGGTGGAGGCCAGTCTTCCCACATTACAAACCTTATGCTTCTCAGCAGTAAGTACTAACCGCTGTAGGCTGGCACTTCAGAACACCATTGACTTTCTGAAAATGGCGCAGAAGACCCAGCCTCCTAAACTTTCCCAAGTGACTGGTGATAGACCCATCTTAAGAATGTCAGAGAAGAATGGAAAACAACTTTGGAAGAAAATAATGGACGATTTGAATGGAAACACTGACGTTCTAGAGAGTCCAGAACTGCTCGCCCAAGAAATCGCGAGATGGAAGCAGAGGCTCCAGGAAACAGAGCAGGAGAAAGAAAGGCTAGAGCAGACGAACGCAGGAATGCAGCGGGCTCTGAAAGATAAAGTCAGCCAGTTAATACCACTGGGTGAAATCCTTCTGAAGGCCATCCCCTGGCCTTGTCTCCTTGGAGATCTCTTGGGTCACGTCAACTGGGAAGTCAAGCAAAAGAGGGAAGCAGAAAAGGACAATCAGCCCATCCATCGGTCAGAGGGTGATCTGAAGGGTGTCACTGACGATGCTGATTCCAATGTGTCCCTTCAAAGTGCTGAAGAGAAAAATGAGGAACTAGCCAGACAACTGTGGGAAGAAAAGCGAATCAATGATGAGCTTATGGGACAAATAACAGATCTTCGAGCCAAGGAAGCCTCTTTGCGGACCGAAAATTCACAGCTTCAAAGTGAGATTCAGCAGTTGAAACGGAAGCTTCAACTTCTGCCTCAATTATATCAAGAATACACCAGGGAACTTGAGAGAAAATCATTGGAGAAGGAAGCGCAGTGCTCAGACATTGAGAAGAGTCTTTCCTACACGTGTGGAAACATCGAGTCCGCAACTCAGATTCGCAACTTATACAAGAAGATGGCCGAAGACACCCGCAGAGAACTGGAGGAGAGCACCTCGCACTATCTAAAGGAGATCCTCTTCTATGCGAATAAAGTCCAGGAGAGCTGGATGGCAGCTGTGCTCACAGAGCGAAAAGTCAAGGAGCTAAGGAAAGAAAATGATCACATCAGGCAAATGTTGGCCAAAGCGGAGTTCAACTTCCCGCCTTTCCCAAGTGGCCGTTTTGCTCCTGCTCCCCCACAGGCAGCCCACGGAGGCCCAGAAGTGTCAGGGGACCCCCTGGATCATCAGCACCCCCAGGAAGGAGAAGATCCAGGCCGCGAGGTCTCACGCATCCAGGGACACCCGCAGATTTGACTGAGCTCACCGCAACCCGGTCCTGAACGCCCACAACCACGGCATAACATCTGCATGTGTTTTCTGTCTTTGAAGTAGTTTTCACTTATCTCTTTTTGGTTTAGATACTGCTATTTAATTGATATTACAATTGCTTTTATTCAAGTAGATTTAGCATTATAGTTTTCAGATAGTATTTCTCCAGTAAAGTGTCATTTCCTATAATTCTTACCAATATATTGTTTTCACATCATCAGACCCTCTAGAATTAGATAATATTAAGTATTGTATTTTGATTTAAATTAAAAATCCACAATTACTTTAACAACTATTGAAATTTGGCATGGATACAAACATTTAAAATAACATTTTCTATGGCATGAGCATTTTTGTATGCCATTTTGATACTCACGAGCATGTATTAGAAGTCTGTACAAGTAATTTAATATATATCTGAATAAATTTTGATTTAAAAAAATTGGAAAAAAAAATCCCCTATTCCAACTTCATAATATTTTGATTAGACTAGCTTTAAATTCATAAATTAACTTATCGTAGTTTAAGGTTTACAATTTTTTCTCCTCTTGTTAACTTTTTTAAACGTTTTTCTTTTGTTTAAGATATTGTTTGCTCTTTAGACGTTTCTAAATTTTATGCAGTGAAAATGAAGGTTTTCCCTTGATGGCAAGCAAACACACACACATACAGCCCACCATGCCGATTCCAAGGCACCCTGAGTCGGTATGTCAGGAACAGAGGATAATATAACAGGAAAGAAAGCTGCAAAATTGTAAAAAAATTTTAAAGAAAGAAAGAAAGAAACCATGCTCACACAATTTGTATAATATACCTAACTCATATACACACAAAAGGAGAGTTGCCCAGAAAGTGAGGAAAAAGCAGGGGGAGACTCCCAGATGCTAACAACAGGGGAAGCTCTTCCCAGCCCTGGGGCTGCCTGGAGGGAGAAGGGGGGTGCAAGTGGGGGGCTGTCCTCAAGGAAGACAAAGATTTGCTGCAGGTACACATGACAGCCACCAGAGGGCGAGGGAGCGCAGGCCAGGGGAGTGCACGGCAATAACTTGGAGAAGGACCAGCACACTTGGGTCTATACAATCTAAAGTGTGTGTGTGTGTGTTACTGCATTAATTCATATCCGTTTATTTAGTACAGGCAGATCTCAGAGATCGTGCAGATTTAGTTCCAGGCCACCACAATATGCAAATGCCACCATAAAGCAAACAATTCAATAATGAATATTTTTCTGGAAGTCATTTTTTTCTGGTTTCCCAGTGCACACAAAAGTTATGTTTATTACACTACACTGTCATCTAGTAAGTGTACAATAGCATTATCTCTAAAAAAATAAAAATTAAACCATGTTGAATTAAAAAATATCTTCTTGCTAATAAATGCTAACCGTCGTCTGAGCTTTTAGCACGTTGTAATCTTTTAGCTGATGGAAGGGTCTTGCTTCAGTATTTGCTGACTGATCAGGGTGGTGGTTGATAGAAAGCTGTGGCAATTTCTTAAAAGAAGACAACTACGAAGGTTGCCGCCTCAGCTGACCCTTCTTGTCACAAAAGACTTCGCTGTATCGGGCAGCGCTGTGGAGGGATGTGAAGAAATTGGAGCGCTGTTGGGTGGGAATGTGAAACACCATAGCTGCTGTGGAAAACAGAGTGGAGGCTCCTCCAAAAATTAAAAAGAGAGATACCATATGATCCGGTAATCCCACTTCTGAATATGTGTTGCCCAAAACTGAAATCAGGATCTGAAAGGGGTACCTGCACTTCTAGTTTCATAGAGCCCTATTCTTAGTAGCCCACGAGAGAAAGCCATCCAAATGTCCACCAACGGATGGATGGATGGGCTCAGAGAATATGGTATGAATGAGTAAAGAAAACGTAACATTATTATTAAAAGAGAAGGAAATTCGGTCACACGCTACAATATGGATGAACCTTAAGGATAGTATCCTATGTAAAATAAGCCAGTCATACACACACACACACACACACACACACACACACACACCAGATATTGTCTGATACCTCTTATATGAGATCTCTAAAGTTGGTGAAAAATAAAATAAAAAATAAAGCAGTCCAACTCCTACAAACAGAAAGTGGACCCGTGGCTGCCACGGGCTGAGGAGTGAAAGGAATGGGTTGTTATTGCCTGGGTATAGAGTTTCAGATTTGCAAGATTAAAATTTCTAGCAATCTCCTGCTCAACTTTGTGAATTTAGTTAATAATACAAAACTACCAAACTTAAAAAGAATTAAAAGGGTAGATTTCATGTCATGTGTTTTTTACCACAATTAAAAAAAAAAAAAAGGAAAGGAAATGTGAGTTTTGGGATTTGAGTGGTGGGGAATTAGACTTGAGCTCTGTCTCCGATCAATGACTTCACCTCTCTACATTTCGGTTGAAGGAGTTGATCTAAATAATTTTTAAAGGTTCTACCCAGTTCTAAAATCTAATTGCTTTATAAATATAAAGAGAATATCTTAGCCATTGACTCTAAGACAAAGACCTTTATAGTACAAAATGTTGACCTCCTTATCTTCCAAAAAATCCCTCCACTACACCTTGTCAGTCGTATCAGACAGACAATCAATTCACTTTGGATGCTCAGTGATCAGCATCTCACTAAAGTAATTCATGCTGAAAACAACACGATAATAACTTGAAAAAGGACAATGTTTACCTCAAGCCGAAGGAGGACCAAATTTTAAATATTCATATTATGCTCATTATATTTTTGATCACTAATCTTTACTGGATGTGTGTGAGAAAGATGAGAGCAAAGGTCATTAGAAGAAAGAAAATTATCTCTGAAATGACCCTGATATCAGGTGAAGATCATCTGAATGCAGGAAGTACTAGAGGGATGGAAAGGAAGGAGCAGAATTACGACAGGTTGAGGATGGAACTCGGTGGGTATTAGACAGCAAAGGATCAGAGGATTTTCTAAGGTTTCAGTCTGGAGGGATGGGGGTAACAATGAAACAAGCAATGTTTGTAGAAAGGAAGGTGCCTATGTCGAAAGACACAGGAGAGAGATTGGGTCCTGGGATGAAGAGCATCCTGGGGAGACTGCATGGGTACTTTTACATAGTGTTTGAAGAAAGACAAGAGCAGCAAGGCCTGGACCGATCCTTGGGGCACAGCGGCAGTTAAGCCAAAATCCTCACACTTGCAGCAAGTGTCTTATGTGTTACAGAGTGTAATGAATAAGGAAGCTTATGAACGAGGAAGAAGAGGCCCTGGCAGGGGTGTAAACAGGGAGGAGGAAGTAACCAAGACAGAGAAATGAAGCCAAAGGGGCCAAGGGTGAGACAAAAGACCGCCCTGCAGCAGAAGTCAGAGGAAGGGGCTGGTGGGGAGGTGTTGGTTAGTGTATCTTTGCTGCCAGAAAGGTATGGGAAGGAGGACATCCAAAGTGAGAAAATTCCTGAAAAGGCAGGAAGGGAAAGATTTCCAGGTTCAGACGAGAGAATCAAGTTTGGAAATCGAGGAGGGAACGGTGGAAGGATGAGTGTAGAAAAAAAGGTTATTTGTTGGAATGTATGGCCACAAGCCACAGCAAAAGAACTTTGCTAGCTCAAGTAGAAAGGAATTTATTTGGAAGGCTTTGGGGCAACTCCCAAAATGCATAGGAAGACCAGATAACCAGACTCGGCAAGAGGGCTGAACCAAGGGAGACTGGGCCTAAAAAAGACAGGTGAGCTCCAAGCACAGCATGAGCTTGGGTTAGGCCCCATCACTGGTACTAGACACGTACCAAGGACACAGGTGTCATCTGGTCTCCTCTACTGTCACCTCAAAGCTCTGAAATCCCCAAGTGTCCTCCCAAGATTCAAAAGCCCGGTGCCAAGTGTCTTCTTAGCTAACCCTCCATTATCTGCCCACTCTCCCCCCGCCATGACTTCTAAGAGCACCTGACTATTCCGCTTTCTGAGACATACTTGATGTCCCACCAGATACCCAGGGCAGACGTTCTTTCCAAAAATAAGGCTCTTACAAAAACAAAATTAAACAAATGAACCAAAAGCCTCATACAGTCAAAAGTAGCCAAAACAAGAGACACTTGTCTACCACTTCCCACCTCGCCAATTCCCAGACCTGCATTTCAAAACCAAAAGCTAAACAACGTATATGATGCAAAAGTCTTCTGCCTCACATAAAAACAGTCTGCCTTCGTACCGCCGAAAACACTCTACTTCCCAGAGCAAGCCATTAAAATCTCTCCACTCTATCCAAGGTCCAGCCCCAAGACCCCCGACTGAAACACTTTCCTTTGGTTTTCATTCTCTAGCAAGCTTGTTCTGGTATTTTGCAAACCGCAAAGCAGTGACAAAGTCCGACAACACTAATGCATGTGTAAACTTGGTGGAAAGAGATTGAAAAGGAAGTTAAAACACTGACATGATACAATAAGGAAGGAAACTCTGGGTAATGGCTTTAGTTCTCTTCTCTGTGGCAGGTCTCCGCTGTGGGTAACATCAACGACTTCCCTACGCCAGAGCCCCCTCCATGTCTACTTTCCCTTCAGCCAGCACTTTTGCAGCTGGGGACACTTAATCCTCGGGGTGAGCCTGTGACCCTCAATGTCACACATGAAGATGTCGGCTCTGGGTCATCCTGCGTGTATAGGGTTACAACAGCCTTTCAGAACTGCCTTTCACTAACTTTTTCTTTCTTTTTAAAACATCCTTTGGTTTTATATTGGGCAAGAGCAAAAATAATATTACTTGATGGTAAATCGCCCCTACCGTACAATTACAAAATGCTGCTCTTTACCACATTGTAAGATTTCAATACGCAGCCAGCCTATTTCTGATTTCTTCACGGGGACTAATGTGATATAATAATAAAGGTGGCTGTATCCCCACCAGGTAATTCAAATCCCCACTTAAATCCTCCACAAGTGGCCCCAACTTTTCTCTTGTCCAAATGAAGACTAAGATGCAAGATGGTTTAAGAACAAATGAAAACTCCATCGCCGTCAACCGAACTCTACCTCTATCTGTGTAAATAGTAAGCAGTATTTCCCTCCGATTAAACCATCTTTCATTTAAAGAACTATTTCACACTTGAAATTCTTACGCCATATGCGACTATTATGGGATAAACTGCGTTCCTCCAAAATTTATGTTGATGTCCTAACCCCAGGTAAGTCAGAATGTGAATGTATTTGAAGATAGGGCCTTTTAAAGAGTGATTAAGCTCAAATGAGACAATTAGGGTGAGCCTAATCCAATCTGACTGATGTCCCAATACGAAAAGGAAATTTGGACACACAAACGGACACCAGGGACATATACACAGAGAAAGAAGGCAGCCATTTGTAAGCCAAGGAGCAAAGCCCCAGAAGAAACCAAAGCTACCTCTACCTTGATCTTGGATTTCCAGGCTCCAGAACTGTAGGAAAATACATTTCTGTTGTTTAGCCCCCAGTCTGTGGTACTTTGTTATGGCAGTCCTAGCAAACTCATACAGCAACCCGTTCAAAGAGACCAACTGAATTATTAGTAAAGAAAACAATGTATGAATTGCCACCTACTTTCATTGGTGTTTTAAATATTTTTCCCATGTCATGAGTGGATGGATTTTGTAATTCCCAGTAGGAAAACATACTTGAAAAGCCTAATGGCAAATCAGTTGTAAAATGTTTTTGCTGTGTCGGGGCAGGCAGTAAGGACTGTCTTCGAAGTCCCCCGACTTACTTTATTAGAAGGCCAGATAGATGCTGGCTGCTTGCATGACTGTGTCCCTCGTTAAGTGATCTGTGTTGTTTTTCTTTCAGCAAAGGCTTTATTTGTTTAAAAGACATGAATCTTGACTTCCAAATTCAAGTGACCATTTGCAGATAAGATTCGTATGTGTCCTAAGTCCACTGCCCCCACCTCAGACTCTCAGACAGGGAGTGTTGTACAGGTGACTTATGAATGAAGTAATCCCAAAGGCAAATTAAGTCAGAAGATCAGGAAAATAAAAAGGAGGAAGCCAAATAAGGACATGTCTTCAAGCAAAATTTTACAGATAATCACTTCAGGTTTATCCCACGATGAGGATCACTGGATCATGAGAGTATAATTTGCACCTCAGCCCTGTCCTGACCCAAGGCAACAGCCATGGAACTTTCAAACTCCCAAATCCATCAGTCACTGCCTTAGGGGAGAGGAAATTGCCAGTCTGTACCAGGCCAATCCTTTGGGGGGAAAAAAGAGCTTCAAGGCTGTCTATTGGGAGCAAAAGCGCCTCAAAGTCCTGGGGCCCCAAAAATAAAATAAAAGGGATTTGAGGAGATCTGGTGGGAATACCAGCATTATACATCACAGAAAACACTGAATCATTCTGTTTCTTCAGCTCATCTGGAAGATTACGGGTCGTATTCTGGAAGGTCACCTAGACTTTTGGGGTCTGCATTGCTTTCAGAACTTCAGCATCACTCAGATTTTTATTAGGCCCAGATATTCCTATCATTGCTACCATGCCCCGCCTCCTATTCCAGGCATTCCTTCCTCAGGGAAACCAGCTGAAATGAGCTACCTGAGCTATAGAGTCTCTGTGTTCCCTCTTCCTCTGCCCCGCGCCCCACCTTCTTCTCAAACCTTCTTCACCCGGCCCATCCTCTTTCTGAGGGTCTCTCTCTCTCTCATCACATCCTTCACTCCTACTCTCTGATGTTCTACATTTTTCTGGACTCTTTGATGGATTTATTTCAGCACTGTGCTGCCATCCTTATTGTAATCTGGTTGACAAACAAGAACAGTATCATGGGCTGACTTTCCCCAGGGTCTCAGAAGACTGCGTGCTTTTTCCTGCCACCCCGGGCTGGATTGAATTAGGACTTACATTCATGTCTCTGTCACGGCCTCCAGTGGGAGCATTCACGGTTTTGCAGTCTGAAAATTCCCTTGATTTCTTGGCCTTTATATTGACTAATTGAGAATTTGGCTTAATAGGATACAGCAAAAGTAGGCATAAGAGAAATGTGAGTCATATGCTGATACAATTTCTCTGTGCCTGTGGGGCCTGCTCAGGCCTAATCTTTACATACTGCTTGGATACGGTGATGCTTTGCTGAATGGAATAAATACACAGGTCATAATGAGTAACTCAGGGCCTAGGGTCACCTGGTTTTCCATAACCAAGAGTTCAGTTTTTATCAAGGCCCAATATCAACCCCAAAGCTCTTTCTGTAGAAGAGAAGAAATTCCTGCTAAAAAGTAACTTGACTAAATCCTCAGTGGTCTGAGATTCTCCTCTTGGGGTTTGTCATTGTCTCCTCCAGTATCTTGATATACTTCCAAAACTTTAAGTGCCATTTATTGGATCTCCTTAGACTGCAACCTGGACCATCTAGGGAAAATTGTTCTGGATCCCATTCCAATTGGGACACTGTATTAATTTTCTAGGGCTGTTCTGTTGTAACAAATTACCACAAACTCAGTGGCTTCAAACAGCAGGAATTTATTCTCGCACTGTTCTGGAGGCCAAAAGTTAAGCATCAAAGAGTTGGCAAGGTTGGTTTCTGCTAGAGGCTCTGACGAGAATCTGCTCCATGCTCCTCTCCTAGATGTTGGTGCCTGTGGCAATCTTTGGCGTTCTTCGCTTGTAGATGAATCATTCCCTTCTCTGCCTCTGTCTTCCCATTGGCCTCCCCTCTGGGTCTGTTTGTATCTTTCCCTTTTCTTATAAAGATATTTATCATTGCATTTAGGGTACATGTGTTTATAAGGATGATCTAAATCTAGGACGGTTTCCTCTAAGATCCTTGACTTAATTATGTCTGCAAAGACTCCTTTTCCAAATCAGATAACATTTACGGGTCTTGGGATTTAGGACGTGGACATATATTTCAACCCACCACAGAATTATTTCTGATTACTCAGTTATTAGCTTTAAATATCCATCCAAATCGAACATATATTCTTACTAGTATTCAATACAAGGTGGAGGAAACAAAGGAAACCTGTCTTTTACTTTGGAAAAAAATACCCCAACATCTCTAAGACTATGAGGTAGTAGGGTTTTCACAGAATTTATGTCCCTTTCCATGACATATATAAGTTTTACTAAGGCCAAAGAATTTTCTTGTATTCATATTCTAGCAGCTCATGTCACCAGGATATTTGGCCCATGTAATATGTTATGAATGAGTGAGACAGTCATGCCTCTGTAGACTAAATTGTGGCATGGAGCCGAACAGTTGAAATAAATCTGAGGTAAGATGGTTATGACATGCTGTTAGATATCTACCTACGTAAAATAAACTATCCCAGTGGATCAACAGGAGGACTTTTATTGCTTTGCTCCTCGAAAGAGATCACCTCCAAATAATAAATGCAATTGGAGTTGCCACCTGCTAAGCTTTAACAATTCATTTTCATTCTCCAAGACCAATCCAAGATCAGTTGACCTGGCCAAACCTGAGAGTTAAGTAAAAACAAAATAGAAATCACCATCCTCACATCTTGAGCCCTACTTAATACCCATCACCCAATGTGATGAGCACTGGGTCTTACACACAACCGATAAATTATTGAACACTATGTCTGAAACTAATGATGTACTATGTATGTTGGCTAATTGAATTTAAATAAAAATTAAAAAAAAAAACATCATCCTCATATTTTCCCAGGAAAAAAATTTTGGGGGGTAGCATTAAATTTAGACATTTCTCCATAGAAATTGTAGTATCTTTGCATTATTAGTTTGATAGCTAAAGGGAGCTCCATAGGCTTCAACTTGGCTCTTCTTACCTTAATAGCTCTTGTATCAAAATCTGGAAGGCCAGTTCTTCCAGGATAGAGGGTATACATACCGACTACATGCTCACCAACCAGATAATTGATTTTGTATCAGATAAAAGGGTTTGTGATCTACTAAAACTATGAGAAGCATTTGTGAATTAAAACTCCATTTGTTTCTTGACCCTTGTAAGACTCTATTATGACCAGTGCAAAGCAATGGTACACTGAGATCCCAAGAACTGATGTTACATATAGCCAGTGTCCAGTGACCCTCGGAAGATTGGAGTAGCTCGTTCTCTTTAGGGGGAAAAACAAAAAAACCTGCTACATAGCTGAAGGGAAGTTAAATAAAAGATTTAATCTGTGTATTTCTGACTTTTTTTTTCAAAACCTCAAAGGTACTCAGTCTGAGAATCAGGTAGTGAGGTATGACATTTTGATCCAAATTCTATTCTCTCCAGACCAGGAGCTACTTTTCAATTATAAGAACCACGAGAAAGGGGATTTCCACTTTGGAGAAGATGGACTCTTCCCAATATTTTTCAATATGGACTCTTCGCAATATTTTTCTCTGTTCCTCTTACTAAGTACAACTAAAAATCCTGGATGTCTTCTCTATTTAAAGGAGAAACAGAAAGATCCACAAATACAGTTGGAGACTTCAACACCCCTGTCAACACTTGATGAAACAACTCAACAGAAAATCAGCCAGTATAGAGAATACAAGATACCCTCAACCAATAGGATCTAATTGACATTTATAGAATACTCCACCCAGCAACTGCAGAACACACATTATTTAATTGCCTGTGAGACACATACCAAGATAGACCATGTTCTGGGCCATAAAACAAACCTCAACAAGTTTAGAAGAACTGCAGTGATACAGAGTCTGTTGTCTGACCACAGCAGCATGAAACTAGACATCACTCATGGAAAGAAAACAGGAAAATCTTCAAACACTGAGAAACTAAAAACACACTTCTAAATAATACATGGATCAAAGAGGATGTCTCAAGGGGGAAAAAAACAACAAAACATTAACCTGCATGAAATTATGTAAACCCCTCATTCCTTCTTTTCAGCTCTCTGGGGTATGAAGGCAGCTGTCTCATTCTATCTTTCTGGAAGATTCCATGCCCAATGAGCCTTCTAATGGTAGAGACACCATGGCCCCAATACTGACTCTCAGTGGGCACTTTTTTCCATATTACCACATGCAATAATTACATCAGTTATTTAAATATTTAAATGTGGCTTTCAGAATCCTGTTTCTTAAGAGAAAAGAAATTTGATTATCTTCAGCCACACCTCAGCCAGATAGACAACCCCAGATAGCCACTGCTGTTCTATCCCCTTAGATTATACTGCCTTCAAGACACTCCTGGATCCCACAGTGTAGATCACTGGGTGTAAGGACACTTGGTTTCATACAGTGGAGTCCAACTCTGCCTATGGAGACTTGGTAACTTCCAGAACTGATGGGAAGCTGGGTAACCAGGCTTTGAAACTCAGCTGGGACGAGGAGAGACCAGACAACAGTAAGTATAAGCATCTCCTTCCACAGAACTATCCTTTTAGGACATCTCCACCAGCAGCACTATCACTAGACCTCAACATCATCATTGCAGGACTCCTGATGCGGCCATAGCGCCACCCCCACCCCCGAATAATGTTCCAACTCTCTCTACAGGACACGACCACTCATTTAGGAATAAACGTCCCAGACAAGAACATCCGTCTGGCCCCCATGCCACCAAGTCAGGATTCACAACTGCATTTACTTGCTTTCACCCTAATAATTATGCTGTCTTGTTTCCCAAGGATGGCCTTTAAGATCTCGGTAAATTAGAAGTGTGGAGGTAAATGATGGGTGGATAGAGGAGATGAAATTGATGGGCTAAAGAAGGTGGATTAAAAATAATCTATTATTAAATTCTTTATTTGCCTCTACCCATTGATTGGCAGAAGGGATGGAATGCCCAGGCCAAATTTTATGGTGAAATTTACTGTATTACTTTACTGAAAAGACCAGGAGTAGATCTGACTTTAATTGATAATTAATCAAGAGTTCAACGGTCCAGACCTTGGTTTTTGTCTGCTTCTCAGAATCCATCCCCTCACCTACGCCTCAGACTCAGTCTTCTACTCCACATGGTGACAAGAAACCTGCTGCTTCCCTGGGGTCCTGGTCCTCTCAGCTTTAAGCCAATTAATAAGAGGAAGAAGGGTCTCAAGGGTGTCTTTCATTTGAGTTCAGCAAACCCTCAGTGTTTCTCACTATGTTAGTCCCGGACACATTCCCTAAATCCTAACCTGTCACCACAGTCAATATGATGTTCTGCATTGATTGGCCAGGCTGGTCCAATTCCTAACTTTTGGAGGGGTCTAGAGCAAGATTGTAAGTAGAGGCCCATATAATATATGTCAAATTATTTTAAAATTATAAATCAAATTACATGTTAAATACAATATATTCTACCCTCTTAACAATATACTTTAACAATAACCTGGGAGGAAGGTCTGCATTTAGAATTCTCAGACTCCTTAGAGGCCTGCTCTGGAATATGGGCATCATGGAAAAGGGTAGGCCAAAGCCTGATGAATTCTCTTTCCTTTCTGGCCTCTGGCCTACGGCCTGATGAATTATCTTTCTTTTCTTGGCTCTAGCCTGTAGCCATATGTACACATGTGGTCACTCTGGCATGCACATCCATACTTGGTCCGCAATGCCACAAACAGCTAGCTATTAACCACTCAGGTGAGCACGTACCAGCTGCCTTGTCTGCTCTCAGGAGAGGGAAGAGGCCACCATGTGACTTGGAAGCAGATAGAGATGTTTAGGCAGGTCATTTTGGGATACTTAGATCTAGAACATGGACAAAAATGGGAAGTGGGGGGTCCTGTTGGGCATATCAACTGGGCTCAGTGTATTCTCCACAGTGCAGATGAATATGATGCAGGAAGGCTGAAGCAGGACCCAAGATAGGGTCCTACTCGCACAGATCTGGGGGCGGTGCTGAGCAGAGGGTCAGCTTCTTATCTTTCCTTATAGCCAGGAGTGAAATCAACACCACAGGAAGCACAGGGCCATTGAATGAAGATCTAGGAGTGGTCCTCCAGAAAGAAATTAGAGATCGCCCTCAGACTTTGGATAAATGGATATCGGGTGGCCAGGAAATAGCAAACGCCAACTGCACGCATGACTTTAAATAGGCTTTAAAATTGGACAGGTGTTTTTGGCTCCCACTTTGTTGCTCTTCTGGGTCCACTGTGGGTCAGTTTGGTTTCCTTCCAATTTAAATTTCACTGCTTGCCTCCATTAGCCCCGTGCCTTTCTCTGCTGCGCTAGTGATCCCGGGCTCTGACCCAGGCAGAGATTCCACTGGACTCTCTCATGGAACATCACCCTAGCCACAGACCATTGCCTCTCATCCGGACGATCGTAAGTGCCTCCTTATGGGTCCGGTTCTCTGAATCCTGTTTTTTCCCTCACCCTTACAGCCGACACTCTACCCCTCACTGCTGCTGCCTTCTATCAACAGACATTTTCCGTTCTGTAGTCAGAGCAAAAATCTTTTAAAAATAATTTTTAAAAACCTAAATGTTGCACCTGCTATGAAGACCCCTAGCCCTCAGGACAACGCTGCCCCTCAGTGTGGTTGGCAAAGCCTACATGGTCTGGTCCAGGTTAACCCCTCCTCAAACACCTCTCTCCGCTCTGCCCCACGGGCCCTCCCTCCCCAGTTGTGGGGGATTTCTTTCACTTCTTTGCATCTCTCTCTGTCTGTCTGTCTCTCTCCCTCCTTTTCTTGACTCTCTTATCTCCATAGTTTCACAAAGTATTTTCCCTCTCCCAAATCCATTCACATCTCATTCCTTTTACTTTAATTAAATAAATACTCATCATCCTTTAGCTTTTAACATAAAAGTAATAACCTCTGGGATACCATCCCTGACTCACCAATACAGGGTGTGTTCCCCAAATGCAGAACCCCACAGAGGATGCAGCCTCATGGCAAGTCAGATCATGTGTATAATGACACATTGCTAAATTAGGCAAATTCATGAGGAATGTCACCTTCAGTTCTCAACAGAACTCTATGGGGTGCTTGGTTTTATTACTGCTTGGAAGATGGGGACTCTGAAGCCTAAGGACTCAGGGACTTCTCCAAGGCCAAGGCTACCTAGGTGGCAACGGGAGGTGCCAATTTTCTCTCCAAATACCATGAACATCAGCCTATTATTTGCATCCCTGGTGTGTCCCAGCCTTCCCGACAGTAGAGAGATCATGATTTCCGTAATTCCTAACACATCCTCCTTAAAAGCCCAGGCTGGAGCTGGCTGAAGCTGCCAAGAAAACAGCCAATTAGTGCTGTGTTTGGTTATCTCTGATGAATACTTTAGACATCTTTTTTTTTTTTTTTTAAGATTGATTGAGGGATTGATTGAGTGACTGATTTATCTGAGAGAGAGAGAGCACACAAGTGGGGGAAGGGGCAGAGAGAGAGGGAGAAGGAGAGAAGCAGACTCCCCACTGACCATGGAGTCTGACCCGGGGCTTGATCTCACCACCCTAAGATCCCACCAATTTTCTTTTACCACATTTGCTTCCATAAAGGGACTTCCCACTTCCTCCCACAGTTGGTCCCATCTTCCTTTTCCTTGGGGTTCCTTTTCCTCTGTATTACTGCACTCCTTGAAGACTCCTTCCTTTGTTTATCCACTGAAGTTCAGCACACCCCCTGGGGCTTGCTCTAACATGGAATCATAATAATTAGTCCAAAATGACAATTCTATTATAATTTCACTTTTATTTCCGGAGATGCCCAGACACCTTGTCAACACTCAATCTGTACTTTTGTCTGAAGATGGGACCAACTGTGGGAGGAAGTGGGAAGTCCCTTTATGGAAGCAAATGTGGTAAAAGAAAATTGGTATCTGGTTCCTGTCCCTTGTGCATGCATAATATGTGGGGGTTAACAGAATGCACTTGTAATTTATAACTCTATGCTGACAGATATAAGCTTGGCAAAGGCAATTTTAGGACGGGGAGAGGGATGATTGTTATATCTGGAGTGCTCTATGTCTCAGAATTTGTAAGTCAACTTATTCATGGCAATCCACTTGGAATGAAGGGTTTCATGGGATGTAGGACTTCTGGTGATAAAGCTGGGACAGTCCAGAGCAAAATAAGATGCGCTGGTTGCTTTACCTAACACAGATACCAGCTACGTACCAAGGTTTGGCAAATGACCTGCCACCTATTTTTGTAAATGAAGTTTTATTGGGATACAGCCATGCCCATCTAATTATGAATGGTCTATGGGTGATGTCCCACTACACTAGCAGAGCCCAATAGCTGTTTAGAGGGAGAGCATATGGGCCACAGCGCTGAGCATACTTGCTACCTAGCACTGCACAGAAAAAGTTTGTCACATCCTGATCTATATTTCACTTAGAAAAGATCTTGAAGACGATGTATGTAAAGATGTCTAAAGATTTTGGGATGCCTGGGCGGCTCAGTCAGTTAAGGGTCCTACTCTTGATTTCGGCTCAGGTCATGATCTTAGGGTGGTGAGATCAAGCCCCGGGTCAGACTCCATGGTCAGTGGGGAGTCTGCTTCTCTCCTTCTCCCTCTCTCTCTGCCCCTTCCCCCACTTGTGTGCTCTCTCTCTCTCAGATAAATCAGTCACTCAATCAATCCCTCAATCAATCTTAAAAAAAAAAAAAGATGTCTAAAGTATTCATCAGAGATAACCAAACCCACATTCTTTCACTTTATGATCAACCACCATAAAATGGCTTTATATAGTGAAGTTCTGATACAGACATCCAATTACTCCTTAATAAGAGGGAATGCTAACCTTTCACTAGAAAGACCAAGAGAACAGTTGCTATTTTATCTAAAATGTTCTTTTCTGTCTAGGTTCTCTTTGTCCTGGGATTTAGCTTCCTGCTGTTCAGGATAGTTTGTAGATCTATAAATCTCTCAATGCTCAAAGTTGGGTTTTTTTTCCTTAATTTTATTAAGTTTTTAAATTTTAATTCCAGTAAAATCATCATGCAGTGTTTATTAGTTTCAGGTGTACAATATAAGGCTTCAAATATTCTATACATTACTCAGTGCTCAACATGATAAGTGCACTCCTTAATCCCCATCACCTGTATCTCCCAACCCCCACCCACCTCCCCTCTGGTAACCATCAGTTTTTTCTCTATAGTTAAGAGTCTGTTTCTTGGTTTGTCTCTCTCTCTCTCTCTCTCTCTCTCTCTCTCTCTCTTTTTTTTCTTTCTTCATTTTTTTTCCTTAAATTCCACGTATGAGTGAAATCATATGGTGTTTGTCTTTATTTCGCTTAGCATAATACTGTTTAGCTTCAGCCGTTTCATGGCAAATGGCAAGATTTCATTCTTTTAAAGATTTTATTTATTTATTTGTCAGTGAGAGAGAGCACAAGCGGGGGCAGTGGCAGGCAGAGGGAGAAGCAGGCTCCCCACTGAGCAAGGAGCCCAATGGGGGACTCGATCCCAGGACCCAGGGATCATGACCTGAGCCAAAGGCAGATGCTTAATCGACTGAGCCACCCAGGCATCCCAAGATTTCAATCTTTTTATGGCTGAATAATTTTCCATTGTGTATGTATACCACATCTGCTTTATCCATTCATCTCTTGATAGGCAATTGGGCTATTGTAGATAATGCTGCAATAAACACAGGGGTGCATCTATCCTTTCGAATTAGTGTTTTTGTATTTTTGGGGTAAATACCCAGTAGTGTCATCACTGGATCATAGGATAGTTAGAGTTTTAAATTTTTGAGTAAATTTCATACTGCTTTTTACAGTGGCTACGCCAGTTTTCATTCCCACCAACAGAGCACGAGAGTTCCTTTTTCTCTACATCCTTGTCAACATTTGTTGTTTCTTGTGTTTTTGATTTCTCAATGCTCAAAATTTTAGGATTTTTTTTTTAAGTAGTGTCCACGCCCAGCCTGGAGCTCAATGTGGGGCTCCAACTCATGAGATCAAGACCTGAGCTGAGATCAAATCAGATGCTTAAACAACTGAGCAACCCAGGTGCCCCAAAGTTCTAAATATCAAGTTTTTAATGTATAAATTTCTATAGATGATTGTCTCCCAAAGCTATTCCTGCTATGATGTTGACTGCTTGCTTTGTATATAAAAAATGGACTCTAGAATTGGACTCTGGTTCAAAATATAGCTTAGAAGGCGGAGCAAGATGGCGGAGGAGTAGGAGACCTGGATTTCGTCTCCTCTCAGGAATTCAGCTGGATAGGGATCAAACCATTCTGAACACCTACAAACTCAACAGGAGATCGAAGAAAAGAATAGCAACAACTCTCTGAACAGAAAAGCGACCACTTTCTGGAAGGTAGGACGGGCGGAGAAGTGAATCCGAGGCGATATTCGGGAGGATAGACGGCGGGGGAGGGGCCTCCGTCGGTCGCTTCTGGCAAGTGATAGAAGCACAAAATCGGAACTTTTAGAAGTCGGCTCCGCTGAGGGACGTCACTCCGGTGGCTAAGCGGGGGGTGGAACCCTCGTGGGACAGTGTGGTCTCAGGACCCTCAGGGTCACAGAAAGACCGAGGGTGCCTGAGTGCAGCAGAGCTCCCAGGTATCGGAGCGGGGAAGCCGGCTGCAGAGACGGAGCCAAGGAGCGGGCTCTCAGCTCGGGGTGGCCATAAACCGTGATCCGCGGCACAGTCGGGCCACCGCTCCTCCAGCAGGGACCCAACAAGCGGCAGATCCGGGGAGACTCCCCTTCCTCCCCGGGAGGAGCGGCGCGGGAGCGCACCGCGAGGATCTGCTGGGTTTGGAGACTCCACCCAGGGTCGGGTGCCAGAGATAGAAATGCTGGGTCACAGGCCGGGTGAGCACGGAGTGCAGCCAGAGATGGGGAGAGGGGAGTGACTGACTGCTTTTCTCTGAGGGCACACTGAGGAGCAGGACCCCAAGTTCGCGGCTCCTCCAGGGTGGAGACTGGGAGGCCACCATTTTCACTCTCCGCCTCCAAGGCTGTACGGAAAGCTTGCAGGGAACAAAAGCTCCCGAGAGCAAACCTGAGCAGATTACTTAGCCCGGACCGGGCAAGGGCGGGGCAATTCCGCCTCTGGCAAAGACATTTGGGAACCACGGCAACAGGCCCCTCCCCCAGAAGATCAGCGAGAACAGCCAGCCAAGACCAAGTTTACTGATCAATGAGAACGACAGAACTCCAGCGCTAGGGGAATACTGCACATAGAATCCATGGCTTTTTTACCATGATTCTTTAGTCTTTCAAAGTTAATTTTTTTTAACTCTTTTTTTTTAATTTTTCTTTTTCCCTTTTTCAACCAACATCTTATCAATCCCTTTTTTAAAAAACATTTTTATTTTTCATTTTTAGAGTCATATTCTATCCCTTCACAGTAGTTACCCTTATTTTTGGCGCATATATATATATATATATATATATATATATATATATATGTTGTTCTCTCTTTAAAATTTTGAGATACAGTTTCTTCTAACAGATCAAAATATACCCTAAATCTCTAGTACATGGCTTTGCTCTAGTCTCCTGCCTGACATTCTCTCCCTTGTTTTTTCTTTTTTTTTTTAAACTTCTTCTTTCTTTTTTCAAACAACTTCTTAGCTTATCAATTCCTTTTATATAATTTTTTATAATTTTCATCTTTACAGTCATATTCCATCCCTTCATTGTATCAACCCTTATTTTTGTACATATATAAGTTTTTCTTTCTTTAAAATTTTGGGAAGCACATTCTTCTAACAGACCAAAATACACCCAAAATCTAATGTGTGGCACTGATCTATGCACCAGCCTGGTCATATTTGATCATATTCTGTTTTTTTTGTTTTGATCTGTTTTTGTTTGTTTTTATCTTTTTCTTTTTTCTTTTTTCTTTCTTTCCCTTTCTTCTCCCCTGGTTTCAGGTCTTTTCTCATTTGTTTAGAGTATATTTTCTGGGGATGTTGTTACCCTGTTAGCATTTTGTTCTCTCATTCATCTATTCTCCTCTGGACAAAATGACAAGGCAGAAAAAATCACCTCAACAAAAAGAACAAGAGGTAGTACCGACTGCCAGGGACCTACTTAATATGGACATTAGTATGATGTTGGACCTAGAGTTCAGAGTCGTGATTTTAAAGATACTAGCTGGGCTTGAAAAAAGCATGCAAGTTATTAGAGAAACCCTTTCTGGAGAAATAAAAGAACTAAAATCTAACCAAGTTGAAATCAAAAAGGCTACTAATGAGGTGCAATGAAAAATGGGGGCACTAACTGCTAGGATAAATGAGGCAGAAGAAAGAATCAGTGAGATAGAAGACCAAATGATGGAAAATAAAGAAGCTGAGAAAAAGAGAGATGAACAACTACTGGATCATGAGGGCAGAATTCGAGAGATAAGCGATACCATAAGACGAAACAACATTAGAATAATTGGGATCCCAGAAGAAGAAGAAAGAGAGAGGGGGGCAAAAGGTATAATGGAGCAAATTATAGCAGAGAACTTCCCTAATCTGGGGAAGGAAACAGGCATCAAAATCCAGGAGGCACAGAGAACCCCTCTCAAAATCAATAAAAATAGGTCAACACCCCGAAATCTAATAGTAAAACTTACGAGTCTCAGAGACAAAGAGAAAATCCTGAAAGCAGCTCGGGAGAAGAGATATGTAACCTACAATGGTAGAAACATTAGATTGGCAACAGACCTATCCACAGAGACCTGGCAGGCCGGAAAGGACTGGCAGGATATATTCAGAGCACTAAATGAGAAAAATATGCAGCCAAGAATACTATATCCAGCTAGGCTGTCATTGAAAATTGAAGGAGAGATAAAAAGCTTCCAGGACAAACGAAAACTAAAGGAATTTGCAAACATGAAACCAGCCCTACAAGAAATATTGATAGGGGTCCTCTAAGCAAAGAGAGAACCTAAAAGTAACATAGACCGGAAAGGAACACAGACAATATACAGTAACAGTCACCTTATAGGCAATACAATGGCACTAAATTCCTATCTTTCAATAGTTACCCTGAATGTAAATGGGCTAAATGTCCCAATCAAAAGACACAGGCTATCAGACTGGAATAAAAAACAAGACCCATCAATATGCTGTCTGCAAGAGACTCATTTTAGACCCAAAGACACCCGCAGATTGAAAGTGAGGGGGTGGAAAACCATTTACCATGCTAATGGACACCAAAAGAAAGGTGGGGTGGCAATCCTTATATCAGACAAATTAGATTTCAAACCAAAGACTGTAATAAGAGATGAGGAGGGACACTATATCCTACTTAAAGGGTCTATCCAACAAGAAGATCTAACAATTGTAAAGATCTATGCCCCTAACGTGGGAGCAGCCAATTATATAAGGCAATTAATAACAAAAGCAAAGAAACACATCGAAAACAATACAATAATAGTGGGGGACTTTAACACCCCCGTCACTGAAATGGACAGATCATCTAAGCAAAAGATCAACAAGGAAATAAAAACTTCAAATGACACACTGGACCAAATGGACTTCACAGACATATTCAGAACATTCCATCCCAAAGCAACGGAATACACATTTTTCTCTAGTGCCCATGGAACATTCTCCAGAATAGATCCCAACCTAGGTCACAAATCAGGTCTCAACCAGTACCAAAAGATTAGGATCATTCCCTGCCTATTTTCAGACCACAGTGCTTTGAAACTCGAACTCAATCACAAGAGGAAAGTCAGAAAGAACTCAAATACATGGAGGCTAAAGAGCATCCTACTGAAGAATGAATGGGTCAACCAGGAAATTAAAAAAGAATTTAAAAAATTCATGGAAACCAATGAAAATGAAAACACAACTATTCAAAATCTTTGGGATGCAGCAAAGGCAGTCCTAAGAGGAAAGTATATAGCAATACAAGCCTTTCTCAAGAAACAAGAAAGGTCTCAAATACACAACCTAACCCTACACCTAAAGGAGCTGGAGAAAAAACAGCACATAGAGCCTAAATCCAGCAGGAGAAGAGAAATAATAAAGATCAGAGCAGAAATCAATGAAATAGAAACCAAAAAACAGTAGAACAGATCAACGAAACTAGAAGCTGGTTCTTTGAAAGAATTAACAAGATTGATAAACCCCTGGCCAGACTTATCAAAAAGAAAAGAGAAAGGAACCCAAATCAACAAAATCATGAATGAAAGAGGAGAGATCACAACGAACACCAAAGAAATACAAACAATTATAAGAACATATTCTGAGCAACTCTATGCCAGCAAATTACATAACCTGGAAGTAATGGATGCATTCCTAGAGATGTATCAACTACCAAAACTGAACCAGGAAGAAATAGAAAACCTGAACAGACCTATAACCACTAAGGAAATTGAAGCAGTCATCAAAAATCTCCCAAAACACAAAAGCCCAGGGCCAGATGGCTTCCCAGGGGAATTCTACCAAACATTGAAAGAAGAATTAATACCTATTCTTCTGAAACTGTTCCAAAAAATAGAAATGGAAGTAAAACTTCCAAACTCGTTTTATGAGGCCACCATTACCTTGATCCCAAAACCAGACAAAGACCCCATCATAAAAGAGAATTACAGACCAATATCCCTGATGAACATGGATGCAAAAATTCTCACCAAAATACTAGCCAATAGGATCCAACAGTACATTAAAAGGATTATTCACCACGACCAAGTGGGATTTATCCCTGGGCTGCAAGGTTGGTTCAACATCCGCAAATCAATCAACATGATACAATACATTAACAAAAGAAAGAACAAGAATCACATGATCCTCTCAATAGATGCAGAAAAAGCACTTGACAAAGTACAGCATCCTTTCTTGATCAAAACTCTTCAGAGTATAGGGATAGAGGGTACATACCTCAATATCATAAAAGCCATCTATGAAAAACCTACAGCGAATATCATTCTCAATGGGGAAAAACTGAGAGCTTTCCCCCTAAGGTCAGGAACGCGGCAGGGATGTCCACTATCACCAATGCTATTCAACATAGTACTAGAAGTCCTAGCCACAGCAATCAGACAACAAAAAAAAAAAATCAAAGGCATCCAAATCGGCAAAGAAGAAGTCAAACTCTCACTCTTTGCAGATGATATGATACTTTATGTGGAAAACCCAAAAGTCTCCACCCCAAAACTGCTAGAACTCATACAGGAATTCAGTAAAGTGGCAGGATATAAAATCAATGCACAGAAATCAGTGGCATTCCTATACACCAACAACAAGACAGAAGAAAGAGAAATTAAGGAGTCAATCCCATTTACAGTTGCACCCAAAACCATAAGATACGTAGGAATAAATCTAACCAAAGAGGCAAAGGATCTGTACTCAGGAAACTATAAAATATTCATGAAAGAAATTGAGGAAGACACAAAGAAATGGAAAAACGTTCCATGCTCATGGATTGGAAGAACAAATATTGTGAAGATGTCAATCCTACCTAGAGCAATCTACACATTCAAAGCAATCCCCATCCAAATACCATCCACTTTTTTCAAAGAAATGGAACAAATAATCTTAAAATTTGTATGGAACCAGAAAAGACCCCGCATAGCCAGAGGAATGTTGAAAAAGAAAAGCAAAGCTGGCGGCATCACAATTCCGGACTTCCAGCTCTATTACAAAGCTGTCATCATCAAGACAGTATGGTACTGGCACAAAAACAGACACATAGATCAATGGAACAGAATAGAGAGCCCAGAAATGGACCCTCAACTCTATGGTCAACTCATCTTTGACAAAGCAGGAAAGAATGTCCAATGGAAGAAAGACAGTCTCTTCAACAAATGGTGTTGGGAAAATTGGACAGCCACATGCAGAGGAATGAAACTGGACCATTTCCTTACACCACACACAAAAATAGACTCCAAATAGTTGAAAGACCTAAATGTGAGATAGGAGTCCATTAAAATCCTAAAGGAGAACACAGGCAGCAACCTCTTCGACCTCAGCCATAGCAACTTCTTCCTAGAAACATCGCCAAAGGCAAGGTATGAGGGCAAAAATGAACTATCGGGCCTTCATCAAGATCAAAAGCTTTTGCACAGCAAAAGAAACAGTCAACAAAACCAAAAGACAACCGACAGAATGGGAGAAGACATTTGCAAATGACATATTAGGTAAAGGGCTAGTATCCAAAATCTATAAAGAACTTCTTAAACTGAACACCCAAAGAACAAATAATCCAATCAAGAAATGGGCAGAAGACATGAACAGACATTTTTCCAAAGAAGACATCCAAATGGCCAACAGACACATGAAAAAGTGCTCAACATCACTCAGCATCAGGGAAATCCAAATCAAAACCTCAATGAGATACCACCTCACACCAGTCAGAATGGCTAAAATTAACAAGTCAGGAAATGACAGATGTTGGCGGGGATGTGGAGAAAGGGGAACCCTCCTACACTGTTGGTGGGAATGCAAGCTGGTGCAACCACTCTGGAAAACAGCATGGAGGTTCCTCAAAAAGTTGAAAATAGAGCTACCATACGATCCAGCAATTGCACTACTGGGTATATACCCCAAAGATACAAATGTAGGGATACGAAGGGGTACGTGCACCCCGATGTTTATAGCAGCAATGTCCACAATAGCCAAACTGTGGAAAGAGCCAAGATGTCCATGGACAGATGAATGGATAAAGAAGAGGTGGTATATATATACAATGGAATATTATGCAGCAATCAAAAGGAGAGATCTTGCCATTTTCAATGACGTGGATGGAACTGGAGGGTGTAATCTGAGCAAAATAAGTCAATCAGAGGAAGACATGTATCATATGACCTCACTGATATGAAGAATTGTTAATCTCAGGAAACAAACTGAGGGTTGCTGGAGTGGGGGGGTGGGGTGGGAGGGATGGGGTGGCTGGGTGATAGGCATTGGGGAGGGTATGCACTATGGTGAGCATTGTGAATTGTGCAGGACTGTTGAATCACAGATCTGTACCTCGGAAACAAAAAATGCAATATATGTTAAAAAAAAAAAAAAGAAGAAGAAGAAGATAGCAGGAGGGGAAGAATGAAGGGGGGGAATCAGAGCGAGAGATGAACCATGAGAGACGATGGACTCTGAAAAACAAACTGAGGGTTCTAGAGGGGAGGGGGGTGGGAGGATGGGTTAACCTGGTGATGGGTATTAAAGAGGGCATGTTCTGCATGGAGCACTGGGTGTTATGCACAAAGAATGAATCATGGAACACTACATCAAAAACTAATGATGTAATGTATGGTGATTAACATAACAATAAAAAAATTAAACAAAAAAAAGGTTTTATTCATTTCTTTTATTTGAGAGATAGAGAGAGAGAATAAGTAAAAGGAGAGGGACAAGCAGACTCCACGTTAAGCACAGAGCCTAACCCAGGGCTCCATCCTAGGACCCCGAGATCATGACTTGAGCGAAAACCAAGAGTCCAACGCTCAACTGACTGAGCCACTGAGGCCCCCCTATACTTTACTTTTTAAAAAAGCAAAGAAAGCATTCAAGTGAGACATGGTGAGTGCACGGCCCAGAACCCAGGCTGTGGTGCATTGCAGCAACACTAAAGTCAAAAACACCCCCATGCTCAGTTCTCCACTTGGAGCAAACATCAGGGTGAGTGGCCAGGTGGGGTCCTTGTCTCCAAGTCTCCCTAAAGACATCCTCAGCCAAGCAGGCAGGCAGGCAGCCGCAGAGGGGTACTTCCCCTCTAGGAAGGTAGGAGTCCTTCTCATGCCCTTGACCCGATGATCTTAATCATTTTGAAACTGAGAAATCAGCAAGTTCTATCACTTGGAGATTTAATCATCTTTTCTCTACTCAAATCTGATAATGACTGATATCAGGTTATTAATTTTTCATTCCAGAATGAGCACATGAAGGCTACCTAGTATGGAGTTCTATTGCCTTTGAAAAATTCCATTCATGCCTTGGGTCTGTGTTGTGAATGGACTATACATTCTCCTGATCAACACACTGAATTGCACTGAATCTTACTGACAAGGGTTTAAGGTGAGGTCATACTAGTATGCACCTAAATCTGTTCACTGCAGTATTGCCAAGGCTATCCTGGCTTCAACCAGAGGCGAAGAGCGTGGGGCACTACAGAGCCTTTCTAACCAGAACCTGCTGCAAGTCCCTCATATCTAACATCTGTCCATCTGCCACTACTGTGGCATTTCCCCCTGCCTCTGCCTCAATTCAGGATTTGTCCTCTTTCACTTGGATGATACCATTAGCCTTCATCTTCCTCTCCCAGCTCATCTATGTGCATTTGACCACACCAAAATACCTGCACTTCTTTGGATGTACCTCCGTAGAGCTCTGTTTATTGTTTGCCCTTGGCCAGGATTGCACTCCTGTATTTGCTCCACTAGTCTGACTTCTACTCTTCCTTCAAGAAGCAGTCCAGGGGTGCCTGGGTTGCTCAGTCTGTTGAGCGACTGACTCTTGATTTTGGCTCAGGTCATGATCTCAGAGTCGTAGGATTGAACCCCATGTTGGGCTCCATGCTTACCCTGGAGTCTATTTGTCCCTTTCCTTCTGCTCCTCCCCCTGCTCTCTCTCTCTCTTTCTCTCTATCTCTCTTACTCACTCTCTCAAATAAATAAAATTAAAAAAAAAAAAAAAAAGAAACAGTCAAGGGTCATGTTCCCTGAGAAACCATCCTACCTTCCCACAGGTATCACTGCCTCTTTTGGACTGGACTATTCCTTATACAGAATGATTCAAAAAAGAATTGGACACTTCTAAAAACATATTACTCAATAATTAGGCTATATATAAGAATATACAGTATACATGAACACCTGGATGGCTCAGCCAATTAAGCATCTGCCTTCGGCTCAGGTCATGATTCCAAAGTCCTGGGATCAAGTCCTGCATTGGGATACCTGCTCAGCAGGGAGTCTGCTTCTCCCTCTGCCCTTCACCCTGCTCATTCGCTCTCTCTCTCTCTCTCTCTCTTGCTCTCTCTGTCTCTCTCTCAAATAAATAAATAAAATCTTTTTAAAAAAGAACATACAGTACACACCAAATTTTGATTACCCTGATATTTGTCAATTTTCTTAATGATGATAGCACTCAATTGCCTCAGGAGTGGTGTTAGATCAGACAAGAGGGTCCCCTGTTGTGTGGTCTGTTCCTTAGAGGGATCCACATATTACAAATACATCAAAAAAAGTATTTATTAAAAAATACATATGCATGTCTGTCACTTTGGATCTGGTGTATAGTATTTGCATAGAAAGACTCACAACCCTAATTAGCTTGCTTATATGCCTATCACCATTTGGGCCCAGAAGAATGCTTTTCCACATCGCTTGCCCTGTGCCCAGACAAGAAGAACTGCATTCAAATTCTGTAGAGTTTTTGGGTTATGTCACTTCTCAAGTTAGAGATGGGCTGCTTTGGAGTGTAGAGAAGATTTGACAAGCAAGAAGCCTGGGTAAGAGGAAAGACAAAACAAAAACAACTTGTCTCATCTGTCTCCCCAGATAGAAATACAATGGGACCTGCGGTGCCTGAGTGGCTCAGTTGGTTAAACGTCTGACTCTTGATTTTGGTTTGGGTCATGATCTCAGGGTCATGAGATCGAGGACAACATTGGGCTCCACACTCAGTGGGGAGTCTGCTTGAGATTCTCTCTCCCTCTCCCTCTGTCCCTCCCCCCACAATCTATTTATCTCTTCCTCTCTCTCTCAAAATAAATAAATAAAATATTTTTTAAAAAGAAACACAATGAACCCTAATGAAATGAATGAAATGCATTCTCTTTTGCCAATAGTGTTGAGCATCCAATTTCTTGCTTCTTTTTGGTTTTAATTTTTTATTTCAGAGATTTTTATGAATTAGTGCAGCATACACAATAACTGTGTAAATTTGCAGAGGAACATTTTGCACAATAAAACAGTTGTTTATGTAAACATCACTGGCTCTTCAAAACAACACTCAAACATACGACAATGAAGTTCAGTTGTTTGATACTTCGTTGACTTTGAGTCAAATAAAAACATACCTGTACACGTATTTTATCACAGTGAAGGCATGTTTGTCAAATTTGTTAGTGTGATATACAACTTTCCCATAAGTTGATACATGGATTGTGGGATTTCACTTATTCTCTTGCCCTAAGTGTTTAGAGAAGACTCTACCTTGATTCACAGATACCCTGCACCACCAACTTCTTGTGGAGAAAGATCAGGATTCTCAAGTCTGGACCATTTGCTCTTCACCGCCCTGAGGACATGAACAAACACTTCATGATGCTGTTGATTATGGTATGCTATAAAAGACCTCTGATACGCTAGGAAAGACAAATTAGCCTTCCATATTGATGTGCATAATTTCATTATGAGCAGTGTGCAATGAGCGTTTATAATACTATACATAGGCAAGATTGCTTCCTTGGTTGTGACAACATGTTCACATAAAACCCGCTTCCAGAGTGGTAATCTTTGAGAGCGTTCAATTCTTCCCGAATCTCCTGTGTGTGGCTCTCACTAGTTCTTCTTGCAATTATGCATTTACATAGCTGGATTCACTCCTAGAAGACAGGAACCAGATCATACTCTTCTTGGACATGCAAAACCGATTGTGTGTGCCTGTTTTTAAAGGAATTTCTGACTATTTTCAACCCCACCCAACCAAAGAATGGAAACATTTGTCAAAGGAAGGTTCCTGAAGCTAATCAAGGCCTCTTCGGCAATCCAAAACTGCTCCCTATTTGTTTTCATGTTATGGTTGGTGCTCCATAAATGCACATGAAATGAAGAAAGCATGACTTAGGAGGAGCTCCCTACTCTTGCAGACACAATGTTGCTACGAGTGATGTGTTTCCCACCTCGGCCTCGGTTACTCTTGATCATATCAAGGTCTTCTTTTTAAATAGCATCTTATCATTTCCATTTCTTTAGTTAAGTGTTTACTTCTTTACTGTTTTTCTTTTTCATTAGAATCTAAACTCCTCAGAAGTTGAGACCTATGCTCTTACTCGCTATAGTATCTTCAGCATCTGGAAGACAGTAGGTGCTAAATATATGTGTGCTGCATAGTTGAATATGTAAACGTGCATCTGTATTATCAACAACTGAGATTCTTAGATGTTTTTTTTTCCCTCCCCCTAGTGCTTTCTCCTTTATTCACACAACAGCAAAGTAGTATATACTTGTTCTCAAACAATCCAAAAGGATAGTTGAGAAGGGCTCCTCAGTTAACCAATTCTTGATGGTGATTGAGGGACTGACATTTTTGGTTTTTTCACTTTTATTTCGGTCCTGAATCCCTCTGGATTCTAATGCACACTGTACACTTACAGGTGCTTCTGAAGCAGGTGCTGGAACAGCTCTTGGTGTGATACCATAAAGCCTCCTTTCCACCAAGATTACAAGGTTTTTTTTCACTCAGATTTCACTTGCTTGGGATAAATCTTGTAAACAATGAAATCTGACTTTCTGATCCTGGTGCCCAGAGCATTTGAAGAGCTATCAAAGGGACACGGCCAGTGTCTTGGGTACTACAGTAAGCCCTTGATAGCAGCCATTAATGGGTTGTATGATGGAGAAAGTCATCTAAAGATAAAAATAGGTAGGCTGGCAGGAATCAACTCAATCGACTTAATTTCACACATGTACAGCCATTGATGCATCCGCAATGAGATTAGGCAATGCCTTTGTTGTTGACAAACTTATTAAAACTTTTCTAAAATAACGAATCTCTGGAGTTTGTGCCACTAAGTAGAAGAAGGAAGAACAAATATTAGTTGATTGTAAAGGAGCCCTCTTGTTTAAAGAAGCTCACCTATGGAGAAGACAAATGGCAGATAGAAGTGTGTCCAGAAGAAGGATTTACTGTTTTAAAATAGTTGGAGGTATAGATAAGCAAAACAGTCTGAAAGCTGTTGTCAGACCCTTTCTCTTTTCTGCCTTCACAGCTGTCTTATATTTGTCACAGACTCTCTATTAAACCGTAATACATTTTTCCTGAACAATGTTTAGGCTTTAGCAGATCACTTGGAGCATTTCTTTGAAATGAGCAAGGCCCACTTAGGCAGGAAGCACGGTATAAAAATAGCCCTGTTAGATACCACCTGTGATTCCAATGATATGTCAAAGCCAAGATGCAGAGAGACCAAGGTCAAAAACACCCTGTGACCACAAGCAGAATATACTCCTGCTTCTAGGCAAAACAAAAGGTCGGGGGAGCCCATGGTGGGTGAATCCGTCAGATTTCTGGGAACTGATGTCTTATCACAAGTTTGGTTGTACAGGAGATGGAAACAAAAGACAGGACCTATTGGGCGTATTTAAGATGCATCCCAAATGCAGTTCTCAGAATTCTGTTCAAGGAGAGAATGATTATATGGAACCAGGATGCATGGGGGATGGGAAAAGACAAGGGTTGAGGCTGAGAGCACTTCCATCTTGTCACAAGTGGGCAGGTGCACATCTAAGAGTTCACAGCCATTTCTGCACTGATACTGTGAAATGTGTGCTTTTCTCTGATATAGTAGAAGAAAAAGTAGGTCCTGAAAAGTATAGTAATTTTAGTGTTTTAATACTGGAATGCTTGAATAGGGTGTATTTGTGAATTTAATCCTAAGTGTTTGTTACATGCCCCTCATTAAGCCAAAGGAAATTGCAAGCAGATACAGCAGGGGTGTAGGGAAAGTTCTCCCATTTGTGACAGGCCTGCTTTTACCAATGCCTGAATTCCGAGTTAGCTGAGATTATCTCTGTGTCCAATGGGAAAGGTACTGTGAATTCTGAATGTTGCATTATCTTGCTTTATAACTGTGTTGCCTGATAACAGAAAGAGGGCTTTGGGCCATAATTAATAGCCATTCTTACAGATCTTTTAACTCTGCAATCTGCAAGGAGCTTACTTTCCATTAACATTTCCAGAAATAGCTTACTTTACATTATTAAAATGCTGCAAGAGATAGTTTCCAAATCATTCTTAAGCTAATTATTAAAAAGATGATTACTCAAAAAGCTTTCCCCACTTTAAATTGTATCTTTAGCTTCCTTGTAGTAAATATGAAGATAGAACCATAGCCATTGGAAGAATCTCTGCTTGTGATATAGCCAATTCCATTAACTCAATCTCTAGTGCGCTTTAAAATGTGTTTTCATTACAAGTTATGGTGCTAAATACCAGGGGAAAAGATATGCAAATCAGCAATATTAACTATGCCAGTTAAGACGAGCCAAACTAACCTAATGAAGGGGGTATAGCTACTATAAAGCTATGTTTTGCTTTTTTTTAAAGGTTAATTAAGCTGCCTAATTATCCCAGACTGAGCATATTATTCTCCTGGAAAAGCAAGCATAATTAACTTAGAGAGTCTTCCCCCACAAGCAAACACAAGTAAATAGAAAAACTCCAATCCAAAGTGCTTTGCTTCCACTTAGTTTGAAATCCAAAAGGTGGCTCGATGTGCACGTAAATAGGAGCAGATGTACATGCACAAACACACACACACTCACACGCACCCATCTATCGTGATATGGAAGAGCTAACGGTAAATAAGTATCTATAACTTATTACCTGTATAAAATATGCTTCTCAAGAAGATGAAATGGAAAGTATTCTTAAGGAAGATTGTTATTAGTTATTTGCTGCTTTGGGCTGCCTAGCAGTAATCCCCTTTTCTGTTGGTAATGTTGAATTTTCCTTCTGGAAAAGTTGAATTACCTGTTGCACCTACAGTGCAATTCAACCTCTCTCTTGCCCAATTCTTATATCCCTTACTCCCTCACAGGTAATATTCCTTAGCAAACTATCCAATAAACCATCTGCACATAGATGTTCATTTCAAAGTCTCTGAGAAGACTTTCCCAGGGGAGCCGATATATGACATTGTTGCCAGGATGGGTCCTAGGAAGCAGAAACTAAAATGGGGTTTTTGGAGTTATAGAGCTTGCCTGCTGGCTGGTAATAAGGGTAACATCGCTGGGGGTTGGGCTGGAACTAGTAGTCTCTCTGTTTGTTGTCACGAGATGACTCTTAAAACCTGCATTGCAGGGGCGCCTGGGTGGCTCAGTCGTTAAGCGTCTGCCTTCGGCTCAGGTCATGATCCCAGGGTCCTGGGATCGAGCCCCGCATTGGGCTCCCCGCTCTGCGGGAAGTCTGCTTCTCCCTCTCCCACTCCCCCTGCTTGTGTTCCCTCTCTCGCTATGTCTTTCTCTCTGTCAAATAAATAAATAAAATCTTTAAAAAAAAAAAAAAAAAAAAAAAAAAAAAACCTGCATTGCGGGTGAGCCAGGATAGAATGCAGGCAGAAGCAAATGTACTGGTGTCCATGGTAAATGTAAGGTTGGTACAGTATCACAGGTGCTTGAGGATTTCTGAGAGATAGCAATTATAAACACAATGAAATTTGATGATTGTTGCTGGGGCTCTTGATGAACCTGAGAAAGACAAGGAAAAGCTGATGGTGATTACTAATTTAAGACAAAGAATGGAAGATAGAAGACCTCCTTGGCAGCATATAAAAAAATGCACCACTCCTGTAGCCAGGTGGCAGAAAAGGCTGAGGATCAGGCTCAAGAATTAACTATAATTACAGTGGAGCTCCAATGAGGGTTGAAATTCCTTTCATTCATAGTAACTGAAATTGACACATTCTGAGTATAGGTTTACCCTTCTGACTGCAGGGTCTAGTAGCTCCAATACATGATGATTTAAAAAAATTTTTGATCTACTGATTCAGGATCCTCCTCAACATTTCATGAGACCAAAGGTCCGACTTTACAGCAAAGAAGGTGAGGCAGGGATGCCTGGGTGGCTCAGTCAGTTAAGCGTTTGCCTTCGGCTCAGGTCATGATCCTAGGGTCCTGAGATCTAGTCCTGCATCAGGCTCCCTGCTCAGTGGGGAGCCTGCTTCTCCCTCTACCTGCCGCTCCTTCTGCTTGCTCTCTCTCTCTCTCTCTCTCTGACAAATAAATAAAATTTTTAAAAAAGGGGGGGGGGTGAAACAGTTGACATGAAATCATAGGATCCGTCCAACTTATACCACACCACCGAGAAACTGCAGGCATAATAGAGCCATGGGACAACCCTCTGAAGACACAACTGAGATGCTGGCTTGAAGATGATACACTCAAAGATGGGTACCACCCTCCAAGACCTCGTATACGCCCTACATCCATGGTATGGTTCTGTGCTCCAATAGGCAGAATATATAAGTCTGAGAACTAAGGAGTAAAAGTAGGAGCAAATCCACTTCCTTTCATTGCCAGTGAGCCACTTGAGGAGTTTTTCTTTCTCATCCACACAAATATAGCTCTTGAGTCTAGAAGATCTGATTCCCACAGGGAGGATGCTTCTACCAGGAGATACAGTGAGAGTCCCTTTCAACAGTAAGCTCTGGCTGCTGCCCTATCACTTCAGGTTCCTTGTGCTGAGAGACCAGATTGCAAGGAAAGTTCATTATGCTAAAGGAATAATTGACCCTGATCTTCAGGAGGATGTTGGACTATTGTTACACAATGGAGGGAGGAGGAAGTATGCTGGAAACCTAGTTGATCCACTGGAGTTTTTAATGATCTCCTGTCCAACTGTAATGCTAAATGGGCAAGAGAAGCATTCATGGCCTGTGAAGAACATAGTGATCATGGCTCAGAACCCTCAGGGATGAGTGTCTGGGTCACCTCATCAGGGAGGCCATGATAGAGGAGGTTCTAGAAGAGAACAAGGGGGTCACAATGGACCATGCAGGAGGAAGATGAGGAGCATTAGTTGTAGCCCCAAACACCATCGTAGCCATGGGGGCTGTAATTTGTGCCATTAATGTTACTCTCAGAAATTTCCCCACAAAAGGAGATCAACCAGAATCCTAGAGAAGCTGTTCCCAGATAAGCTGAACATACAGCAAATGGATCCAAGCAGTGGAGGTGGACTGTAGTTGTTGCTGGGGTGTAGCCCCAGGATACCCTCATTAAGACTGAGTTACACTTTCTCCCAGCTGCCAAGGTACATTTCCTAATGTCAGCTGAAGTGTGAATTCTCCAGGAATTACTCTCAGCCAATGAGAGCTTGCTCATTCAAGATTATGCCCCATCTCAAGTATAGACTTCACCCAACAACTACTTACTGTTGGGGTATAATATACAACTAGTTATTGTAGGGATCACTCCGGCTTCAGAGTGCCATCAACAATCACAAGACCATGCGAAGCAAGAACACCTTTCTGACATTTACACATTTCATTCAACATGGTACTCTCCAAGTGAGGACTCCCTCTAAAGTATAAATTTGATTTTCCCATATTTAATGAAATGATCTGCCACAGGATACATACCTTTAAGTGAGCTTCCATGTTCTATGAAGAAATATTTATAAGCTATGCCAATATAAGGCTAGAGCAATCTATTTCCCTGGAAGGGGGTTTTATAGAGGCTTTATCTTCATCTGTTTGTATCCATGCAAAGCTTTGGCAATTAAAGAAAAAAGAGGAGGAGAAGGGAGAAGAGGGAGAAGTGAGGGATAAAAGAGGAGGAGAAGAAGGAAAATTTCAAGATCCTAAATTTAGCAGTATATAAGAAGGCTATTCAAAATGACCTGTTCTCATTTGCTATTAATATATCCCTTTCAACAATCTGTCATGCAATCCCTCACACTCCACCCCTACAGTCCTTGGCTTCCTAATAAGTTACAAGGAGTAGATAAACACTGAAGTTAATTCTAATGCCCCAGGTTCTCCATTATCTACCTCTAATCAGGAGAACTGTGTGACTCTCGCCCCTGCCTGTTAGGAGCCTGAAATAGTCTTATTGGTTAAGGGTCACTGCTTTCTAATTGTAAACACGACATTGGCTTTGGGTCCCGGGATGTTTGCAAAGATACAAATGTTAACACAGCTCAACAAGCCTAGAAAAGGATTTGAGGGAAGTCAGAGCAGTGGGGTGAACTCTGAGACTTGGTTTCTTCACCTGACAGAAGAGTTGATTCTACTGGGCTTTCTATCTGTTCCTTTCCAGAAGGACTTCATTCACCAAGGTGACATGGATCATCCCAGAGAGAGGTGTTCATTCCTCCTAGCCAGGGTGCAAAAGCTCTGTTCCTTTCTAGTCTCTACCTTGAGCCAGCAAGGTGCCATTCTCAGCATCTTTGCCACCTCTCACATGGACCTGGAAGTATTAACAATTTTCGAAGGTCAACACTCAGCCCCTCTTCTTTCCTCGGCAGAGTGCCATTTTCAATTTGGGAGAATTTTCTCCTTCATGTGGAGCAGCTTGCTCTCTGCTTCTTGTCTCCTTCGAGACCACCTCCCTGGCCCTAATTCTTTGCCTCAGTAAACTAGGAACTACATCAGAAATTAAACAAATTGCAATGGCCATTTCCACTGCCAGAGGTCGGAAACTGCTCAAGGCCAAAGGTTACAGGGGCGTTTGAGGCCAAGAAAAAGCAATTTACTTTTCACAACATTTTATCAAGGAGACAAGTAGAGTCACCCCATTAAAACAAGTCACCTCTTACATTTCCCCTTGTCGAGTAGATTCCCTGAGTGGGGAGAGTGAACAATGCCCTCCTGCTCAAATGAAGTGGATGCAGCCTTACTTTATACCAGCGGTTCCCACACAAATTAAAACACAAATCATGGCCCTACCCCCTGAGGTTCTGATGCACTCGCTTGGGGTGGGGTTTAAAGATTTGTGTTTCTAACAGGCTCCAGGTGATGCTGCCCCTGCTGGCCCAGGGCCCCCACTTTGGGGACTGCTATTCCCTACCATACTGAGTCCCTGCCATGGGGGTTGGGACGGCAGGTGACCCCAACCCAATGGCTCATCAGTAAGTCTGCATGGGATAGAGATTTTGATTTAAATAGACCACAGAGGCGAAAATCAATGAGCCAATTTCAAAAGGAGGCGCTGGTGGCAAAGAAAACCTTCAATTAGCACATCTGCAACAGAGATCTTTGTCTGAATATTCCTTTTTCCTTTTGGCTTCAATAATCTTATCAGCCAGGCACCGGAAGTCCAGCCAGTGAAAGGCTTGAAATTGTTTTTATTCACCCTGAAAACTAAATGCCGGTTCAGAGGAGAATTCAATTGATTTGCAAACAGTGTTTGCTCCTTTCCCTGTCACCCCACAGACAGCCAATTAATGACATTAAAGATTAATTAACGGGAAAGCTTGGCCCTACATGCCAAAGAGATGATTAAACTGGGACTTCTATGTTTCTTCCCAGAGAGGAAAATAACCCTCAATAATGAAAGGTTCAGCGGCAGCTTTTGTCCTGGGTACGGAGTCCATCCAGGGCTGGGTGAGAAAGGTTGCTTAAAGAGCCAAGTGGGTGGGCTCCAGCTGCAGCTTAACCCCCCCGGGGGGCACCAACCTGTGTGCATCAGCATGTGAGCCAGCAAGTAACTCCACCTTACCAGGTGAGCAGGAGTCATAACATGGCCCCCCGTGTGCCTTCCCTCCAGATGGAGCAGCCGCAACCCCCACCTGGCTCTCCATTCCTGCCCCTTCCCAGCCCTCAGGATCACATCCATTTCCCTAGAACATCCTCTGAATCTAAAACCATCTTTTCTCACATGACCGTGCAGAGGCTGTTCATCCTTCTCTCAAAGAAGCAGGTAGCAAAGGTCAGGTTTGATCATTCTAAAAATGTGTAACTAAACAGAAATGATGCTGAGATCCGGAGAAGGGCACGAACTCACCAGAACACTCTGGAGCTCTACCAGTAGCCCACACTGGAGAGCATTTCCCTGTTCATAGTGTGTCTTTCATTTGCATTTTATCTCATTAAATACTCCCCACAGCGTTGAGAGGTGGCCTTTATTGTGTTTTTTCACACCTGAGGAAACTGAGCCAATGTGGTGTGCAGTGTCTAGAGCAAGGGGGTGTCAAAGGTCTCCCCCCCACCAAGGATGCTGATGTATCCATAGCTGTGGGCTTCTCTCACCGACAAGGCTAAATAAGGGGCTTGGCTCTACCACCTAGAATGACTAAAGCAGTTAGTCGTGAAAATCTGACACCAAGAGAAAATATGAAATGACATAACCTCTAACTTTAAGCTGCCAACCAATTAAACAATACACATTATGCAAAGGCTCTTGCATTAGTAATGACACCATATGGTACAGCTCCAATCTAGGACACTTTTGAGAATGACAGGGGACAAACAGAACACTGGTCACCTCATGACTAGTAAACTGCTTTAAAAATGAATTCCTATGATTATCGACTTTCAGGTAGTAGTCGTGAGCATAGCTACTGTGGCTACCCTTGAGACACATAATGTAATAGTTAAAATGTATGATGCGTTTAGCCAAGATGGATTCCCAATATATTCTTGCCTAGAAAGGATTCTTCAATGAAAAGCCTTTTTTTTTTCTACATTAGGCCTATCAGCTTAAAGTAAACCAGTGGGTTTGACTATTATTAGGTAAATCCAAGCAAAGACGAGTGCTTTCCTGACCGAGGTCAGTAAATTAGGCATGAATTGCAGTATGCAGCCCATGAAGCCAGAAAAAAAAAAGCAGGCCCACCCCCAAGAGTTCACACAGAGAGTAGCCAACACATCACATCTGGACTGAGAGGCACGAGCCAAGCTGAGGGGGTGACCTGAGTTCAGTGGTCACAGAAAGGCACTGACCAATGACGTGCAGCATTCCAAGGTCAGAGGCAAGCTCAACCTTCACTTGGAGAGAGGTTTGAAGAGTTGCGGTGGAGACCTCCAACTCGTTCATCCTGCTAGATGGAGTTCTGCCATCTTGGGCTAGTTTAAAAGACCATCGGGATGTGCCAAACATCTCTCAGATGTCCTTCTGTTTCACCAGGACTTAGCCACTTAGCTGCTGGCCACAACAAAAGTGCACATTTTCGTTAATATCACAGCCCCAGAGAGGAGGTGTCAAGGGAATAGTAACAATGCTCCTGAATCTCTCAGGCACTCAACAGGGCAACACACACCCTGGGGGAAGGTGTGCTGTTCCCATCTATTATGATAGCAAATAAAAGATAAAAAGCGAGACTGAACCTACTAGTCTAAATATCTTTGCTGAACCCTCAAAGATTGCTCAGAAGATACTTGAAGACATCACAAAAGGCTCTTCTTCCAAAATACTAAAGTTTCATAAAAAACTTTAGGAATGAATTGTGTGACAGTGAATTACAAGTCAATAAAGCCGCGACATTAGCAAAAAGAACTAAGTTGTAACGATGCTGTCATTATCATACAATTATCTTTAAGAACTAAACAATTCAAACAACTCTTTACATAATAGGACTACAATTTGGCAAGGAAATATTTAAAAAAATAACTTCAGTTTGACCACCTCAGCAATTTTTTTATATTTTCCACTGAGGGGGTGCCTGGCTGGTTCAGTTGGTGGAGCATGTGACTCTTGATCTTGGGGTTGTAAGTCTGAGCCCCACGTTGGGTGTAGAGACTACTTAAAAATAAAATCTTTAAAAATAATAATAATTGGGGCACGTGGGTGGCTCAGTTGTTAAGCGTCTGCCTTCGGCTCAGGTCATGATCCCAGGGTCCTGGGATCGAGCCCCGCATCGGGCTCCCGGCTCCGCGGGAAGCCTGCTTCTCCCTCTCCCGCTCCCCCCTGCTTGTGTTCCCTCTCTCGCTGTGTCTCTCTCTGTCAAATAAATAAATAAAATCTTTTTTAAAATAAATAAATAAAATAATAATAATAAAAATAAAATTTCCCACTGAAATGAAGAATAAATTTTTGATCTGTACATGGAGGTAACACTATATTGTATTATTGCTATAATTTTATTCAGCCAGGCCTACCTGCTTATTATAATCTGAGTGAAAAACATGACCCTTTTTGTTAATCAGGTCAGTATCTGCCTGTGAGGCCCAGGATAGTGAAGGAACAGTCAGCACCCTTCTTCCGGGGTAAAGGAGTCATTGCATGTGGTGTATATGTCCCTGCAAGACCTGTAACATGATTTTTAACTGCTACAGCAGATCTGTTATATGTCAGGTGGGACTTTAAATTGGTCCAACCGTTTGCAAAAGAGAAATAGCAATAGGTATAAAAAAAAATCCTAAAAGATATCCATAGGCTTGACCCTGTTGTCACATGTGTAGAGATCTATCCCAATGAAATAATGCAAAGAACAATGACCAAAAATGTGCATCCAGCATCACTTCTAGTAATAGACTTTAGAAAACAACCTAAGAAGGTATGTATATATGTAGAAGTATATATTGGGGAAAATTATGAAAATCCACTTTATGGTGTAGTATGCAGCTATGAAAAAGTTTTTTATTATGTTAAAAGAAAAAAAGATAAAAAGTAACTGTATATGCACTACAACAGTACATATTTTAAAGATACAACGCGCTGGTTTTCAAGGTATAGCCACACCTTTGCTACTCCTTCCTTTTAAGGAAGGGAACGTAATGCCTCTTTCCTGGAGTGTGAGTAGCGCTCAGTGACTTGCTTCTCATGAGCACAACGTGGTAAAGGTGGTGGAATGTAACGCTAAGTCTAACTGCGGTTTCCATGTGGAGTTCAGTCCCCACACTTTCTGCCTCTTATCACTCACTCTGGAGGAAGCCATGCCAAAAGGCTGCCCTGCAGAAATAGAAGGCTCCTGCTCTGTGGGGACACTGAGGCAGCCTACAGAGAGGCCCACATGGTGAGACAGAGGCCAGCCAACAGCCACATGCATGAGCTCAGAAGCAGATCCTTCCCCCATTTGAGCCTTGAAAAGATCGCAGCCCCGTCCAACAGCTTGGCGGTGGCATCGGGAGAGAGGCCGCCCAAACCCCACCCCCTGCCCCCACTAAATCACTCTGGGAGGCTCCCCCAGCAGAAACTCTGTGAAAAATTCTTCTGCTGACTTGCACCTAGAGCTCATTTGTCTCTCATGGGAAATGGTTACATGAACTCAAAACCTGTGTCCATCTCCATCTGCCTCGATAGGATTTTATTTTTTCAAAAAATCCTCAAGTTATGGCAGGTGTTGTGGCTGTTATTTTAAGCCACTAAATTTAGGACAATCTGTTATGGAGCAATAGATAACTAGTACATATAATAGAGGAAAGAATTACAGGAAAATATACTAAAGTGCAAACAGGGGTATTTTAGTCAGATGACAAAACATTTCCCCTCCTTTTGTCTCTGCTTTCAAGTAATCTGTAATTGAAAGTTTTCAGTCCAGCCTGGTTGAAAAATATTTTAGTTTCTTTATGATACAAACAGCAATTTAACTCCTCCCCAAGCCCTGTGTATCTAAAGGATGTAAACTTCATTATTTTGGAGAGGGGAGGGGGATGGCTGTCCCTTTAAGACGTAGCTGCTCCCAACACAGACATGGATGCATATGCTGTTCCATGCTGTTCCTTTCTAAAGATGCTACTGACTGAGCGAAAGCAGGGCAATCAGTGAACTGTTTTCCTTGCTCCTTCTGGAGTTTACACTGATGCAGCTATATTCTGTTATCCAGCACTTCTTTTGACAAATGTTATGGATTGGTAAGCTAGCCATTTACTAGCTTTGTAATCTTGGGCTTAACCTCTGTACCTCGGGTTCCCCATGTGTAAAATGGTAATAACCATACTTTTCTCATAGAGTGATTGCGTGAATTAAATGAAATAAAACACGCCAACAACAGACACATGAAAAAGTGCTCAACGTCGCTTGGCATCAGGGAAATCCAAATCAAAATCTCAATGAGATACCACCTCATACCAGTCAGAATGGATAAAATTAACAAGTCAGGAAACGACAGATGTTGCCGGGAATGCAGAGAAAGGGGAACCCTCCTATACTGTTGGTGGGAATGCAAGCAAGCTGGTGCAACCACTCTGGAAAACAGTATGGAGGTTCCTCAAAAAGTTGAAAATAGAGCTACCATATGATCCAGCAATTGCACTACTGGGTATTTACCCCAAAGATACAAATGTAGGGATCCGAAGGGGTACGTGCACCCCAATGTTTATAGCAGCAATGTCCACAATAGCCAAACTGTGGAAAGAGCCAAGATGTCCATCTACAGATGAATGGATAAAGAAGATGTGGTATATACATACGATGGAATATTATGCAGCCATCCAAAGGAATGAGATTTTGCCATTTGCAACGACGTGGATGGAACTGGAGGGTGTTATGCTGAGCGAAATAAGTCAATCAGAGAAAGACAGATATCATATGACCTCACTGATATGAGGAATTCTTAATCTCAGGAAACAAACTGAGGGTTGCTGGAGTGGGGCGGATGGGAGGGATGGGGTGGCTGAGTGATAGACACTGGGGAGGGTATGTGCTATGGTGAGCGCTGTGAATTGTGCAAGACTGTTGAATCTCAGATCTGTACCTCTGAAACAAATAATGCAATATATGTTAAGAAAAAAAAAAGAAGAAGAAGAAGAAGATAGCAGGAGGGGAAGAAGGAAGAGGGGAAATCCGAGGGGGAGACGAACCATGAGAGACTATGGACTCTGAAAAACAAACTGAGGGTTCTAGAGGGGAGGGGGGTGGGAGGATGGGTTAGCCTGGTGATGGGTATAAAGAGGGCACGTTCTGCATGGAGCACTGGGTATTATGCACAATGAATCATGGAACACTACATCTAAAACTAATGATGTAATGTATGGTGATTAACATAACAATAAAAAAATTAAAAAAAAAAAAAAAGAAAGAAAACACGCCAAACATCTGGTACAAGGCCTGACATGGAATGGCCCCTTGGATGGTGGAGACCGTGGGCTGAGGAATCAGAGCAGAGGGCAGGGGAGGGGGGCTGTTCTGTCCTGGCAGGTGCTACCAAAACAGGCTCACTGGGTTTGTAGACACCTCGATCCATAACACAATGCATGTTTCAGGAAGAAGTCTTCTGCTGACTTGCACCTAGAGCCCGTTTGTCACTGCTGGAAAATGATTACATGAACTCAAACTTGTGTCCATCTCCATCTGCCTTGATAGGATTTTATTTTTTAGAAAATCCTCAAATTATGGATATTTATTTTGATCCTATCTAAAAATCGATCTCTGTGCTTAGGAGGGTGCGATTCCAGCTCTCGCAAAGCCAGGAGGCGTGATGGATCAGGCACTCAGGATGCAGTGAAGAAGTAATTGGGTGAGAGGGCTCGTTGGCTAATAGGCCACTGAGGCTAATTATTCTTTAGCACCAAATTGCATTCAATCACAGCTTGGACTGTTTCCCTCCAAAGGTGGGTGTGTTCATAATAGGGCCTTTAGCCCAATTTGTCCTTCAGGGCAAAGGACATTTTTGGTGTTTAATTAAAGACGTACAAAAAGGTATAAGTGTGCAAACTTGGCTAAAACGGAGTATTTTTAAAGAATCAGAAAATGCTACTTTTACTTAGGAAATCACACATATTTGGGCTACACAGAGTGGTAATAATTATAATCATGATGACATTACCAGGAAGATGGGCTGCAGTGTCCACTAGGGCCTAACCAAGAAAGACAACCAACACACGAAGTAAGGAGAATCTCACCAACTGCATTTTGGAGAATTGTGCCTTCTGTCCCCCAGAAAATAGACCATCTGAGCCCTGTGAGTGCTGAATTCTGACTCTCCACAATCAGGAAAAATGAAGATAAATCTAAACTCCTAAACAAAGTAAGTATTATCTTTGGAGGTATAAGCATCAAGCTGCTCATTAAGACAGATAGTATTGATATCACTGGAGTTAATCAATTCATTTCATTGACCAGATAGACCTCGGTCTAAGCAAAGCAGAAGACAAGGGAACATACTAGAAAGAAAAACTGCTTCGGGATTCAGGTAACTCAGGTTCTAGTCCTATTTCTCACACTGACTAAATGTATGATGTTAGTTAATTCTCTTTACCAACTCTGCTGGAAAATGGTTAAATGATCCCAAAGCTTGGGACCATTACCATTTGCATTGATAGGATTTTATTATTTTAAAAATCCTCAAATTTCGAATGCTATTTTTGTCCCTAACTAAAATCGACCCCTGAATTTGGGAGGGTACAATTCCAACTCCCAGCTCTCTTCTGTCCAACATGTAGATGGTACACTAGTCCAGAAGGACTTAATTAAGTATAAGAATCAGAATCTCCTGAAAATATTGTCAAATTCTCAAGCCAAATGTTATTCTAGATACCTTGAGTCTAGCACTTCTGGGGCTGGGGCCTTGGCACCTGTTTCTGGAAAACTCTCTCCACAGGGTTCTGAGACATGTTAAGGACCAAAGGCAGGATGAACTCTGGATGTCATCCATTCCCATCATCCTAGGGGTCTAGACCGCCTTGCCCATTAAAGTTCTCGACAGCTCACTTCCCTTCCTCCAAGATTGGTCCTGGAGCCCTCCTATCAGGAAGAACTTCACAGGTATAGAGAAGGCCACTCTCTCACAGCAAGGTCAGGCAAATGTCTGGTGTTGCCCTGAAAATGTGCAGTCTGAATGAGAACCGGTAGCAGGGAGCATTCTGCCCACGTGTGTCCATACATACATACGCAGAGCTGCCAGGAAACATCACTCTGCTCCTCAACACTGTTCTGATGCTCAGTTCCTGGTCAGTTAGAAGATCCAATGTCCTGTTCCACTGTGAGTAGGGATCTAGGACCAGATGACAGGAGGGCAACATGTGAACAATTCCGGAACATCCAAACATGGCAGGAGTTATTTCTTTGCATCAGTGATACAAAGCCTGAGCTGCCCCTACTTATCATGCAAGGAAAATGACAAGAGAATGATGGTGCCATTTAACCAAGGTAAATCGCTCCCACTATGCAAACAAAGAAAAGACCTGAAATGTTGAACCAGGGCTCTCTTTGTTAATACTGAACATCTGCATACAGAAAGAAACATGAAGGACTGATCAGCAGAGAGAAGCCTGGGACTCTCAAACCTCCATCCGTAACACATCAATCTTACCTGTTGTTCCCTATTGAATGAATATTAGCCAAGCACCCATCTATGGGAAAGGGACCCACGCCTCCCAAGTAATCAAACTGGAAGAGGTTATTACATTTGAAAATAAAGCGACTCACAGTATTCAGGAACACAAAGAAGCATATGAGCTTGAAGTGCTCTAAAGTGGTCCCAGGCGCCCCAATACTTTTTTTTTTTTTAAGTAGGCTCCATGCCCAGTGTTGAGCCCAACATAGGGCTCGAACCCACGACCCTGAGATCAAGACCTGAGCTGAGATCAAGAGTCAGAGACTCAAGGCACCTGGGTGGCTAAGTCAGTTGAGTGTCTGCCTTGGCTCAGGTCACCATCTTGGGGTCCTGGGATCGAGTCTTATGTGGGGTTCTCTGCTCGGGGCGGGGGTCGGCTTCTCCCTTTCCCTCTGCCCCTCCCCCAACTAGTGCGCGTGCTCTCCCTCTTTCTCTCAAATAAATAAATAAATAAAATCTTTTAAAAACAAAAAAGAGTCGAGGCTCAACAAACTGAGCCACCCAGGCACCCTGAAATCATTAATACTTTTTTTAACACGGGGCCCATATTTTCATTCGCACTGGCCCCCAGAAATTACATAGCTGGTCCCAGTCATGGGAGTTGTTCAGAGGAATAAAACACTAAGGGTATTTTTCACTAGATGAGATCTTAGCTCTTAGAATATATAGTATAAGCTAGGTTGCCTGTGGAGGGGCTGCTTTCACCATTAGCAGTTTGCACGACTAAGATGTGGACTCCAGGCTGACCAATCCCAAAGCCTGCGACCCCAAGGCTGGGAGGTAATGTGACTTCCTGAGATGCAGAAGGACCAGCCACCCAGACTTAAGGTCTCAAGCTCTCTCCTAGTGGGAACTGGGTCTGCCAAGGCAGCAAACACCAGCCTTAGAAAATGACTCTGGCTGCCAGAGGGGAACCTGCTAACATTTCTACCCCACCTGGAACTGGGCAAAGAACCACACCGCAATCAGACAACAGTTATATTCTTCTCTGCCAGATTAACTCCAGTCCACAGCATTGGCCAGGATGGCTTTCTCCATAAAGCCCCACAGCCCTTGAGGGCTAACCATGGGAAAACCTGTGAGTGCAAAGGCAGTTTGGGTGAAGGGAGTGGAGAGCTGGATGGGAATGCAGAGGCCCAGGCTCAGAGTGGAGATGAAGGTGACCAAGTCCGGGCTGATTCCGTTCCTCCTCTCCCCTTAGGAAGCATCTAAATATGAAACACAAACCTTGAGTCAAATCTATAAGGTCCATTCTGGGGAGAGGGGCAAAAAGAACGTCTGATGAACACGAGAACCAGGGCTTCATGAGGAGACATGGCGGCAGATGCCACACAGCGTCACAAGAGCAAGAATGTGATGGTCACACGCTCAGGGGGAAGGAGGGTTGACATAACACCCTGAGTGGGCAATTCCCAGAAAGAAAGCTGCAGAATTCACAGCTCCTAGAAGGCGTTCCCCCTCACAGCTAGCCATTTTGGAGGGCTCCATGTCAGGGCTTGGCCCTGGAGCTACTTGCCCAAAAGAATGCCCCAGGGCTACTACTGGAAAATGCCCTTGAGGTAACCCAGAGGAGCAGCCCCTTTCAGTGCATTTGAGCAAGAAGACCCTGAAATGTCTGTGAGACTCCTCAATAAAGTTGCCAGAAAAAACACAGGACGCCCAGTCAAATTGTAATTTCAGACACACGACGAATGGTTTTTAGTAGGAGGGCGCAATATTTGGGACATACTTATAATAAAAAATTACTTGTTACCTATCTGAAATTCAAATCTGACCACATGCCCTACATTTTCATTCATTACATCTGGCAGTTCTACTCAGGGAAAGCATCCTACTGTGGCCCTTGACTCTCTTCTCCCTTGGCCCATCTCATCCCTCAAGTCAGAGAACAGACTTGGACTCTAGTATAGCAGGATATTAAAAGCCTCTTGGATCCAGGCAGGAGAGGAATACACACACTTCTCTCTCTATCCCCCATCAGTTATTGCCACACCTCCCCACCCAGTGTCTAGTGCATGCCTACCGCCGAACTGTGACACTACCCTCCTTGCTTCCCTCCCATGGAAGACTGAAACCAGCGCCCAAGGAGGGGCCACTCAACAGCCAAGGCATGACAAGCCACTGGCTACAGCATTCATGCTTCTCGTCGCTCATTTCTTCAACAATGACATTAGAGACAAATGGATGGAAAAGACAGACAAGATCCCAGCTCACACGGCTCAAAATCTAGTTGAGGGAAGAGTCAAATGAATAAACAAGACATTTCCTAAAGCAGTGAGAGATAGAGAAAATTAAACAGAGTGATGCAACAAAGTGAAGGGGGGTGTGGGGTTGGGTGAGAGTGGAGGCTACTTTAAGCCCTATCGTCAAGGAAGACACCCTGAGGAGGTGGCAGGCTGGAGCCTAATTAAAAGAGTCAAATATATACGTGGATCCAAGACAGACTGCTCCAGACAGAGAGGTTCATAAGTGCAAAGACACTGGAGCAAGAAGCTTAATACGTCCCAGAAAGACTGAAGACAAGCACATCTAGAGGAGGGAGAGAGGGAACATTTACGGATGCAAGCAGAGGCCAGATAAAATGGAGGCTTGGGTCCCCAAGACATCCGAAACAACTATCTTCCTACACCTGAAAGACCAGCTCCCGGAGAACCCTTTATCTACCCCTTTCACAGGAGCACATAAGTAACAACTGTAAGGTGCTGTGCCCATTGCCTCACGGGGAAGGGAAGGGCCAGGCAACATCAAGGCATCTGATTCCATCCTGAGCTGCCGTGATCCTCACTCACTGTAGCACAGCCTGCTTCCCACCAGGCACTCTCCCAGCCACCTACAGTCTCACCCCATTCCTCCAGCAGTCCTGACGATGGGTGCTACTTTCCCATTCTGCACATAAGAGCACTGAGGCTCAAAGAGGTCAAGCTACAGAGCAAAGCCACCCAGCCCTCAAGTAGCAGAGTCAAAGTTCTACAATCCATGCAAGTTTGTAGCTCCTAAGCTCATATTCTTTCTGCCAGGCTACACCCTGATCCTTCTGCCCAGCTGCAGGCTTTGACCCCACACCCTACAGGTCCCACTGTCCCTATTCACATTCACTGCTATCAGGTCCCACCACCTCCAGCAATCACCTCCTTCCCCTACCCCCATGCCTTTTCAGATCCAAGAACCTTAAAGCAATGGAAGAGTTGTTGGAGACAAAACAATGGTTTTCAATCAACTTTGAAACTTACTTTCCTCAACTCTTTCATGACCCAAGGTGGATCATTAATTTCATGCAATTTTAATGATGTGGTTTTTAGCTTTTACCACCTATCAAACGCACCGTTTATATGTGAGCCAATTTGCCTTGGTGAGGGATCTTATCTCTCTTACCAATGATGTCCCCAACCCGAGGATGCTTCCCGAGGGCTGATGGAAGAAACACTCCCAGCCTCCATACGAGCTGCTACCTGACCAGGTGCCGAGAATCTGGAATAAAGTAGGCTACTGGTGGTGATCCGCACATATAAGGGGTGGGGATGCAGAAACCTCATTCTACAATGTCATTGTGTTCTCATCACAATGGGCCCATTTGCTTGGCGCTTTTGTGTCCTAAAGTTTATCAGTTGCAGTCTGACAGAAAGAGCACAGTTCTCAAATCAGCACACACGGACGCGTGTCCCCACTCTGGCCCGGTGACAACCCTCGAGTCTGTTCCACGCACGGAGCCTTACTTCTCACTGGCCAATAATAATAGCAGCTTCCTTCCCTGGGCCAGTGCACTGAGCCATAGCAGCCTAGACTCGGTGTGCCTTATGCCTGAAACTTACGAAAACTCTCCCAGGTGTTATCTGCTATTTTGCCCCCGTTTTAAAGGTTAAGAAACTGAGTTTCCAGGAGATGAAGTAACTTGCTGAGGGTCTCTTACTGAAAAGGTAAATGAGCCAAGTTTCAAGTTAGGGTCAGTTGGCCAACCAAGTCCAACCCCTTCTCAAATTCATGACCTCCCTTACAGAGCCTTGCAGACGCCAGGTTTTGGAGAGAAACAGAGGCACACACAGGGAAGGGGGGAAGAGCTATAGTAAAGGAGCCAGAGGAGGCCTGCGTGGTCCTCCGAGGCCAGACCCTGAGTAGTGGATCCCCATGTATGGGCCTAACCTGCAAGCAGACCCTGCGTACGTAGGGCCCACCCTCTGCAGACGGCCTGAGCCGGCCATGCCAGCACCACCACCAGGCAGACTCCCAGGCCTTTCTATGGCCTTCTTCTGCGAGATCAGCAAACACGCTTCCCCGAACATGGCCGGACCCACAGAGGGTCCCAGGACTCCGTGCAAGGGAGACAGCAGTCAGAACTCCTAACGCGTCCACTTGGGCTGCAGAAGTCCTGCCAGACTGATAAACTACTCTGTTTCTTGTTGCTCTTCATTTAGAATTCATTATGTCTCTCTTTCCATGAAAGATAAACCAAGAGCTGCCCTTCACAGCTGTTTTCTCCGCGGTCATTCCTTCTCGCCGCCCAGCTACTCTTTCTTTGGGGATTTGAGCGATGTAATGTTAGTCCTATCAATTTCATTCAGTCCCTCCAAGGTAGTCTACCGGGACTGGGGAGGCAGCCTAGCCGAATGCCCTTAACCATTTGTGCACTGTGCAAGCCAGAGGGGGCAGGGAAGGAAGAACATAGAGAACAAGGTTCCAAAGAAGAAGAAGAAAAAAAAAATACCTTCTGGCACTGAATCTGTGGAAAGTAGACAAGGAAGAATGAGGATGGCAGCAACTAGGAGTGTGCAAATCAGCTTAGAGCAGACCGGGGTCAGTGGGCAGCTTACAGTGGCCCGCCTCCAATGGGACACTCAGCCTTAGAAACACAAACAGTAGATTCACCCAGCAAATTATTTGCCTGTCAAGAGGGAGTCCACCCTTTTGTATTTTACATAGCTCTATCTGGCCATTTCACTGTACATAGGCTTCGGAGGCCCTATATGCATGACGGAAAGCGTTCCTACACCATGGGTTGGGGGTGGGGAAGATAGACTTCGCGTTCCTGAGAACTGAGTGAAGTGGTCAGCATTTGACAAGCATTAACTCACAGCAACCCTGAAAGGCAGACACACTGATCACCAGTTTTCAAGAGGGTGAACTGGGGCTTCTTGGGGTTTTGGTAACTTGCCAAAGACCATGCAACTGAGAAGTAAAGTGGCTAGGTTTAGAATCTAGGTGAAACTAGTGGTTCTCAAACCGGGTGACTTTGTTCCCTGGGGAACACCGGCAATGTGTGGAGATACTTTTCATCATCACGGCTGGGGTGCTGCTACCAGTGGCTAGTGGGTAGAGGCCAGGGAGGCTGTTAAACATCCTACAATCCACAAGACAGCCCCTGCAACAAGGAATGATCCAGCCCGCATGCCAATCGGGTCATGGTGGAGAAAACTGGGTCCAACTGGCTCAAAGTCCATGTAGCCACAAGGATTGCGGGTGTCACCGAAGGAACAACACGAATCATTCAAAATAATTGTTAAAATTGCACATGATGTTTGATAATTTTCATTTCTGATCAGGGTGGCCTTGGTGCCTCCCCAGTTTAATGGGGCACATGGAGAAGAGAATTTCCAAGGCTCCACAGATGGTTTCCATACATAATTATAATGGTTTGTCTTGTAGAAACCATGCGGACAAATCCTTAGGCAAAGCCTAGAGATTTCATCTCCAAGCTCTTCCCGGCCTGAATTAAATTTTCTCAACATGTGGCATTTTTTAAATGGTGGGGGGGAAAAAAAAACAAACAACCCTCCCTGCATGGAAAATGAAACATTTTCAGGTGTGGCCAAGGAGACCTCACCCAGAACTCTTCAGAAGCCTCTGCGCTTTATCAGCCCTGCGGGCTCGAGTCAGCCTGACGGTTGCCCAGGCTCTCCTTCCTCAGCAGCCCATGCACCCCCGCGCAGGTGTGGAGCTACCAGGGCATGTCCTTCTCTCCTTGGAGGAAACTGCCAACTTAGAGACTAGGAAGAAAAATCACCTGGAAAGAGATTAAGGTTGGAGAAAGGAGTACTCACACAGGTGTCTGGAAATAGAAGGGCCCATCCAGTGAGGTAAGCCACACACACCTATGTGATCTAATCCCCTCCGCACCTAAAACCCCACAGAACACTTGTTAAAGTTGAACCCCCATCCTGGCAAAGGGGGGGACCCTTCTTGATAGGGCTCCATGCAGCCCACCCCAGATCCCCCCATACAGACTGCCTCCCGGCCCCCTGCAAGGCCTTTGGCCATGCTGTGGCTCTTTGGAAGGTTCCTTGAGCCACCCTGACTCATAGGCCTGGGCAGTCAACATTCTTTCCTCCGTGTTCCTATAGCACTGAGGTTTTCCGCGGTCGTAGTGCTGGGTTCAGCTCCCTGCCAGAAGCTTATGTTCCTCGGCAGAGCCTTCCCCTTACACATTTCCGTCCCCAGCACCGGCAGATGGTGGAGCTACTTTAGGAAGATGCCTGAATGAAGAAGAGGCCATGGGGACTTGTCACAACTGGTGACAGATACCAAATACTAACTCGATGACACTTTCATGTCAAGAGGCTTGGGAGTCAGAAAGCTTAGGTTCACACCTCAGCTACGCCACTTACCTTATGCCTGTGACTTAACCTCCCTAGCCCTCAGTTTCCTTATCTGCAAAACGGAAGATGAAAAGCAATGCTCATCTGGTAGGATTACGGTGAGGGTCAATGAGATCATGCATACAAAGCATTTAATCAGCACTAGGCCTGGAGAAAACACTCCATTTCAAAAAAAACAAAAAACAAAAAAGCCTGCTTTTTGGGGAAAGATGACCCCATGGACAGTAAGCGGCATTTTGCTTTAGTTCCACATCCATGAACAGAGAATTCAACAGACTCGCCCAGAACCCCAAAGCCCCCCTCTCCTTCGCCTCCCAGGGGAGAGGGGTTTGCAACAGGGTTCGGTGCGCTCTCTGTGGCCGGAGCTTGGCTCTCAGATGCCCTCAGTAACCAGCTGCTGACTGAAGGAAAGAGAAGGTCCCACACATTTTCTAGCAAGGGCAAGCCAAATGTGAGCAACGACTGGGGTAGCTGAGACATGGGGGGGGGAGCCACAAAAATGGGCATGATCTGTCCCAGAAGAAAGAGAACCTTCTGTCCTTCAAAGACATGGCTCATTCCTCGGGTGTCCCCAGTTTCCCGCGAAGCAAGCCATTCCATCTCTGTTCAAGGGAATGAGTTGAAGCAAAACTACCAAACGCTGTCTCTGGAGTCCTACTGTGCCCCTTCCCTCTTCCTCCCTCCCCTGTGTCCCGGCCAGCCCTGCCTGCCCCGCTCCCTGGGACCACCTTCTCTGGTATCCGCCGGCTTCTCAGAAGCGCTTAGGGGGAGGCAGGGGGATGTAAGCAGACCAGGCAGGCGATGCTATCCGCTGCCCCCGGTGACTGGCACTTTGACTAAAAGCCTCTTCCCTCCTCCTGCACTGTGATTGAGTTGCCCCCTCCCGGCCCCCACCCACCCCTCTCCTTAGAAGCAGTGTCTGTGCCAAAGCGCCGGGAGCTCACCACCCCCAGCCTCGCACCTGCAGATGTGAACCAGCCAGCTTGTCTGAATTAGGAAATCTCTCCCAGTTGGGCAGGCAGCCCTGTCAGCCCTGGGCGGCCTTGGGAGAGGGACCAGAGGGACCTGCCTGCGGGCAGGTCTATGTCCTGAGTCCCTGGGATTCTGGGGTTCAGATGCCCCGGGAGGAGAGAGAAGCCTTCACAGGGACCTCTCCGCTGATAGATATCGGGGCCGTGCTAAAGGCAGTCCTCAGTGCTGGGATCTGAAGGAAGCAGGAGGCCCAGCGAACACAGAGCAGCCCCAGAAAAATGGTGATGAGGGTGGGGAGGGAGACCAGTGCTCTCAGAGGAGCCGGGGCCCTAAAAGTCACCAAGAACCCCCTACTGCTGATAATCCGCAGGCAAAGGAAGCCTCAGGGAGAGAGAGGGTTGCCCAGGACAGAACCAAAGCCTCTGCTTTCAACCTTCCCCCAAAAGGCTAAAGAAGCTGCACCATCAGATACAATGTTTGCTTCTTACCATTTCCCCCAGTCTCCTCATGCCAATGGACTTGTCAGCCAGCCAGTGTGGCCACTTACAAAAATGGCTTAGCCCAAGCTGAATCACTGCTGAGGACGACTTCAGCACAGCCTTGCTTTTTTCGCCAAAGACAGCTCAGCAGCATTCCACCCAAATTTCAACAGAAAACCTCGCCATTTCATAAACCTGATGTCTTCATTTTATTTCCACACAATAATAAATTTAGAACTGATGCCTCCAAGGAGAAAATAAACCACCATTTGTTGAGATCCTGCCGTGTGCTGGCCCATCCCATACACCACCTCATAGAATCAGCACATTGCCTGGGACAGGGGAGGGGGGAGGGGGGTTTCTCTCTCTCCCCATTAACCCCCAAATTTCATGGCAACCTGGGAATTGCTTTCCTCTCTGTTGCTTCTACAACGTTTCAAAACACAGCGTAATCAACCCCTCCTCCAGGTGGCCCACAAAGAGGTAGCCTCAGTGTTCATGTCCAGTGTGAAGCCCGCATGATTCTTTTTTTCTTTTTAAAGATTTTATTTATTTATTTGAGAGAGAGAGAATGAGAGAGAGCACATGAGAGGGGGGAGGGTCAGAGGGAGAAGCAGACTCCCCGCCGAGCAGGGAGCCTGATGCGGGACTCGATCCAGGGACTCCAGGATCATGACCTGAGCCGAAGGCAGTCGCTTAACCGACTGAGCCACCCAGGCGCCCAAGCCCACATGATTCTTAACCTCCCCTTCCACAGGCTACTGGAAGGAGTCGGTGGTTCTGTGACCTCTGTGATAGAGAAATGTCCCCAAGGCTGCAAACTGCAACCTCAAACGACGGCACCACCAAGCGACTGTTAAACTGTATAAAACGACGGCACCACCAAGCGACTGTTAAACTGTATCCGATGGCAGGCGCCGTAATTCAGCAACAGCGTCAATTAAGAAAGTTTTCATAGGCTATCCTACAAAGGTAATCAACCTTGTTTCTGAATTGCAAGTGATTAAGTCATAGAATTTTAGCTCCCGAAATGTTCTCCGTGCTTGATGAACTTGACTTGAACAAGATTCGCTTGACTGATCTTCATAAAGATCCTATGCAGTGATATTATTACTATGCCCACTTTAGGGGTGAGGAAAGTGAAGCAAAGAGTAAGTGACTCATCCAAATTCACAGGATTTAAAGCCACAGAGTTTAGCTCCAAAGGTCCCTTAACCTCTATGCAAAATTTCACCTTCCTAAGATGTTAATATATTTTATTCAGAAGAAGCTTAGAAAATGTTCTCTGGAAAGGATCCAAGATAAAATCTAATATAGCTTCCACTATATTTGAATGAGAAAAAGCAGGCCCTCCTTCATAACTTATTTACTCTTAGTTTATACGTTAATTCTAACAAGTTGCCTTGCTTCCTGATCAACACACACAAAATGCAGGAAACTATAGAGAGTCAGGAAAGCTGTTATATAATAGCTAACAGCCTAATATAACAGGGAAAAAGAAAAATCAACATATAATGGCAGGCTGAAGATGCACAGCAATGGGGATATGTGTACAAGGACAAAAGCTCTAGAATCACTCAGCACAAAACCTGATTGACGTCCATCACCGTGACCTCCTGTTATCAAGAATATCGCAAGTTATGTTATATTCTATTTAAGAAGGCAGGCATGAATGTACAAAACACACTTGACAAAGATTTCCATCAACAAAGTTAAGATACAAAAGAGTTTTTTATTTTAAGGGAGTGAATTCGTGGATTATAATCATAGAATTCGATATATGCCATATAACATATGTTGAAAAGAATTAAATAAAAATAAAACTTACATGGATGATGATTTTCTAGACAAAAAAAAAAAGAAAGTATTTAGGGAAAATTACCTGAAGTCTTCAGCTGGGCTAAGATTTAATGAAGATTGCTAGGCTGAAAAGAAAGTTTCATCCAAAAGAAATGGTCTACATAGCTCACTGCATCTCTCAGCACCTATAAAAGTAGGCAAGGAAGGAAAAAGAACAGCTTGATCAGGCAGGGGATTTCAAGAAGCTTGTGAAGGGGCGCATCACAGCATAATGTCAAGGGGATTCCCACCCTTACTGGATGATTCTGGTCCTAGTGGTCAGTGGTATCTTAGTATGTTCATTTTTAGGTATTAAAATTTATGGAAATTTTGAAATAGAACTTATGATAAAAATACCTGGCAAATATGCATGAGGGAAACTATGGAAAAGGGAGTGAACCGGAGGGAAAGGATAAACAGCTGGATTGTGAAGCACTATGCCGGCTTTTGTGGGACAATTTGATCCTTACCCGTGTTTTTGCAGACTTAACCCTGAAGATAGATAAGGGTTTTTTAGGACCTCCATGTACTCATTTCTGATACAAGAATGTTCTGAGTTCAGTGTTCTTGGCTTTTACAATTGTCCACTGTACCACTTGTATTTTAGACTTTAGCTCCATTATAAGATGGAAACTAGTCACTGATTCTTACAGGGGTTTTATACCAAAATAGAATTTAATCTGAGAGGCCCCTCCTTGCCATCTCCTCACCTTCCTTCAGCCCTTCCTCCCCATCCCAGGGGCTTCTCCTGCACTGATCTGGCCTCTACTCACGTCATCTTTTCATCAACCTTAAACCACAGTGCACCCCATCTGGTAATTGGGGACATTGGAAACGACATCTGAATGTTCCAGATTCCCTGGTACTTTTAAATTAAAAATTGAGGGACACCTGGGTGGCTCAGTCAGTTAAGCGTCTGCCTTTGACTCAGGTCATGATCCCAGTGTCCTGGGATCGAGTCCCGTGTCTGGCTCCTTGCTCAGCGGGGAGCCTGCTTCTCCCTCTGCCTGCCTTTCTCTCTCTCTCCCCCTCTCTCTCCCTCTCTGACAAATAAATAAATAAAATTTTTAAAAATAACTAAATAAATACATTTGAAATTGATTAACAAAATAGGATATGTATATACCCAAAATACGGATAAGAGACAAAGAACCCTAAACTAAAGAACACCCATGGACTCACCTCCTACTTTCAGAAAATGAACAACAAAATGGTCTCTGAAATCCCTTTTGGTGCTTTTGAGATACTGTCCATTCCTCCCTCACCAATGTAGCCATTATGCTGAATTTTGCTGTTCTGAATCATTTTACCACATTGTCTATATGCATACTGGCAATTTCATTTTGCATGTTTTTAAATTTTAATGACGTGAATGATAACAGTATATATTCTTCTATCACTTGCTCTTTTTTTTTTTTTTTTTTTTTTTTGTACCTCAATATTACTTTCTTGGAGTTCAACCAGGGTGCTGCACTTAGCTATAATTCGTGCTGTAAAATATGCCATCATATGACTATACACACATCCATCCTATTATTGATGGAGTTAGAGTTATTTTCAACTTTTGTTATTACACATACTGCTGTCATGAACATTCTTGTTTATTCCTCTTGGCTCACACATGCAGGAATTTCTCACAAAACACTTCCTCTCCCATTACTGTAGAATGTTCTAGTTTTCTCCTTGTCTAGTCCCACGGGGTTTTATTATTTTCTTACATAGTCAAAGATTGCTTATATTAAGCCACATATTTTTATACCCTTAATTTGCTCTTATATCTCAAATCTTCCACCTGGGGTCATTTTCTATCTGCTTATGTTATGTTCTTGATAGTTTACTAATTTAGGATACGTCTATTAGGGGGAAAAAGTTTGTGTTTATGTTTGTATGAAACATCTTTCATTTGTCCGCCATTTTTATAAAAGATATTTTGCTGGGTATATAATTCTAGTTTGTCAATTGCTTTTCCATAGCCCACAAACTTATATTTTTTTCTGTTGTTATTAAGTAGAAGTCCGACTGTCATTCAAGATATTCAATACATTCTCTCATGCTTCTTAAAGATTCCTCTGTCTTAGGTAATATCTAATTTTTCTAAGATGTTTCTAGATGCTGGTTTGTTTTCTTTTGCTCAGAATTCATCTGGATTCTCACTGTGCATTGATGTCTTTCAAAGTTCTTGAAAATTGTTAACCATGTCAAATATTGATGCTCTCTGATTTTTCTCTTCTCCTTCTGAAACTTGAATGAGTAAGACCTATAGTGCAAGATCTCAGCCTATCCTGCATGTGTATATGTAATCAGCATTAGTGAGGTACAATTTATACACAGTAAGATTCACCTACTGCATGTGCATCTTTCAGTGAGTTTTGAAAAATGTACACAGTTGTGTGACCGCAATCATGAGAATTATGGAATATCCATCACCACCAAAAAATCTGTGGCCCTTTGCAGTTAATCCCCTACTCTGCCCTTTGATGCTTTGAAGCCCACTGATCTGCTTTCCGTCACTATCATTCTGGCTTTGATAGAGTTTCACAGAAAGGGACAATTTCACATACTATATATATTCTTTGTGTCCATGTTCTTTTCCTTACCATAATGCTTTTGAAATTCATCTATGTCATTGTGTATATCAGTGGTTCCTCTTAACCTTTTTATTTGAGAAGAATCCCTTTTCATTGTTATACTACAACACGTTTACCTATTCACGCATTGATGAACATGTGGGGGTTTGGTAGTTTTTAGCTATTATGAAAACAGCTGCTCTGAACATTCAAGTACAAATCTTTGTGTGAACACATGGTTCCATCTCCATTGGGTAAATAAACTGTTTTTCCAGAGTGCCTGTGCCATTTGGCATTCCCACGGTCATGTATGAGAATTCCTGTGGCTACATAGCCTTACCAACACTTGCTGTGGTCAGTCATTTTAATTTTAGCCATTCTAATAATGCATAGTGGTATTTCATTTCATTATGGGGTTTTTCTTAAGATTTTATGTTTAAGTAATCTCTACACCCTATGTGGGGCTCCAACTTACAACCTGAGATCAAGAGCCACGTGATCTACCTACTGAGCCAGCCAGGCACCCCATTTCATTATGGTTTGATTTTGCATTTCCCTAATACTAATAATGTTCAGCATCTTTTCATGGGTCTATTTTCCAACTGTACATCTTCTTTGGTGAAATGTGAATTCAAACTTTTGTCCATTTTTTAATCATGTTTTTCTTTTCTTGAGCTGTAAATGTTCTTAATTTATTCTGCATACAAGTAGTTCATTGTTTGGCATGTATTTTCTCCGGTTTATTGATTGCCTTTATGTTTTCTTAACAATGTCTATTTAGGAACCAAAGTTTTTAATTTTGATGAAATGTGACTTACCATTTTTTTCTTTTATGGTTTTATGTCCAAACTATGAGTTCTTTGACTACTCCAAGATCACAAAAAAATCTGCTGTTTTCTTCTAGATGTTTTGGGACCTTTGCTCTTATATCTAGATTTGTTTTCCACTTTGAGTTGATTTGGTGCACACTGTGACATAAGAGCCAGGGTTCACTTTTTTAATATGGATATCCAATGGTTCAAGTAAGCATTGCCAAAAAATTGGTCCTTTCCCTATTAAATTACCTTGGCAACTTTGTAAAAAATTAACCAAATGAGTAGGTCTATTTCTAAAATCTCTATTGTGTCTTATTTTTCTCTATGTTTATCCTTATGCCAATGGCACACTGTTGACTACTATAAATTTAGAATCAGTCTTTAAATCAGATTGTGACATTTTCTCCCCTTTGTTCTTTTTCAAAATTGTTCGACGTGATTTGCATTTTCCATATAAATTTTAGAATTTGTTTCTTGACTTTTATTTTTGAAAAAGCTTGCAGGGACTTTGAGGTTACCAAGAACATACGGATAGGTCAAATTATCTCTAAGTGCTTTATATATTGATAATATTTTAAATATTTTTTTAATTTCCATTTCTGATTGTGCATTGCTAGTATGTAGAAATACAATGGATTTTTTTGTTTCCAGGGACCCTGCTAAACTCACTTATTAATTCTAGTAATATCTCTACAAATTCCCTAGGTTTTTCTACATAAACAATTATGTTCTCTGTGAATAAGGACAGTCTTATTCCTTTGTTTTCAGTCTGTTTAACTTTTATTTCCTTGCTTTGCCTGGTCTACACTGGCTAGGACCTCCAGAATAATATTGAATAAAAGTGACGGTAAGAATGAATAGCCTTATCTAGTTACCAGTCTTAGAAAACATTCACTCTTTCACCATTAAGTATGATGTTAGCTGTAGGGATTTTATGATAGATATCCTTTATCATGTCGAGAAAGTTCTCTTCTATTACTAGTTTCCTACGAATTTTTATCATGAATCTATATTAAACTATATCAATTTTTTCAGTATCTATGGAGATGACCTTTCTTTGTGCTCTGTTAATAGGATGAATTACAATGTTTTTTTGAATGTTAAACCAAGCACGTATTCTTGGCACGAGGTCCACGTGGTAATGATGTCTTATTCTGTTTATATATTGCTAAATTTGATTTTCTAAAATTGGTTAAGGACATTTGCATCTATGTCCATGAGGGGAATCAATCTGTAGTTTACTTTTCTTGTGATGGATTGATATTGTTTGGTCTTGAGGTCATGCTGGCCTCATAAAGTGAGTGAGGGGCTGTACCCTCCTCTTCTATTTGCTTAACAGTTTGTGTAGAATTGTTCACTAAAGGAGACAGAGAAGCCCCTCTGGGCCAAGAATTTTCTGTGTAGGAAGGTTTTTCACCATAAATTCACAATTATTTAATAGATATAAAACTGTTCAGGTTACTTATTTCTTCTTCAGTGAGCTCTGGTAGATTGCATCTCTCTAAGAATTTGTCTATTTCATAGAAGTTGTTGAATATGTTGGCATAAAGTTGTTCATGGTATTATCTTATTATCCCTGTACTCTTTGCAGGATCTCGGTCAATGTTTTATCATTCCAGATATTGACTTGAGTTTTTAATTTTGCTCCTTGATCACCCTGGCTGGTGTTATATCAGTTTTATTTTTCTTTCCAAAGAACCAGCTCTGGTTTTATTGGTTTTTAGACTTATCAGTTTTATTTACCTTTTCAAAAAACCAGATTTGGGGTTTATTGATTTTTCCCTATTGTTTTTCTATTTTATAGATCTCTGCCTATAATATTTCTTTTTTTATTCTGCTTGCTTTGGGTTTCCTTTGTTCTTCTATTTCTATATTCTTAAGGTGGATAGTTAGATCTTTGATTTGGGAACCTTTCATTGTTTTCTAATAAAAGTATATTGGTTTTGCTAGAGCTGTCATAACAAAGGACCATAGAGTGGGTGGCATAAGCAACTGAAATTTATATTCTCACCATTCCGGAGGCTGGAAGATCAAGATCAAGCTGTAAGCAGGGTTGGTTCTGAGACCTCTCTCCTTGGCTTGCAGATGACTGTCTTCTCCCCATGTCCTCACATGGTCTCCCCCTGTGTGGCTGTGTCCTAATCTCCTCTTCTTACAAGGACACTGATCTATTGGATTAAGGCCCACTCTAATGGCCTCATTTTAGCTTAATTACCTCTTTACAGATACTATCTCCAAATATGGTCAAATTCTGAGGTATACAAGATTAGGACTTCAACCTATGAATTGGAATGGGCGGTGGGGAGGAGACACAATTCAGCCCATAGCAATAAGTATGCAATGCCACACATTTCTCTCCAAATGTTTTAGCTCCATACCTCAAATTTTGATATGTTGTATTTTTTTTTAATTCTGTTCAGAACAAATGCAAATTTCCCTTGTGACTTTGTCCTTGACCCATGGTTTATTTAGAACAATTTTGTTTACTTTCTAAATATTTGGAGAATTTTTTTCAGACATCTTTTCCTTTCTTATTTGTAGTTGCATGTTCTGTAGGCAGAAAATGCACTTTGTATGATTTCAATGCCTTAACTTTATTGAGAGGTGTTTTGTTCAGTATTATGGTACATCTTGGGGCATGTTCCTCGTACACTTGAAATTAATGTGTGTCTTTCTGGTTTTGATGATTTATAAGTGCCACTTGGAGCACATTGGTTGATGGGGTTGTTCAAGTCTTCATATCCTTATTGATACCCTGTCTACTTGTTCATTCAGTTCCTGAAATATTAGTATTGAAATCTCCAACAATAATCATGGATTTATCTATTTCTCCTTTCAGTTCTAATAGTTTTTGTATAATGTATTTTGAAGCTCTGTTCTTACGAGCATGCACATTTGGGATGTTATATTATCCTGATGAGATGACTGCTTAATCAATATGAAAATGGTCCTCTTTATCACTGGTGATATTCCTTGTTCTGAATTTTACTTTGTCTGATATTAATATACCAATCCCAGTAGTTTGATTAGTGTTTGCACAGGATATATTTTTCCATCCTTTTGCTTTTAAACTATCTGTATCATTATATTTGAACTGTGTTTCTCACAAACGGCATATAATCAGGCATTGTTTTTGTTAATCCATGACTATCTGTCTTTTGATTGGAGTGTTTACATCATTTACAGCTCATGTAATTATTAATATAGTTGACCTTAAATCTGTCATCTTGCTATTTGTTTCTTATTTATTCTGTCTGCATTTTGTTTCTATCTTTATTCTCTCCCTGCTTCTTTTGCTATTTTTATGCCATTTATCTCCACTTTTGGTTTCTCACCTTTGGCTCTTTGATTTTACTTTTTTTTTTTTTTTGGTTGCTGTAGGGTCCATCTCTAGCTTAGCACTGATCATCTTTAAATAATGTTATAACACATCACTTATCATGCAAGAACCCTACAACAGTATATTTTCTGCTCTCTTACCCTTATGCAATGGCTGTCACCTCTTTAAAGATATACTGTAAACCAGAGCACCTGGGTGGCTCAGTCAGTTAAGCATCTGCCTTCAGCTCAGGTCATGATCCCGGAGTCCCAGGATGGAGTCCCTCATCGAGCCCCTCATCAAGCCCCTCACTGGGCTCCTGCTCAGCAGGGAGTCTACTTCTCCCTCTCCTTCTGCTCCCCCCCGACTCGTGCTCTCTCTCTGACTCTCAAATAAATAAAATCTTTAAAAATTATATACTGTAAACCTAACAGTGCATTGTTACTTTTTAAAAAATATTCTTTTAAGTAATCAAAAATGGGAAATATCTTTTTACTTTTTTTTATAGTTTTCCCATCTTTTTCTGGGACTCTAGTTATACTTTAGACCAGTTGGCATTTTCCCACATACCATTCTCTGTTCCCTTTTTAGGAGGAAGGTGTCTTTTATTTGTTCTCTGTGTATTTCACTTTGAATAGTCTCTAACACCACGTATTCAGGTTCACTGTTCTTTTCTTCCACAGCATCTAATCTTCTATTAACCCCACCCAGTCTACAATTTTTCCTTTCAGAGATTTTTCATTTCTTAAAGTTTCATATGAGTCTTTTTTCTATCTTCCATTTCTCCCCTCAACATGCTCATGTTTTCCTCTACTTTCTTGAACACGTGGAGTGTCATCGCTGTTTTCATTGTCCTTCTTTGCTATTTCTATCATCTCTGTCATTTGGGGATGTGTTTCTACTCAATGACTTTTATCTGGGCTATGGTTCATATTTTCCAGCTTCTTACATGCCTGTTAAATTTGATAGGATGCCAGACATTATAAAATTTAAATTGTTGGTTGCCGAATTTTTTTTCCTGTAAATATTGTGGATTGTAGGGGGCACCTGGGTGGCTCAGTTGGTTAAACGACAAGACTCTTTTTTTTTTTTTTTAATTTTTATCCTGCTATGTTAGTCAACATGATAGGTATTAAGGAGGGCATGTACTACATGGTGTTATACAAAAACAATGAATCATGGATCACTACATCAAAAACGACCAGACTCTTGATACCAGCTCAGGTCATGATCTCAGTGTTGTGGGATCAAGCCCTGTATTGGGTTCCATGTGCTCAGTGCAGAGTCTGTTTGAGATTCTCTCTCTCCCTCTTCCTCTGCCACTCCCCCTCCTTCTCTCTCACTCGCTCTAAAATAAATAATTAATTAATTAAAAATAAATAAATTTCACAGGTTGTATTCTGGTTCACAGTTAGGTTTCTTGGAATCAGTTGCATCCTTTCAAAACTTGCTTTTAGGCTTTGTTAGGGAAAGTGCAGGGTAGCCTTTAGTCTAGCATTAATTTAGATCCATTATTAAGGTGATGCCCTTTTGAGGATTTATCTGATGTCTCATGTATCATAAGGGCTTTCCACTCTGCTTGATGGGAACCAAATTATTCCAATCCTTGTTGAGGCTGGGAGTCCTTTCTGCCTATTGCTCAATGCCTAAAAACTTGTTTCATGCGTTTTGCCTGGTCTTCTAGTTGGAAAAGTATAAAAATCTGGTACCTGTCACTCAATTTTGACTGAAAGCAGAAATATCTAACCCTTGAGTTTCAAATTTCAATTACTTTTAACTTCTATAATATCTGGTTCTTTTATAAACCTTTTTGTTCTGTATTCAGTTTCAGGTTGTTCTTTTATATTTTGAAATTAAACAGATTTTTTTTATCACATCTGATAATTTCAATATCTGAAATCTTCAAGAATCTGATGTTTCTCTGTGTCTGCTGGTTTTCACTCAAGGAGTTCATTTCTTTGTGCGTTTTGTAACTTTTTTTGTGAGTGGCTGATTTTTTTTCCAGAATTTAATCGAGAATGAGGATAAATTCTTCCAGATGGAATCAGTGTTTGCTTCTGCCAGGCATTTATGAAAATTGCCAGAATCACTTAAGCTAAAGTTTGAGAAAATTGAGATTTTTGTATACTTCTCAGGTGGCAGGTTTGGGAGGCAGTAAACAGGCAAAAGGTCTAGCTTGTTACAACTTTTCGGGGAATATTCCCATCTCCTCAATTTTATTCCAAGTTTTATCTCCCATGGTTATTTTTTGCACTCCCCTGCAGATGTGGGAGGTGGGTTTTTGCCCTTAAAATGATATATTTCTTTAGAATCCCAACTGTATGGAGAGTGTCTCCTATTCAGAACTCCAACTTGCATGGATGCTGAGCACTGAGTCCTACCCATGACATTTGAAACTATACAAGCAATGCCTAAGCCAACACCTAAATCAAAAGCCAGATAATAGAGGTGCCTGGGTGGCCCAGTCGGTTAAGCATCTGCCTTCGGCTCAGGTCATGATCCTAGGGTTCTGGGATCGAGCCCCACATTGGGAGGTGGGTGTCCTTGCTCAACAGGGAGCCTGATTCTCCCTCTCCCTTTGTTCCTCCCCCTGCTTGTACTCTCTCCCCAAATAAATAAAATCTTTAAAAATAAAAGCCAGATAATGAGTTCCACTTACTTTTCAAAGGTACCACTTTCATTTTATTTTTGCTTTACGTTCAATATTTTGTGTCATCATGTATGCATTTGGGAATTTAAAAAAATATATTTGGTCCAATATTTCTGTTTTCAGTGACGGAGACTGTCTAGGTGCCTCTTTCATCATACTGGCAGAAACCTAAGTATCACCATATTCTCAATTTTGACTGTAGTGTGTTTAACAAAAATATTTCAATGAAGTCAATTTTAGCATCCTTTTCCTTTATATCTGCTATAATTGCTTCATATTGAATGATCTGGAAAAAAATTCATCACTTGTTTGTCTAATATTTTATAGCTTCATTATTTATATTTAAGTATTTAATCATTTGGAGTTTATTTTCTGAAAGATCCAAATTTATGTTTTTCAAAATAGTTAACCATTCATCTTGGCACTTTACAGTGAGCAATTTGTTTCTAGTTTGTGCTATTATCTGTACATCCTTAATTGTCATATAAGCTGTTTTCTGTCCCTGCACTATCAGTATTTTTTCGCCAAACCACCCTTGGGTCCTTGCAGCAGTATTCAGTTTCTGTAAATATTTACGATGTTTACATACCCTCTGGCAGGTTAAGCTTCACCTATTTATTCTTTCCTGCAATTTTCCTTTCTTCTTCAATGAACTGTGCAATGGTATTTCTAAGCTCACAGAAAGATTTAGACTGAGAAGTCATCAAAATGTGTAAGTCCAAGATCTGATGTTGGACTCAATCACAAAGGAACTGTACTAAATTCTCACACTAGTCCTTTCATGAGGGGTCATTTTTCACTATCCCATCAAGAAAAGTCAGCCATCCCATGACTTTTGTGGTCACTCTTAAGTAACACAGAGTCATGTGCTCAGTTTGTCATAAAACAGTCTCATTCCAGAAGTTAAAATGTTGTTTCATAGAATACCTTACATTTCAGTCTTCATCCGTATTGACACCCGTCCCCCGTCACCCCTAGCCAGGGCCTGTAGTGAGGCAGAAACCCGTGGACAGGACAATGGTGTTCTGCTCCTTCCCTTTTCCTGGTTCACCCCTCCCTCTGCAAATACATGCAGTGCTGACCCCTCCAGAGTTGGCTGGATGAAACAGAGGGAGAAATAAGGAAAGTTCTTACTGACCTGGCATTGTGAGAAGGTGCCCTTGTGTTCTGGGCGTAGCTTATGTTTTTACCTGATTCATTCTCTGATGGGACATTTTCATGATCCCTTAGAATCCATCTCTGGACCATCAGGAGGGGTCTCTCACTTTCTTTCATGTGTTCAGATGCTTGGCTTTTTCAGGTGGCCCATCTACTCCTTCTGTGGTCCCCCAGAAGCTAGCACCCCCTTCATCCTCTCTCCACTGAGTTCTGGTTCCCTTCACAGTGAGGCCTTTCAAACGAGTCCGTAGATAACCTCACATCTTGTTTCACACAGGTCCCACCTCCAGTCCACAGAAATATTTTCTTTGCCCCAACACACTCTGGAAGTGTTCTGCATACAAAGCAGCCACCTTGCTTTGTGGATCAGCTCATCCACCCACCCCTGCCCGGCTCATTTCTCGCCCTTTACTCAAATAGAGGAGTGGTTCTTACTGAAAGTGACATGTATGAAGTTTTTTACGTTTTTGTTGACCTGAAGTGATCAACACCACACACACACACACACACACACACACACACACACACACACTCCTTGCTCTGTATGAGGAAGTAAAGTGTTCTCAGAAAAGTTTTCAAAAAAACTTCTCAAAAAAATTTCCTTCAAAATCCCTGTCTTGACTCATTTATACTCTTGAAAGGTTTAAGAATCATCTAACCAGTTGTCGATCAGCCACTTCGAAACTCTTTAAGGTGGTCTCTTTGGCATGTAGTACTTTTTTTTTTTTTTTTGGCTACTAGGTCTAGTACATTTATACTGCTCTACCTGTCCTCTTTTCCTTACCAATCTTGGTGTGTAGATGTCCTCTCCATTTGAAGTTGGGTTCTTGAAGTCTTCAAATATTATCATAAAACTGTTTCTCTTTCAATTCAGTCAATATTTACTCTTATATTTAGGGGATTTCTTTTCCTAATGTTTATTTATTTTTAAGTAGTCTCTACACCTAATCTGGTGTAGAGACCCCGAGATCAAGAGTCCCATGTTTCTCCCACTGAGCCAGCCAGGTGCCCCCCATTTAGGGAATATTTTCTATTATGTTTTCAAATTATATAAAAATGTGCTAAATTCACCTTTATTAATATATAATGCCCTTGTCTATTGTAAGGGTTTTTGACTTAAAGTCTAGTTTTTTTTTAAATATTATAGACTCCATGCCTCTCTTTTATTACTACTTATATACAACACCTTTTTCATACTTTCATTTTCATCCTTTTTCAATGTTACATCTGAAGCAAGTTTTATGTAGACAAGATAAGGTTGGATCTTGGTTTTTCCCTCCATTCCATCAGTCATTGCATTTTGGAGAGTTTAACCCATTACATGTAATTACTGATAAGGACTTCTGTCGTTTTTCTTTTTGATTTCTGTATGCCTTGTATTTGTCTACTTCAGTACCATATTCTTTGGAGTTTCCTTGAGTTTGTTGTTATGAACGGTTTTGATTCTCTTCTTCATTTTCTATATATTTTTGAATATACATATCTATATACTTATTTTAGATATTTAGTTATTTCTTAAATGTCATGCAGATTACAACTGATCTCCTGAGTTTATAACAATCTAGTTTGGATTGATAATATTTAGCTTCAAAACACACACACACAAAAACCTCTGCTCCAATGAAGTACCTATTGTCCTCATGCCTCAACCAGAAATAAGAAGAGTCCCCTTGGAAAATGGTGGTAGGCCAGGTCAGGAAGTGAGGTGAAGGGTGAACATGTCACACAGGCACTTTGAGAATGATGTGTTTGATCCTCAAACTGAGGATCATATCACTTAAAATTGTTAACTACACCTGCTCCAAGAAACCCTAGGCTCTTATCGATCTCAAACATCCCCCTCAGAAGCCTCCTGACCACAGTGCCTGCTGTCCTTCCATACTCCCCAACTTTATCCTGTTATATCCTTCCTATGCCCCCCGGCCACCAGCTCCCATTTTCACCCACTATTTCCCACTTACTGTCATATTTATAACACTGTCAGGTGACCCTGCCTCTGGAATTCCTGCATGCCTCATGAAAGAGGCTCCGAAGCATTTTATAAACCTCTCCTGACTGGGAAGGGGATACTCAGCTTCATCATCAAATGACTTTCCAATGGTGTTCTCCTTCCACATCACCAGGTAAGTATCCTCTTCCACAGAGGACACTCGTGACCACATCCCATCAAGTGTCACAGTTATCTGAATGGCTGCCTGGCTTCCTACAGACTTGTGACCTCACCTGTTACAGAACACAGTTCCGGAGACCCCGAGATGAACAGAAAATGTGGCTCGACCTCCAGGCCCAGGTAGGAGAATTCACCCACAGAGTAAATAAGAACTCTCCTTTATTTTTAACTTTTATCCAGTCCATATTTAAAAAAAAAAAAAATAGGATACTAAAGACCCAAAGAGTTCTGATCCTAGCCCCACATGTCCCTGGCCATCAAGAAAAGAAACGGTTGTCCTTTGCAACAACATGCGTTTCTGACACATTATCTGTAGACCAGTGTTGATCACTTAGAAGACACAGGTGTGTCATGGGGATAAATAGACCTCAGATTAGTCTGTGAAAAACAGGATATCAGTGGAATGTCTTCTCGGGTTCCTCCCCCATCTAAAGACCCAAACTTCTGATCACGATACTTTTTCCTTTTGTCTCTTCAGTTGGGCCATGAATGAGCATTGGCCTGGAGCTGAAAGAGAAGGACAGGGGGCATTTAAAGGAGAGGCAGTGAGTTGTAGATGCTCCAGAATCTCCTGGGGTCTCAAGTTCCATACCATGTCATTCATTTATCTCCATTCAAATCCAAAGACTTGGTGAAATTCTGAAGACGTATTTTGTCTTCAGATTCCTTTCACTTCTCTGATCACTTGCAGACGGTCTTCTGTGTTGGGAAAAAGTGAGCAAAACAACAGGACAGCAGCGCTGGAAAATCTCCTCCCCAGCTGTGCTTATCAGAGGCCTCTTTCCTTCCATAAACAGCACCAGATGGAGTTTAATTAGGATCTTAAAATGTAAATAACACAAAACCCAAGTTGGTGTTTTTCCTGTCACCCAATGGACAGGAGGCTGTGAGTAAAAAAATAAAGAACACTAAACAAGACTGCTTTCCCTGCGGCTGACAGAGAAGCTGAGGGTGTCCTGGCTGGGCAGAAGTGAAGCTCTAGAGTTAAGGCTGATTTCACACTGCAGGCCATCTGAGGCCCTGGAACAGAGTGGTCTCCACTGGCGACCAAAATCTCCTTTTTCAGAGCACACATTTGTAAACACATTTTTCTAAAGAAAAAAAATTATTTTTTAAATAGCCTGGGTTTCCTTCAAACCCTGTGGTCAGAGACCCAGCCGACCTGGGGCTATTTTCCCAGTATACTCATATTCGGTAACTCAAGGATCCGCCTAGAAGTTGAGGCAAGTTCTGTCCTCTCAGTTGGCTTATCCCAGATCATGCAACATTCAACTTCTAAGCAAGCAGACCCCTATATATAAAAATAGGATGTATAAACCCTTCATCTTAAAGCCAACAACAACTGGACATTATAGAAATAGAGCAATCACAGCATCCCCTAAGGGTACCCAGTTCAGTCATGTTCCAGGGAGAGGCCCTCCATTAAAGACATCGGCTACCGCCCCCTGTGAGCAAGCTGAGGAGTAATGTTCTCGGGAGCTATCGTCTCTGTTGCCTGCAAAGTCATGAAGACACATAAAGTCCCTCTTAACCTCACCCCTTCCAGCTTCTCCCCAGTGGAGGCACTCACATAAATTATGGTTCAAGAATGATTTGATTAGGCACCCAGGACTTGTTTAAAAATGGCAAAGGTACACTGTCCTGTTCGCCTACTAAATTCCCAAGCACATGCAGACACATATTACAATATGATGGAGAGGCAGATTTACTTTTCTTCATTTCCCCTTCATTTCTTCATTTCACCAGCCACCTATCCAGTTATATGTTGGTTGGTTCTTAGTCCATTGTGTCTCTCCTTCCCTAGAAACTCACTGCTCCCTGGGACAGCAAAGACGTTTTGTTCACATGCTGGTTTTCAGCACCCAGAACCTTGCCTGGCCTGCCCCCAAGAAGGCACTCGATAATTACTCATTGAAAAATAATAATAATTCGGTGATTTCTGGGTCGATTATTGCATGACTTACATTTTACTCACTGACTTGGAATGCCACGTTTATTCAGTAAAATCACTGACTCAAGATGCTCAAGGATAATCTAGAGGGTGGCCATGTTGGTGGTGGGCTAGAAAGAGATTGGATGGATTTCAGAAAACAGGAAAAGCATTTGCAGTAGCCACAAGTGATTCTGGAGACACTGCATTCGCTCCTCCAGCACTGTTGGATGTCAGAGGCTTCACACTGCCCTCCTTCGCCTTTGTCTTCACACCTTTAAAGAAAACCGAGAGCACCAGCAAGTCAGCATTCACAGAACTTGGACAGATCTCAGGCTTCCAGCTATAAAAAGCATTCAATACCAAAAGGAAGATGGCTAAGCAACTGGATACAATGTGAACTGACATGAAACAAAGGGGAACTTGGGACCGAAGAAAAATGGCACTCTTGGCTGGTGATACCCTCATCCCCGTCTTTGCACCACAATGGCAACGAATGGGACATTTTGCTTTGCTCCAAACTGTGATGCGTCTCTATTACTCAATGTCCTAAATGGAAATGCCACTCCTCTAAAAGCAGATAAGGCAAAAATAAACCCATATCTGGGCTTTCTATTCTTTGTCATTGACTTATTTGGCCACCAGCTTCATATTGTTCAAATGATTTTAGATTTAAAATATGCTTCAAAATCTAACAATGCAAGCTTCTACTTGCTACTTATTTTGTGTGCGTGCGAGTTTTACTTGTTCCTCCAGAATAAACTCTTCCAAATAAATATTAGAAATATCATTCTAAGTTCAAAAAACACTTATTGCAGTTTTGACTGGAATTGTGTCAAATGCCAGGATCCATTCCGGGAGAACTGACCACTTGGCAATGTGAGGGCTTCCTTCCACGAGATGCAATTAGTTCCCTCCATTCCTGCTGAGTCTGGAGCCTGCCCGTGAACTGCTGACAGGTGGCTGTTAATGGAAAAAAAGACACGAGGAAGATAAGAAATAGTCAAACCCTTTGCGTCTGGGCCCCTTGTCCCTGCATGTGCTCCCCTACAAAACCAAGCAGCTCTGAGCTGGCCTCCTGGCTTCTCCTTACCTCTGCAGGAAGCAGAGAGAAGCTCATGCCTGACCCTCCTCCTGATTATCATTGCCAGTCTGTCATTTCTGCTAACACTGAATAAGTTTGGCTTCCTTCTGTGAGATGTTAGGAATCTGCTCCTCAAAACTCTTGATCTATCTTGACCCAACTCTCCCCTCCCTCTTATTCAAAGCCCTTAGTTTCTCTTGGCCCCTTCTATACTTTTCTATTCCAAATGCCTTCCTTCGTCCCTCCTCTTTACCTATACAAGGCCATTCATAAAAATTAGCATTTACAGTTTCAAGAGTCAAAGTCTCTCTTAGCTTGAGAAGGTGTTTTCCATGGACCTCTTTGGAAGTGGCCTTGAACATGGGGTCCAAACTCAGCAGGGAATAGTCTCAAAAAGGCTATAGAAAACCTGAACCCCATGGCATCCCAAAAATCAGTACCTTTCTCCCTCTGACCTTCCCCTCCTGGATGAAACAGACTCTCCCTCTCCCTGCTGCCTCCTTCCCTCCCAGAGGGTTCTTATCTCACCCCCTCACCTGAAGGCCACCTGAGAGTTCCTCCACTAGAATGTTTGCTTCGCACTTCTGTTCTTTTGAGATGAACAGCGGGGCTGAGAAAATGTCTTTATCAGGATGTGACCTTGCTATGTCTTGCTATAGGCAACTTCAACTGATGTTTCTTTCTCCAAAACCACCAGTACAGTGACAGTCAGAAAATGCCACTCAGAAGGTGCAGACTCACTGGCTGGTTGGTCGCCCATGTCTACAGTGACACTGTGACATAATGAGCAACGTGGCATAGTCCATGGGTTGCAGATTGAAGGGGGAAACATGGCAATGGCTGATGCCCCACTGTCCAGCCTGGGGAGATGCTTCTCCCCAGGGCAGAACACTTCCTGGATTCATTCATTTGTAGCCCTTGTCCTGCTTCCCTGTGCATGTGAAAGTCTTGATCCTGATCCCATGGGATTCCCTTATAGCCCAGAAATTGCAGGGCAGCCTGGCAGTGCTCTCCTCGGATACTTCCCATTTTGGAGTATCCTTCAATGCATCAAACATTTGTTGATGATCTACTGGATGGAAGTCACATTTCTGAGCACCCAGGGAAAAGCAATGTCTGCCTCTCTGTTTCTGGAATTTAATGGCTGCTTGGCAAAGATTAAGTAACATTAACTATGACATTCCCCCAGGATGGGACCCAGAAGAGTTTGTGTTTCCTGAACACTGAAATACGTACCAACATCCCCCACTAAAATTTTCTCCAGATTTTCAGCTTTACAAAAACCTAGACTCTCCCCGCTCACCTCCTGCGGCTCAGCTCAGCCATCTTCTGTCCAGAGAATCACCCTTGTCTCCCTTCCACACCCTTCTCTCCTTGCACTGCTATTCATGACACCAAGGTCATGTCTTCTCAACATGACCTTCAGCCACTGCCCCTCCCAGAGAAACCTCTGTGTACTATAGTCATGTTATACACAGGAACCAAATTTAATGAATAGAAAAAGTGAAAGGAAATGATCAGTGAGATCTTTCCTCATGGATTCTTTGTCTGTGCATCTGTCTATAGTTAACAGAATTCTTTCACATCATTTCATTCTATCCTCACACCAACTCTGTTGTGGTCAGTTGGATAAGTAGGCTTATCCTCATTTTAAAAATGTAGAAATCAGTGCTCACAGAGTTCCCTGAGATTACCTAATTGGAAAAGGAACTCACTTTCCAATCCAGAATGCTCTCCTCACCTCCCAAACACCTCCATAACCAATTTTGAGTGGCTGATCATTGGCTTCATGTCAACTTATCAGAGATTTTCATGACCTAAAGTTAAGTACCCTCCATCCTCTTATTACCATTGGGGTTTTTCCCCTTCATAGCATTAATCATAATTTGTAATTATTTTTTAAACTTGTGTCTGTCTCCCCAACAGAGTCATCAGCTCTGCTAATGTAAGTACCATTTCTATCATGATATGGTCACTGAAGTCTAGCATATGGAAGATGCTAGAACAAACATTTGTGGTCTTCTGACACCTTACTCTTTACCCTTTCCACTCTAATAAGCATTCATGGACAATTTCTTCAAACGGATCCTAATATGTAATCTTAAATTTGAATCTTATCATCATTTATTTAATCATTAAATTGGAATGCCTACTTTTTGAGCAGCATAGAGTCACATCAATAGGAGATGTAGTTTGTGGCCCCAAAGTCCAAGAATTTCATGTAATTGGAAAATGCCTCGTGAAATTGTGATAGTATTTACCAGCATTTGTGATGTGTCTGGCTTTTCTAGGTATTCTAAACAAAAATTAACTCACAGAACCCTCAACAACTCTCTGAAGTAGAGACTATTCTATTATCCCCATTTTACAAGTGGGGAAAGCGAGGCCTGGAGGTGCAGTGCTGCCCACCCCCCATCCTTGGGAGAACCACTCCAAAATTATCCCTTCAGGGTAATGGTGGCCACCTCTGGTACCCAAACTGAGTTTCCTGTTTCCCCCTGAAAACCTATTTCTTTGTCCCAACATATGTCTTGCCTTGGAAGGCATGAGGAAGCCACACCCCAAAGGGGGTCTGAAAGTGCTCTTTCTGCTCTGCCGCCCCCCCAGCGCCCCACCTCCTCTCTCTGGCCATGGCCTCAAGCCTGCACCTTGGCAGGACTGCCCTGCCTCTATGCCCTAGGGCTTTACCATGAGGGATTCTAGTTGGGGGCTATCTGGAAAAGCCAGGCACAAAATGGTGGCCAGACCCAGTGCCTTGGTGGGGGTTGAAGGAGGCTGCCTGCACTAGCTGTGGCATGCTGGCCCAGAGAGTGGTGGAGGGGACCTGATGGGATGCCTCTATCTGCTGAGGTTGTCTTAACCTGTGGCCCACGTTGACCCTCCCGACTTCTTTCAGTCTGCCTCTCCACTGACCCTTTTTCTCTGGGCCCTGTGCATGCTCTATGCTCTGTATGCTCTGAGCAGCTCTAATAAGTCTGAATGGGCTTCAGAGATTTTCTCAGAGCTCACATACATTTGGAATAACAATCCTGTATCCTTGACCTGTTCCCTTCAGGGACCTCCAAAGCCTCACTGGTTTTCCTTATGGTACCCTCTCCTCCCTGCTGACTGTTCTCTTACCTTTAACAGTGCAAACTCCTCCTGCTTCTTGCTTCTCTAAGAAACATGCCCATGCCAGGAAGAAAAAGCACTTCTCCCTATCTCAAGACCAAACAGGCCATGGAAGCTGGCCTTGCTCTCCCCCCTGACAATCTCCCCCAAATCAGGTTTCTTAATCCCCACAACCTCCCAAGAGACTCCTCATCTCCTGTCCCCCTGGTCTCCTTGTTCCCTTTCTTTATAATGTCCCTGAACTCATGGACCTGTAGAAGGTGAAAATGCTCCCACCCAGCCTTGAACTTCCACAAGCTGCTCCATGTCTGTCCCCGATTCTCAGATGTACCTGTCCCTGCCACCAAATCTAATGGAGTTTGCCAGAGACTTCCTTGGCCCTCCTGCCCAGACTTTGAGCACCTGCATACCCCTCCTAGAGGGCATCAGCCCTGGTTTCCCACTCTGCTCCCTACGTGCCACATTCAGGAGGAAGGAGATGTGTTTGTCACGAAGGCAAATAGTTGTGGAGAGAAAACAGAGATACTCTCTCAAGTTGTGATGCCACAACTCCCCAGCGTCCCTCCTACTTCTCTGGCTGTTCCTCTTCAGCCTCCTTTGAGAGATCCTCCTCTCTGCCCCCAAGGTGCCCTCACTTTTGTAGTCTTTCTCCCTGGCTAGCTCTGCCATTCCTATGGAATTTAACCACATAAAGCAGAAAATTCACCAATGGCTATCTCCAGGCCACTTCTCTCCCAGGAGCTACCAACCCGAATATCCCCTCCCTTCAAAGGCAACTCAACTCAATATGCTCCAAACCTATCTTACAGTTGTGTCCCTCCTCCAGCGTCTGCATTCGGCTTCCCCAAACCCCTTCAGCAATCTACCCCCATGGTCTGCCATCCCCCTCCACACAGGTTACATTTTCCACCACTTCTCCCTAAGCACTCCCAATCCTAGCCACCAGCATTGCCCAAGGGGCTCCTTGACTGATCTCCACTCCCCTTCTGCTACTGGTGCTCCACACAGCTACTAGTGTCTTTTTCAAAAAACCCCAAATGTGACCATGTCTCTCCTCTGCTTAAAATCTTTCCATGGCTCCCCAAGGCTTCTAGGACAAAAACTAAAATTTTAAACTCGGTCTGCAAATTCTCATGGTATCTTGGCTTTTGTCTCCAGCCTCAGATTGCACCATTAGCTCACGTACCTCCCTGCAACCTGGTGTCCCCTTCACAGAGGTGGCCCATTAGACTAGATGTTCTCTAAGGGTGAGCATCCGTTTCTGTTTGCCTGACACTTTTGGTATCCCCAGTACCTACCTAGTGCCTGGCACATCAGTGTTCAACAGATATTAAATCAACGAATGGATGAATGAATGAATGAATGAGAGAAGAACAAACGATGCCCAGTTCCAGAAGCACCAAGAGTGGCCAGAGTAAGACCTGGGGCCCAAAGCCAGCTTGCATTGGAAGGGCCTTTAGCTCCCAGGTACAAACCATCAGGGTTTACTTAAAGACACAATCAAATAAGAGAGGAAGCCCCAACTTTCCCAGTTGAGACAGAAGCCCAGAAGAGAGTTGGCTAAGCCTGAGTGATTTGAGGGGAGATAAGGGGCACAAGTTCATATTTCTTAAAGATAAACACATTGGTGACCAAGGAGAAGCCACTCTAAGTGACACTTTTGCACTGTCTCTTTGAGCTATGCACATGGCCTGCCCTCCCCCTCAAGGCCTGGCCCTAGCCTTGGTGGGGTAGAGAAGCAGAGGTGGTTACAGGCTTGGAGTGGGAGCGGCTTTGGGACAGCTGCAGCCTAGGGTCAGAGTTGCCTTGGGGGCCGGGCCAAGTGAGGTGTCAGGAAGCGCTTTGGCCCGCAATTTCCCTCAGCTGAGTCTGCCAATGTACCCACGAGACAGTTCTTCTCAGCTAAGGCAGGGAGAGTCCAATGAGGTTGTGAAACCAGGCCAGAGGGGTCAGGCAGGCAGGCATAACTGCCTTGAAAAGTTGGTAAAAAATTGGTTAGAAAATCGAATCACCGTGCATTGCTGTGTGGTTACTACATACTGAAGGTTGAGCCAACTCAGAAGGTAAAAGCCTGGACCTTGTGCCCCAAGTCTTGTCGTCCCCCCGGCTGCAGAGCCCCAGCTCCAACCCCTGAGAACTTTAAGGATAGAACATTCTGATGGCAGTTGAAGGCAACAGTTGAAGGCCAGGCCCGGGGCAGGACAAAATTCAGAGTCCAGGGAAGGACACAGATGCCCCAAAGAGGAGCTCAGAGATGGGGAGGGCCCCCGAAGCCCTGCAGCCAGGGCTGGCCAAGGGTGCTGGAGACAGAATAGAACAGAGATGCAGGCATAGGAGCCTATCAGGATATGAAAGAAGATCTGAGGGCGCAGGGCACCTGAGGGGGTGAGGACCTAAAGGGGCCAAAGGGCCAGGAGACAAACTGACCACTCTAGGGGTCATCTGTAGAGATGAAGGAAATGGGATGCCTCAAGGGGCCCCGGTGTACGTGCAGCCCACAGAGTGGGTCCCGACACGTTCAACACAAATGTCTCTGAGCAAGTGCTACTCGGGAAGATCTGTGCGAGAAGGTATTACCACTGTGTTCAGTTGTTTGTCCAGAAGGGGATGTGTTCTAGTTTGGACGCTGTGATGGTTAAGTTTATGAGTGACCTTGACGGGCCACAGGATTAAACATTATTTCTGGGTGTGTTTGATGTTTGATTAAACATTATTTCTGGGTGTGCCTGTGAAGATGTTTCCAGAAGAGATGAACATTTGAAAAGGTGAACTGACTAAAGCAAATGGCCCTGTGCAGTGTGGGTAGGCATCATTCAACCCAAACTCTTAAATGTCTGAATCTCTCTCTGACAGTTGAAGCTGAGATATCTTTCTGCATTGAGTGCTCCTGGTTCTCAGACCTTCACACCTGACCCAGAATCTATACCACCAACACTCAGGCCTTTGAACTATTCCATGCGCCAATTCCTTATAATAAATCATTATCTATCTATCTATCTATCTATCTATCTATCTATCTATCTATCTATCTAACTATCTATCTCCTATTGGTTCTGTTTCTCTGGAGAACCTTGACTAATACAGGCACCAAGAAGGAAGTAAAAGTTTATAACTTCAGAATAATAGACCAAGTAATGATTTAAGGAGTTGTTAATAATGGTGATATTAATAAACAGTAGGTTAAATGTATTGAATGCTTAGAGTGTATACTTTGGTGCTTAGTACTCTGGCTACATTAATTCTTTGAACATACCATAATAGGATTTGTACTAAGCAGATGAGAAAATTGAGGTCCCAAGGAGTTGAACCTACTCAGGACCACTCACCAGTGAGTGGCTAAGCTATATTTTGAACCAGAGCCCAATTCTAGAGTCCATTTTTATATACAAAGCAAGCAGTCAACATCATAGCAGGAATAGCTTTGGGAGACAATCATCTATAGAAATTTATACATTAAAAACTTGATATTTAGAACTTTGGAGCACCTGGGTTGCTCACTTGTTTAAGCATCTGATTTGATCTCAGCTCAGCTCTTGATCTCATGAGTTGGAGCCCCACATTGAGCTCCAGGCTGGGCGTGGAGACTACTTAAAAAAAAATCCTAAAATTTTGAGCATTGAGAAATCAAAAACACAAGAAACAACAAATGTTGACAAGGATGTAGAGAAAAAGGAACTCTCGTGCTCTGTTGGTGGGAATGAAAACTGGTGTAGCCACTGTAAAAAGCAGTATGAAATTTACTCAAAAATTTAAAACTCTAACTATCCTATGATCCAGTGATGACACTACTGGGTATTTACCCCAAAAATACAAAAACACTAATTCAAAAGGATAGATGCACCCCTGTGTTTATTGCAGCATTATCTACAATAGCCCAATTGCCTATCAATAGATGAATGGATAAAGAAGATGTGGTATACATATACAATGGAAAATTATTCAGCCATAAAAAGATTGAAATTTTGGGATGCCTGGGTGGCTCAGTCAATTAAGCATCTGCCTTTGGCTCAGGTCATGATCCCTGGGTCCTGGGATCGAGTCCCCCATTGGGCCCCTTGCTCAGTGGGGAGCCTGCTTCTCCCTCTGCCTGCCACTCCCCCCGCTTGTGCTCTCTCTCACTGACAAATAAATAAATAAAATCTTTAAAAAAATGAAATCTTGCCATTTGCAATGACACGGCTGAAGGTAAAGAGTATTATGCTAAGCGAAATAAAGACAAATACCATATGATTTCACTCATATGTGGAATTTAAGAAAAAAAAAATGAACAAAGAAAAAAAGAGAGAGAGAGAGAGACAAACCAAGAAACAGACTCTTAACTATAGAGAACAAACTGATGGTTACCAGAGGGGAGGTGGGTGGGGGTTGGGAGATACAGGTGATGGGGATTAAGGAGTGCACTTATCATGTTGAGCACTGAGTAATGTATAGAGTATTTGAAGCCTTATATTGTACACCTGAAACTAATAAACACTGTATGATGATTTTACTGGAATTAAAATTTAAAAACTTAATAAAATTAAGGAAAAAAACCCCAACTTTGAGCATTGAGAGATTCTATAGATCTGCAAACTATCCTGAACAGCAGGAAGCTAAATCCCAGGACAAAGAGAACCTAGACAGAAAAAAACGTTTTAGATAAAATAGCAACTGTTCTCTTGGTCTTTCTGGTGAAAGGTTAGCATTCCCTCTTATTAAGGAGTAATTGGATGTCTGTATCAGAACTTCACTATATAAAGCCATTTTATGGTGGTTGATCATAAAGTGAAAGAATGTGGGTTTGGTTATCTCTGATGAATACTTTAGACATCTTTTTTTTTTTTAGGATTGATTGAGTGATTGATTGAGTGATTGATTTATCTGAGAGAGAGAGAGCACACAAGTGGGGAAGGGGCAGAGAGAGAGGGAGAAAGAGAGAATCAGACTCCCCACTGACCGTGGAGTCTGACCTGGGGCTTGATCTCACCACCCTAAGATCATGACCTGAGCTGAAATCAACAGTAGGACCCTTAACTGACTGAGCCACCCAGGCGCCCCAAAATCTTTAGACATCTTTGCATCCATCGTCTTCAAGATCTTTTCTAAGTGAAATATAGATCAGGATGTGACAAACTTTTTCTGTGCAGTGCTAGGTAGCAAGTATGCTCAGCGCTGTGGCCCATATGGTCTCCCTCTAAACAGCTATTGGGCTCTGCTAGCATAGTGGGACATCACCCATAGACCATTCATAATTAGATGGGCATGGCTGTATCCCAATAAAACTTCATTTACAAAAATAGGTGGCAGGTCATTTGCCAAACCTTGGTACGTAGCTGGTATCTGTGTTAGGTAAAGCAACCAGCGCATCTTATTTTGCTCTGGACTGTCCCAGCTTTATCACCAGAAGTCCTACAACCCATGAAACCCTTCATTCCAAGTTGATTGCCATGCATAAGTTGACTTACAATCAAATTCTGAGACATAGAGCACTCCAGATATAACAATCATCCCTCTCCCCGTCCTAAAATTGCCTTTGCCAAGCTTATATCTGTCAGCATAGAGTTATAAATTACAAGTGCATTCAGTTAACCCCCACATAATATGCATGCACAAGGGACAGGAACCAGATACCAATTTTCTTTTAAAACATTTGTTTCCATAAAGGGACTTCCCACTTCCTCCCACAGTTGGTCCCATCTTCAGACAAAAGTACAGACTGAGTGTTGGCAAGGTGTCTTGGCATCTCCAGAGATAAAAGTGAAATTATAATAGAATTGTCATTTTGGACTAAGTATTATGATTCCATGTTAGAGCAAGCCCCAGGGGGTGTGCTGAACTTCAGTGGATAAACAAAGGAAGGAGTCTTCAAGGAGTGCAGTAATACAGAGGAAAAGGAACCCCAAACAGAGCACTAATTGGCTGTTTTCTTGGCAGCTTCAGCCAGCTCCAGCCTGGGCTTTTAAGGAGGATGTGTTAGGAATTACGGAAACCATGATCTCTCTACTGTCGGGAAGGCTGGGACACACCAGGGATGCAAATAATAGGCTGATGTTCATGGTATTTGGAGAGAAAATTGGCACCTCCCATTGCCACCTAGGTAGCCTTGGCCTTGGAGAAGTCCCTGAGTCCTCAGGCTTCAGAGTCCCCATCTTCCAAGCAGTAATAAAACCAAGCACCCCATAGAGTTCTGTTGAGAACTGAAGGTGACATTCCTCATGAATTTGCCTAATTTAGGAATGTGTCATTATACACATGATCTGACTTGCCATGAGGCTGCATCCTCTGTGGGGTTCTGCATTTGGGGAACACACCCTGTATTGGTGAGTCAGGGATGGTATCCCAGAGGTTATTACTTTTATGTTAAAAGCTAAAGGATGATGAATATTTATTTAATTAAAGTAAAAGGAATGAGATGTAAATGGATTTGGGAGAGGGAAAGTACTTTGTGAAACTATGGAGATAAGCGAGTCAAGACAAGGAGGGAGAGAGACAGAGAAAGAGAGAGATCCAAAGAAGTGAAAGAAATCCCCCACAACTGGGGAGGGAGGGCCCGTGGGGCAGAGCGGAGAGAGGTGTTTGAGGAGAGGTTAACCTGGACCAGACCATGCAGGCTTTGCCAACCACACTGAGGGGCAGCGTTGTCCTGAGGGCTAGGGGTCTTCATAGCAGGTGCAACATTTAGGTTTTTAAAAATTATTTTTAAAAGATTCTTGCTCTGACTACAGAACAGAAAATATCTGTTGATAGAAGGCAGCAGCAGTGAGGGGTAGAGTGTCGGTTGTAAGGGTGAGGGAAAAAACAGGATTCAGAGAACCGGACCCACAAGGAGGCACTTACGATCGTCCGGATGAGAGGCAATGGGCTGTGGCTGGGGTGATGTTCCATGAGAGAGTCCAGTGGAATCTCTGCCTGGGTCAGAGCCTGGGATCACTGGCGCAGCAGAGAAAGGCACGGGGCTAATGGAGGCAAGCAGTGAAATTTAAATTGGAAGGAAACCAAACTGACCCACAGTGGACCCAGAAGAGCAACAAAGTGGGAGCCAAAAACACCTGTCCAATTTTAAAGCATATTTAAAGTCATGCGTGCAGTTGGCGTTTGCTATTTCCTGGCCACCCGATATCCATTTATCCAAAGTCTGAGGGCGATCTCTAATTTCTTTCTGGAGGACCACTCCTAGGTCTTCATTCAATGGCCCTGTGCTTCCTGTGGTGTTGATTTCACTCCTGGCTAGAAGGAAGGACAAGAAGCTGACCCTCTGCTCAGCACTGCCCCCAGATCTGTGCAAGTAGGACCCTATCTTGGGTCCTGCGTCAGCCTTCCTGCATCATATTCATCTGCACTGTGGAGAATACACTGAGCCCAGTTGATATGCCCAACAGGACCCTCCACTTCCCATTTTTGTCCATGTTCTAGATCTAATTATCCAGGATCCCAGAATGACCTGCCTAAACATGTCACCTGCTTCCAAGTCACATGGTGGCCTCTTCCCTCTCCTGAGGCAGACAAGGCAGCTGGTATGTGCTCACCTGGGTGGCTAATAGCTAGCTGTTTGTGGCATTGTGGACCAAGTATGGATGTGCATGCCAGAGTGACCACATGTGTACATATGGCTACAGGCTAGAGCCAAGAAAAGAAAGAGAAATCATCAGGCCGTAGGCCAGAGCCAAGAAAGGAAAGAGAATTCATCAGGCTTTGGGCTTTTCCATGATGCCCATATTCCAGAGCAGGCCTCTAAGGAGTCTGAGAATTCTAAATGCAGACCTTCCTCCCAGGTTATTGTTAAAGTATATTGTTAAGAGGTAGAATATATTTTATTTAACATGTAATTTGATTTATAATTTTAAAATAATTTGATATATACTATATGGGCCTCTACTTATAATCTTGCTCTAGATCCCTCCAAAAGCCTGGCCAATCAATGCAGAACATCATATTGACTGTGGTGACAGGTTAGGGTTTAGGGAATGTGTCTGGGGCTAACATAGTGAGAAACACTGAGGGTTTGCTGAACTCAAATGAAAGACACCCTTGAGACCCTTCTTCCTCTTATTACTTGGCTTAAAGCTGAGAGGACCAGGACCCCAGGGAAGCAGCAGGTTTCTTGTCACCATGTGGAGTAGAAGACTGAGTCTGAGGTGTAGGTGAGGGGATGGATTCTGAGAAGCAGACAAAAACCAAGGTCTGGACCGTTGAACTCTGGATTAATTATCAATTAAAGTCAGATCTACTCCTGGTTTTTTCAGGAAGGTAATACAGTAAATTTCACCATAAAATTTGGCCTGGGCATTCCATCCCTTCTGCTAATCAATGGGTAGAGGCAAATAAAGAATTTAATAATAGATTATTTTTAATCCACCTTCTTTAGCCCATCAATTTCATCTCCTCTATCCACCAATCATTTACCTCCCCACTTCTAATTTACCGAGATCTTAAAGGCCACCCTTGGGAAACAAGACAGCATAATTATTAGGGTGAAAGCAAGTAAATGCAGTTGTGAATCCTGACTTGGTGGCAAGGGGGCCAGATGGATGTTCTTGTCTGGGACGTTTATTCCTAAATGAGTGGCCGTGTCCTGTAGAGAGAGTTGGACCATTATTCGGGTGTGGGGGGGCGCTATGGCAACATCAAGAGTCCTGCAATGATGATGTTGAGGTCTAGTGAGAGTGTTGCTGGTGGAGATGTCCTAAAAGGATAGTTCTGTGGAAGAAGATGCTTATACTTACTGTTGTCTGGTCTCTCCTCGTCCTAGCTGAGTTTCAAAGCCTGGTTACCCAGCTTCCCATCAGTTCTGGAAGTTACCAAGTCTCCTTAGGCAGAGTTCTACTCCACTGTATGAAACCAAGTGTCCTTACACCCAGTGATCTACAGTGTGGGATCCAGGAGTGTCTTGAAGGCAGTATAATCTAAGGGGATAGAATAGCAGTGGCTATCTGGGGTTGTCTATCTGGCTGAGGTGTGGCTGAAGATAATCAAATTTCTTTTCTCTTAAGAAACAGGATTCTGAAAGCCACATTTAAATATTTAAATAACTGGTGTAATTATTGCATGTGGTAATATGGAAAAAAGTGCCCACTGAGAGTCAGTATTGGGGCCATGGTGTCTCTACCATTCGAAGGCTCATTGGGCATGGAATCTTCCAGAAAGATAGAATGAGACAGCTGCCCTCATACCCCAGAGAGTTTAAAAGAAGGAATGAGGGGTTTACATAATTTCATGCAGGTTAATGTTTTTTGTTTTTTTTTTTCCCCTTGAGACATCCTCTTTGATCCATGTATTATTTAGAAGTGCGTTTTTAGTTTCTAAGTGTTTGAAAATTTTCCTGTTTTCTTTCCATGAGTGATTTCTAGTTTAATGCTGTTGTGGTCAGACAGCACACTCTGTATCACTGCAGTTCTTCTAAACTTGTTGAGGTTTGTTTTATGGCCCAGATCATGGTCTATCTTGGTATGTGTCTCACAGGCAATTAAAAAATGTGTGTTCTGCAGTTGCTGGGTGGAGTATTCTATAAATGTCAATTAGATCCTATTGGTTGAGGGTATCTTGTATTCTCTATACTGGCTGATTTTCTGTTGAGTTGTTTCATCAAGTGTTGACAGGGGTGTTGAAGTCTCCAACTGTATTTGTGGATTTTTCTGTTTCTCCTTTAAATAGAGAAGACATCCAGGATTTTTAGTTGTACTTAGTAAGAGGAACAGAGAAAAATATTGAGAAGAGTCCATATTGAAAAATATTGGGAAGAGTCCATCTTCTCCAAAGTGGAAATCCCCTTTCCCGTGGTTCCTATATTTGAATAGTAGCTCCTGGTCTGGAGAGAATAGAATTTGGATCAAAATGTCATACCTCACTGCCTGATTCTCAGATTGAGTACCTTTGAGGTTTTGAAAAAAAGAAGTCAGAAATACACATATTAAATCTTTTATTTAACTTCCCTTCAGCTATGTAGCAGGTTTTTTTGTTTTCCCCCCTAAAGAGAATGAGCTACTCAAATCTTCCGAGGGTCACTGGACACTGGCTATATGTAACATCAATTCTTGGGATCTCAGTGTACCATTGCTTTGCACTGGTCATAATAGAGTCTTACAAGGGTCAAGAAACAAATGGAGTCTTGATTCATAAATGCTTCTCATAGTTTTAGTAGATCACAAACCCTTTTGTGATCAATTATCTGGTTGGTGAGCATGTAGTTGCTATGTATACCCTCTATCCTGGAAAAACTGGCCTCCAGATTTTGATACAAGAGCTATTAAGGTAAGAAGAGCCAAGTTGAAGCCTATGGAGCTCCCTTTAGCTATCAAACTAATAATGCAAAGATACTACAATTTCTATGGAGAAATGTCTAAATTTAATGCTACCCCCCAAAAATTTTTTTCCTGGGAAAATATGAGGATCATGTTTTTTTTTAATTTTTATTTAAATTCAATTAGCCAACATATATAGTACATCATTAGTTTCAGACATAGTGTTCAATAATTTATCGGTTGTGTGTAAAACCCAGTGCTCATCACATTGGGTGATGGCCATTAAGTAGGGCTCAAGATGTGAGGATGGTGATTTCTATTTTGTTTTTACTTAACTCTCAGGTTTGGCCAGGTCAACTGATCTTGGATTGGTCTTGGAGAATGAAAATGAATTGTTAAAGCTTAGCAGGTGGCAACTCCAATTGCATTTATTATTTGGAGGTGATCTCTTTCGAGGAGCAAAGCAATGAAAGTCCTCCTGTTGATCCACTGGGATAGTTTATTTTACGTAGGTAGATATCTAACAGCATGTCATAACCATCTTACCTCAGAATTATTTCAACTGTTCGGCTCCATGCCACAATTTAGTCTACAGAGGCATGACTGTCTCACTCATTCATAACATATTACATGGGCCAAATATACTGGTGACATGAGCTGCTAGAATATGAATACAAGAAAATTCTTTGGCCTTAGTAAAACTTATGTATGTCATGGAAAGGGACATAAATTCTGTGAAAACCCTACTACCTCATAGTCTTAGAGATGTTGGGGTATTTTTTTCCAAAGTAAAAGACAGGTTTCCTTTGTTTCCTCCACCTTGTATTGTATACTAGTAAGAATATATGTTAGATTTGGATGGATATTTAGAGCTAATAACTCAGTAATCAGAAATAATTCTGTGGTGGGTTGAAATATATGTCCACGCCCTAAATCCCAAGACCCGTAAATGTTATCTTATTTGGAAAAGGAGTCTTTGCAGACATAATTAAGTCAAGGATCTTAGAGGAAACCATCCTTGATTTAGATCATCCTTATAAACACATGTACCCTAAATCCAATGATAAATATCTTTATAAGAAAAGGGAAATATACAAACAGACCCAGAGGGGAGGCCAATGGGAAGACAGAGGCAGAGATTGGAGTGATTCATCTACAAGCCAAGAACCCCAAAGATTGCCACAGGCACCAACATCTAGGAGAGGAGCATGAAGCAGATTCTCGTCAGAGCCTCTAGCAGAAACCAACCTTGCCAACACTTTGATGTTTAACTTTTGGCCTCCAGAACAGTGCGAGAATAAATTCCTGCTGTTTGAAGCCACCGAGTTTGTGGTAATTTGTTACAACAGAACAGCCCTAGAAAATTAATACAGTGTCCCAATTGGAATGGGATCCAGAACAATTTTCCCTAGACGGTCCAGATTGCAGTCTAAGCAGATCCAATAAATGGCACTTAAAGTTTTGGAAGTATATCAAGATACTGGAGGAGACAATGACAAACCCAAAGAGGAGAATCTCAGACCACTGAGGATTTAGTCAAGTTACTTTTTAGCAGGAATTTCTTCTCTTCTACAGAAAGAGCTTTGGGGGGCGCCTGGGTGGCTCAGTTGGTTAAGCAACTGCCTTCGGCTCAGGTCATGATCCTGGAGTCCCAGAATCGAGTCCCGCATCGGGCTCCCTGCTCGGCAGGGAGTCTGCTTCTCCCTCTGACCCTCCTCCCTCTCATGCTCTCTGTCTCTCATTCTCTCTCTCAAATAAATAAATAAAATCTTTAAAAAAAAAAAAAGAAAGAGCTTTGGGGTTGATATTGGGCCTTGATAAAAATAGAACTCTTGGTTATGGAAAACCACGTGACCCTAGGCCCTGAGTTACTCATTATGACCTGTGTATCTATTCCATTCAGCAAAGCATCACCGTATCCAAGCAGTATGTAAAGATTAGGCCTGAGCAGGCTCCACAGGCACAGATAAATTGTATCAGCATATGACTCACATTTCTCTTATGCCTACTTTTGCTGTATCCTATTAAGCCAAATTCTCAATTAGTCAATATAAAGGCCAAGAAATCAAGGGACTTTTCAGACTGCAAAACCCTGAATGCTCCCACTGGAGGCCGTGACAGAGACAGGAATGTAAGTCCTAATTCAACCCAGCCCGGGGTGGCAGGAGAAAGCACACATTCTTCTGAGACCCTGGCGAAAATCAGCCCATGATATTGTTCTTGTTTGTCAACTAGATTACAATAAAGATGCCAGCACAGTGCTGAAAGAAATCCAACCAAGAGTCTAGAAAAATGTAGAACATCAGAGAGTAGGAGTGAAGGATGTGATGAGAGAGAGAGAGACCCTCAGAAAGAGGATGGGCCGGGTAAAGAAGGTTTGAGAAGAAGGTGGGGGGCGGGGCAGAGGGAGAGGGAACACAGAGACTCTAGAGCTCAGGTAGCTCATTTCAGCTGGTTTCCCTGAGGAAGGAATGCCTGGAATAGGAGGCAGGGCATGGTAGAAATGATAGGAATATCTGGGCCTAATAAAAATCTGAGTGAGGCTGAAGTTCTTAAAGCAATGCAGACTCCAAAAGTCTGGGTGACCTTCCAGAATACGACCCATAATCTTACAGATGAGTTGAAGAAACAGAATGGTTCGGTGTTTACTGTGATGTGTAATGCTGGTATTCCCACCAGACCTCCTCAAGTCCCTTTTATTTTATTTTTGGGGCCCCATGACTTTGAGGCGCTTTTGCTCCAATAGACAGCATCTGAAGCTCTTTCTTTCCCCCCAAAGGATTGGCCTGGTACAGTCTGGCAATTTCCTATCCCCTAAGCCAGTGACTGATGGATTTGGGAGTTTGAAAGTTCCATGGCTGTTGCCTTGGGTCAGGACAAGGCTGAGGTGCAAATTATACTCTCATGATCCAGTGATCCTCATCGTGGGATAAACCTGAAGTGATTATTTGTAAAACGTTGCTTGAAGACATGTCCTTATTTGGCTTCCTCCTTTTTATTTTCCTGATCTTCTGACTTAATTTGCCTTTGGGATTGCTTCATTCATACGTCACCGGTACAACACTCCCTGTCTTAGAGTCTCAGGTGGGGGCAGTGGACCTAGGACACTTACGAATCTTATCTGGAAATGGTCACTTGAATTTGGAAGTCAAGATCATGTCTTTTAAACAAATACAGCCTTTGCTGAAAGAAAAACAACACAGATCACTTAACGAGGGACACAGTCATGCAAGCAGCCAGCATCTATCTGGCCTTCTCATAAAGTAAGTCTGGGGACTTCGAAGACAGTCCTTACTGCCTGCCCCGACACAGCAAAAACGTTTTACAACTGATTTGCCATTAGGCTTTTCAAGTATGTTTTCCTACTGGGAAATTCAAAATCCATCCACTCATGACATGGGAAAAATATTTAAAACACCGATGAAAGTAGATGGCAATTCATACACTGTTTTCTTTACTAATAATTCAGTTGGTCTCTTTGAACGGGTTGCTGTATGAGTTTTCTAGGACTGCCATAACAAAGTACCACAGACTGGGGGCTAAACAGCAGAAATGTATTTTCCTACAGTTCTGGAGCGTGGAAATCCCAGATCAAGGTAGAGGTAGCTTTGGTTTCTTCTGGGGCTTTGCTCCTTGGCTTACAAATGACTGCCTTCTTTCTCTGTGTATATGTCCCTGGTGTCCCTTTGTGTGTCCAAATTTCCTTTTCGTATTGGGACATCAGTCAGATTGGATTAGGCTCACCCTAATTGTCTCATTTTAGCTAAATCACTCTTTAAAAGGCCCTACTTCAAATACATTCACATTCTGAGTTACCTGGGGTTAGGACATCAACATAAATTTTGAAGGAACGCAATTTATCCCATAACAGTTGCATATGGCGTGAGAATTTCAAGTGTGAAATAGTTCTTTAAATGAAAGATGGTTTAATCAGAGGGAAATACTGCTTACTATTTAAAACAGATAGAGCTACAGTTCGGTTGAAGGAGATGGCGTTTTCATTTGTTCTTAAACCATCTTGCATCTTAGTCTTTATTTTGACAAGAGGAAAGTTGGGGCCACTTGTGGAGGATTTAAGTGGGTATTTGAATTACCTGGTGGGGATACAGCCATCTTTATTATTATATCACATTAGTCCCCATGAAGAAATCAGAAATAGGCTGGCTGCGTATTGAAATCTTACAATGCGCTAAAGAGCAGCATTTTGGAATTGTACGGTAGGGGCGATTTACTATCAAGTAATCTTATTTTTGCTCTTGCCCGATATAAAACCAAAAGATGTTCTAAAAAGAAAGAAAAAGTTAGTGAAAGGCAGTTCTGAAAGGCTGTTGTAACCCTATACATGCAGGATGACCCAGAGCCGACATCTTCATGTGTGACATTGAGGGTCACAGGCTCACCCCGAGGATTAAGTGTCCCCAGCTGCAAAAGTGCTAGCTGAAGGCAAAGTAGACGTGTATGGGCCTCTGCTGTAGGGAAGCCGTTGATGTTACCCACAGCGGAGACCTGCCACAGAGAAGAGAACTAAAGCCATTACCCAGAGTTTCCTTCCTTATTGTATCATGTCAGTGTTTTAACTTCCTTTTAAATCTCTTTCCACCAAGTTTATACATGCATTAGTGTTGTCGGACTTTGTCACTGCTTTGTGGTTTGCAAAATACCAGAACAAGCTTGCTAGAGAATGCAAACCAAAGGAAAGGGTGTCAGTCGGGGGTCTTGGGGCTGGACCTTGGATAGAGTGGAGAGATTTTAATGGCTTGCTCTGGGAAGTAGAGTGTTCTCGGCGGTACAAAGGCAGACTGTTTTTATGTGAGGCAGAAGACTTTTGCATCATATACGTTGTTTAGCTTTTGGTTTTGAAATGCAGGTCTGGGAATTGGCGAGGTGGGAAGTGGTAGACAAGTGTCTCTTGTTTTGGCTACTTTTGACTGTATGAGGCTTTTGGTTCATTTGTTTAATTTTGTTTTTGTAAGAGCCTTATTTTTGGAAAGAATGTCTGCCCTGGGTATCTGGTGGGACATCAAGTATGTCTCAGAAAGCGGAATAGTCAGGTGCTCTTAGAAGTCATGGCGGGGGGAGAGTGGGCAGATAATGGAGGGTTAGCTAAGAAGACACTTGGCACCGGGCTTTTGAATCTCGGGAGGACAGTTGGGGATTTCAGAGCTTTGAGGTGACAGTAGAGGAGACCAGATGACACCTGTGTCCTTGGTACGTGTCTAGTACCAGTGATGGGGCCTAACCCAAGCTCATGCTGTGCTTGGAGCTCACCTGTCTTTTTTAGGCCCAGTCTCCCTTGGTTCAGCCCTCTTGCCGAGTCTGGTTATCTGGTCTTCGTATGCATTTGGGGAGTTACCCCAAAGCCTTCCAAAGAAATTCCTTTCTACTTGAGCTGGCAAAGTTCTTTTGCTGTGGCTTGTGGCCATACATTCCAGCAAATAACCTTTCCACACTCATCCTTCCACCGTTCCCGCCTCGATTTCCAAACTTGATTCTCTCGTCTGAGCCTGGAAATCTTTCCCTTCCTGCCTTTTCAGGAATTTTCTCACTTTGGATGTCCTCCTTCCCATACCTTTCTGGCAGCAAAGATACACTAACCAACACCTCCCCACCAGCCCCTTCCTCTGACTTCTGCTGCAGGGCGCTCTTTTGTCTCACCCTTGGCCCCTTTGGCTTCATTTCTCTGTCTTGGTTACTTCCTCCTCCCTGTTTACACCCCTGCCAGGGCCTCTTCTTCCTCGTTCATAAGCTTTCTTATTCATTACACTCTGTAACACCTAAGACACCTGCTGCAAGTGTGAGGATTTTGGCTTAACTGCCGCTGTGCCCCAAGGATCGGTCCAGGCCTTGCTGCTCTTGTCTCTCTTCAAACACTATGTAAAAGGACCCATGCAGTCTCCCCAGGATGCCTCTTCATCCCAGGACCCAATCTCTCTCCTGTGTGTTTCGACATAGGCACCTTCCTTTCTACAAACATTGCTTGTTTCATTGTTACCCCCATCCCTCCCGACTGAAACCTTAGAAAATCCTCTGATCCTTTGCTGTCTAATACCAACCAAGTTCCATCCTCAACCTGTCGTAATTCTGCTCCTTCCTTTCCATCCCTCTAGTACTTCCTGCATTCAGATGATCTTCACCTGATATCAGGGTCATTTCAGAGATAATTTTCTTTCTTCTAATGACCTTTGCTCTCATCTTTCTCATACACATCCAGTAAAGATTAGTGATCAAAAATATAATGAGCATAATATGAATATTTAAAATTTGGTCCTCCTTCGGCTTGAGGTAAACATTGTCCTTTTTCAAGTTATTATCGTGTTGTTTTCAGCATGAATTACTTTAGTGAGATGCTGATCACTGAGCATCCAATGTGAATTGATTGTCTTTGTGATACGATTGACAAGGTGTAGTGGAGGGATTTTTTGGAAGATAAGGAGGTCAACATTTTGTACTATAAAGGTCTTTGTCTTAGAGTCAATGGCTAAGATATTCTCTTTATAATTATAAAGCAATTAGATTTTAGAACTGGGTAGAACCTTTAAAAATTATTTAGATCAACTCCTTCAACCGAAATGTAGAGAGGTGAAGTCATTGGTCGGAGACAGAATTCAAGTCTAATTCCCCACCACTCAAATCCCAAAACTCACATTTCCTTTTCTTTTTTTTTTTCAAATTGTGGTAAAAAACACATGACATGAAATCTACTCTTTTAATTCTTTTTAAGTTTGGTAGTTTTGTATTATTAACTAAATTCACATAGTTGAGCAAGAGATTGCTAGAAATTTTAATCTTGCAAATCTGAAACTCTATACCTAGGCAATAACCACCCATTCCTTTCACTCCTCAGCCCATGGCAGCCACGGGTCCACTTTCTGTTTGTAGGAGTTGGACTGCTCTATTTTTTATTTTATTTTTCACCAACTTTAGAGATCTCATATAAGAGGCATCAGACAATATCTGGTGTGTGTGTGTGTGTGTGTGAGTGTGTGTGTGTAAGACTGGCTTATTTTATATAGGATACTATCCTTAAGGTTCATCCATATTGTAACGTGTGACCGAATTTCCTTCTCTTTTAAGAATAATGTTACGTTTTCTTTACTCATTTATACCATATTCTCTGAGCCCATCCATCCATCTGTTGGTGGACATTTGGATGGCTTTCTCTCGTGGGCTACTAAGAATAGTGCTCTATGAAACTCGAAGTGCAGGTACCCCTTTCAGATCCTGATTTCAGTTTTGGGCGATACATATTCAGAAGTGGGATTACCGGATCATATGGTATCTCTCTTTTTAATTTTTGGAGGAGCCTCCACACTGTTTTCCACAGCAGCTATGCTGTTTCACATTCCCACCCAACAGCGCTCCAATTTCTTCACATCCCTCCACAGCGCTGCCCGATACAGCCAAGTCTTTTGTGACAAGAAGGGTCAGCTGAGGCGGCAATCTTCGTAGTTGTCTTCTTTTAAGAAATTGCCACAGCTTTCTATCAACCACCACCCTGATCAGTCAGCAAATACTGAAGCAAGACCCTTCCATCAGTTAAAAGATTACAACGTGCTAAAAGCTCAGACGACGGTTAGCATTTATTAGCAAGAAAATATTTTTTAATTCAACATGGTTTAATTTTTATTTTTTTAGAGATAATGCTATTGTACACTTACTAGATGACAGTGTAGTGTAATAAACATAACTTTTGTGTGCACTGGGAAACCAGAAAAAAAATGACTTCCAGAAAAATATTAATTATTGAATTGTTTGCTTTATGGTGGCATTTGCATTATTGTGGTGGCCTGGAACTAAATCTGCACGAGATCTGCCTGTACTAAATAAACGGATATGAATTAATGCAGTAACACACACACACACACTTTAGATTGTATAGACCCAAGTGTGCTGGTCCTTCTCCAAGTTATTGCCCTGCCCTTCCCTGCTCTGCGCTCCCTCGCCCTCTGGTGGCTGTCATGTGTACCTACAGCAAATCTTTGTCTTCCTTGAGGACAGCCCCCCACTTTCACCCCCCTTCTCCCTCCAGGCAGTCCCAGGGCTGGGAAGAGCTTCCCCTGTTGTTAGCATCTGGGAGTCTCCCCCTGCTTTTTCCTCACTTTCTGGGCAACTCTCCTTTTGTGTGTATATGAGTTAGGTATATTATACAAATTGTGTGAGCATGGTTTCTTTCTTTCTTTCTTTCAAATTTTTTTAAAATTTTGCAGCTTTCTTTACTGTTATATTATCCTCTGTTCCTGACATACCGACTCAGGGTGCCTTGTAATCGGCATGGTGGGCTGTGTGTGTGTGTGTTTGCTTGCCACCAAGGGAAAACCTTCATTTTCACTGCATAAAATTTAGAAACGTCTAAAGAGCAAACAATATCTTAAACAAAAGAAAAACGTTTAGAAAAGTTAACAAGAGGAGAAAAAAATTGTAAACCTTAAACTACGATAAGTTAATTTATGAATTTAAAGCTAGTCTAATCAAAATATTATGAAGTTGGAATAGGGGATTTTCTTTTCCAATTTTTTTAAATCAAAATTTATTCAGATATATATTAAATTACTTGTACAGACTTCTAATACATGCTCCCGAGTATCAAAATGGCATACAAAAATGCTCATGCCATAGAAAAATGTTATTTTAAATGTTTGTATCCATGCCAAATTTCAATAGTTGTTAAAGTAATTGTGGATCTTTAATTTAAATCAAAATACAATACTTAAGATTATCTAATTCTAGAGGGTCTGATGATGTGAAAACAATATATTGGTAAGCATTATAGGAAATGACACTTTACTGGAGAAATACTATCTGAAAACTATAATGCTAAATCTACTTGAATAAAAGCAATTGTAATATCAATTAAATAGCAGTATCTAAACCAAAAAGAGATAAGTCAAAACTACTTCAAAGACAGAAAACACATGCAGATGTTATGCCGTGGTTATGGGAGTTCAGGACCGGGTTGCGGTGAGCTCAGTCAAACCTGCGGGTGTCCCTGGATGCGTGGGCCCTCGCGGCCTGGCTCTTCTCCTTCCTGGCGGTGCTGATGATCCAGGGGGTCCCCTGACACTTCTGGGCCTCCGTGGGCTGCCTGTGGGGGAGCAGGAGCAAAACGGCCACTTGGGAAAGGCGGGAAGTTGAACTCCGCTTTGGCCAACATATGCCTGATGTGATCATTTTCTTTCCTTAGCTCCTTGACTTTTCGCTCGGTAAGCACAGCTGCCATCCAGCTCTCCTGGACTTTATTCGCATAGAAGAGGATGTCCTTTTAGTGCGAGGTGCTCTCCTCCAGTTCTCTGCGGGTGTCTTCGGCCATCTTCTTGTATAAGTTGCGAATCTGAGTTGCGGACTCGATGTTTCCACACGTGTAGGAAAGACTCTTCTCAATGTCTGAGCACTGCGCTTCCTTCTCCAATGATTATCTCTCAAGTTCCCTGGTGTATTCTTGATATAATTGAGGCAGAATTTGAAGCTTCCGTTTCAACTGCTGAATCTCACTTTGAAGCTGTGAATTTTCCCTCTGCAAAGAGGCTTCCTTGGCTCGAAGATCTGTTATTTGTCCCATAAGCTCATCATTGATTCGCTTTTCTTCCCACAGTTGTCTGGCTAGTTCCTCATTTTTCTCTTCAGCACTTTGAAGGGACACATTGGAATCAGCATCGTCAGTGACACCCTTCAGATCACCCTCTGACCGATGGATGGGCTGATTGTCCTTTTCTGCTTCCCTCTTTTGCTTGACTTCCCAGTTGACGTGACCCAAGAGATCTCCAAGGAGACCAGGCCAGGGGATGGCCTTCAGAAGGTTTGCACCCAGTGGTATTAACTGGCTGACTTTATCTTTCAGAGCCCGCTGCATTCCTGCGTTCGACTGCTCTAGCCTTTCTTTCTCCTGCTCCGTTTCCTGGAGTCTCTGCTTCCATCTCACCATTTCTTGGGCGAGCAGTTCCGGACTCTCTAGAACGTGAGTGTTTCCATTCAAATCATCCATTATTTTCTTCCAAAGTTGTTTTCCATTCTTCTCTGATGTTCTTAAGATGGGTCTATCACCAGTCACTTGGGAAAGTTTAGGAGGCTGGGTCTTCTGCGCCATTTTCAGAAAGTCAATGGTGTTCTGAAGTGCCAGCCTACAACGGTTAGTACTTACTGCTGAGAAGCATAAGGTTTGTAATGTGGGAAGACTGGCCTCCACCCCGGGCAGCCCTAGGGCATCATCAGCTTGTGTCATCGGTCCCACATTCCCACTACCTTTTCCACAGACTTTAGCGTGGGCCAAACACCTTTTGCCTAGCACCTTCACACTTCTCCAAATGTGTCGTTTCTTCGCTGTCAAAACCAGTATTACAATATATGCCAGCATCTCCCAGGGAAACTCATGGAGAACTGCAACATGTCTCCAGCTTTCAGAAATCAGCAGCAGGGCACCCCACAGGGGCTCTAGGACCAACTGGAAAGTGGATCTGATGGCAGGTAGCAGGCCCTCCATGGCTGTGTAGGGCTCCACAGCTCTGCCTCCAAGGGCCAGTGTTCTATGGGTCTTAACTGAAGGCTCAGAACCCTGGGGGGGGGGGGTGCTCTGTCTCTAAGGTAAACATGTGCCTGGCAACCAGAGCAGATCAGTTGGGGTGGGGAAGGGGGAGGCCAGCCAGCTTCTAGAAGACAGATTCCCCCTAACTTTGCCCTGAAATAGAAAGTGATCTCACTTCACTGAGTTCCCCCCCAACCTTTATTGAGATACAATTCACATATCATACAATTCATCCATTTTAATTGTACAAGTCCACGAATTTTTAGCATATATAAAGAATTATATAACCATCACAATAAGCTTATTTTAGAACAGTTCCATTACTGTAAAAAAAAGACCTTGCCAAACCTGTCATTTCTATCCCCTTTGCCCCCTTAGGCTGTCAGAAGGAAATCTAAAAATTTCTGGGCTTGACAAGTACCCTTAGGGCAAACTTTTCTTCCCAGTTGATGTACCTATCCACGTAAGCAGTTTCTCTGTCATATTGGCTTAGCAATTCCTCCCTGTCTTAATAAGCTCTCTCATGTTTTAAAGACTTAAAAAAAGATTACTTTTTCAGGTTCTTTCACATGTTTGCAAGTGGAGCGTGTCTCTGAGTGCTCAGGTGCACAGAAAGTCTCCCCTGGGTGCCTTATTTGCCCCACAGCTTGGATTTGAGATTTAGGATTAGTCTCCCAGATGAATAAGCATCACTGAGCAGGGCTGGGTCCTGGAACAGGCCTGGCGGTTTGCCATGAGCTTGTGGTACTCAGTTCTGCTGCTTTTGTATGTGAAGCCACCTTCACTGGAAATGCCTTCCAGTTTGCTGATGGTATCAGATTTTTATGGCCCACGGAAGTCATGGGAATTTCTCCTCTGACTGGTATAATTGCTGAAGACGCTGGCTGGCCATTCCCCAGAGAAAGAGGTCTGATGATTGAGGTGTCCTGTTTTAGAAATGGAATGTTGGGTTTGCATCTTCTGATAGGCTGACTCTTCCAAACTTGGGAATATTTACTCTATTTCCCAAAATAAACACCATCCATACCGGTTCCCCAAAAAACTAAAATAGAGAAGCATAGGTTCAAAGATCTTTCTGTTCAAAAGACCTCTTAAGACGTACACACAAGACACTATAGAATTGAACTCATAGAGGTCCTCTTCTTATCTTATTGCCCTGGATAATACAGTCATAATATCTAGACTTAGTGTCTTCATTGGTTAGTTTTATATATACGGTTCTTCTTGAAGGTAAGCAAGTGGGGTTTGTCTGTCTTTTTCACTGCTGGTCCCCCACAGAGCCTAGCACAGAGCCTGTACAACTTTACTAAGGTTCACGATTCAAAAAGGAACCATGTGAATAATGAATCCAAGAATTCAGACCACAGATTTGGAACAAAGCGTATGAGTTTCAGAGAAGTAGACATTTTAGAAGAAAACTGTCCTTTTAACCCTAGATGCATTGTGAAACCATGTTTCTTTCCAAGGTCTTAGAGAAAAAGAAAGCCCTGAGTGTATTCCACTGCAAATGAGCAGGAAACAGCGTGAGTACTTCATGTGCTCAAAGTGACCACCTCTGTTCGAGAGCTAGCCAGGGATTCTTGAGAGCAGCTGATTTTCCTCATGAAAAGTATGCGATTATGGGCAAAATAACAAAATGGGGGTCATGAGAATCCTGAGAACGACCGGATGGTAGGACAGATCTGGGTTCACATCTCTGCTGTGTCCCTGTGGACTCATCCTATTTTTTCCAGCCTTTCTTTCCTCCTCTGTGGGATGGATGTCTTAGATTTATTGTAAGATGATGGGGCACTTCAGCACCATGCCTGGCATATGGGACAAGTTCCATGCATGTTGGGTTTTGCTCATTTCTCTTCCATGATTTGAAAAAATAGCCATGAGAATACTTCTCTGGTTTTTTTAGGGATTGAAAAAAAAAAAAAAAACACATAAAATAGGTAAGCTATTTTACCATAAGTTGATGTTGATCATAAGACCAAACTAGATTGGAAAAAAAAAATCTTCAACTAAAAGGGGCTTGTTGTTTGTCTGCAAGCACAGCCATATGCAAGAAATAGGGGCCAGAATCAAATTAGAAGAAAAAGGTGGGAGGGATTCATTCACACACAGTCTCTATAACTTATTTAAAGTAAACCTCTAAGACAGTGCTTCTCAAACTTGACTTTGTATCATGGGAGGCCTTGTTAAAACACAGATTGTTGTCAACTCCCTCCATCCCCCCAGCCCTGCCATTTCTGATTCTACAGTATAGGGTGGGTCCTAGGAATTTTCATTCCAAATAAGATGAGAGTAATATTCTAATGCTGGTCCTGGGAACACACTTTGAGAACCATTGCCATGGAGGTGATTCTCAACCTTGGTTGTACCTTGAGATCACCTGGGGAGCTTTACAAAATACCCATGCCTGGGCTCAACCCAAACATCAGTTGAGAAGTTCTGATTTCACTGGTTCTGGGTGGAGTCTGGATGTCAGGAGTTTTAAAAGCTTTTACTGTGCAAAATGTTAAAAATAATTTCCCTGTCCGTTCTGGTATATTTTAGAAAAGAATCATTCAATTATTCATTCATTCAATAAATATCAGTCGAGTATCTACTATAACCTGAGCTCTGTGCGAGGTGCTAGGGATATGGATATAAATCGGACGGACAGAGGAAGACTGCCACATTGATAACTCATGAGGTGACTGGCATACCAATGAACATATTTACAGAGAGCTGTTAAGAGCTGTAAGTGGGGGCACCTGGGTGGCTCAGCCTATGTCCTGAATATGTTTTAAAGGAAATAGCAATTTTGAATATTTTTTGAAATCTGGATTGTTTGGGCTCACAAGTATTAAGCTGAAGGAAAAAGGAAAGGCTCAGTGGGTTTTCATATATGCTCTAGCTGTCCTATGAATCCCCTGGGTCTTAGGAATTTACAGAAAGTTACAAGAGTCCCTGCCATCTTGATGTCAACTTCTAATGTTCCAATTGCAAAAGCAAGTGAATGTTCTCAGCAGTCCTGGCTTCAGAGGTCCCTGGGAAATAGAATTCCATTTACACAGCAAGGCTCTGGGTCAAAAATCTGCCTGGGTTAAGTGGTGACTTTCTCTCCTTTGAAATTCATTTGAGTTCTGTTTCCTGCCTGTGTAGTCCTCCCCTTCTTGTGATGACAAACCTTGGCTTACCTTTAGTCTGGGTTTTCTAGGTCTCAATACCAAACTTTAAACTGCTTGTGTTGGGGTGCCTGGGTGACTCAGTCGTTAAGCGTCTGCCTTCGGCTCAGGTCATGATCCCAGGGTCCTGGGATCGAGCCCCGCATCGGGCTCCCTGCTCGGTGGGAAGCCTGCTTCTCCCTCTCCATCTCCCCCTCCTTGTGTTCCCTCCCTCGCTGTGTCTCTCTCTGTCAAATAAATAAAATCTTTAAAAAATAAAATAAAATAAACTGCTTGTTTCTCCTTTTGCTCATGCGGACCATACCACATATTCATTTCCCATTGCTCCTCATACTTGCCTTGTTCCATAACTCAACCTAATTTTTGACCTCCAGCCCTTTGACCAAAGATCTAGTTGACCTTTGACATCTCCATTCTCTGCAAGATACAGTCTGTTTTTCACCTCCTTGTTCCATGTTCCAATCTGCGTATCATCTGCCCTATGCATCTCCAGGTGGTCTCCTAGAAAATAAATGGAGAACAGAACATGATGAACCTATGAAATCAAATAATCCAGAGACCATACTCTGCTCCCAGGAGATCAGATATGCCCACACTTTGTGGTCTTGGAAAAGGTCATCGCAACTCAATTTCTCTGGTGGGATCCTTTAGAAGGTCCCTGGAGCAGACATGACTACTGTCCAGATAGCAGAACAGAGGAGCTCCAAGAACAATTTTAGCCACTGCAAAATTTAGAGTGCAGGGCATCGAAATACTCCAAGTGACTCAGTGGAGAGAACCCCAAAATAGGAGTTGTGGGCTCTGGTGAGACAGTGTAAGGGTGTACCTCTGAAGAGTGCAACTCAGGAACCCCCAGCCCAGTAGCTCTATGTTAGAGTCCCCCAGTGTGGCTGCACACCAGCCTCCTGTAAGAGGCTAGGACACACGGTGCACTCTGGGCACAGGATGAACTCTTCTGGATACCTCTGCCATGGGGAATGTCCCCAGTGAGTTTACCCAGGTTTCACACTGGGCCTGGCCCTCTTTAGCATAAGGGAATTTACCTGCTGCATTCTGTGTTCAGCCTTATTAGGAATGTTGGCTTATGTCTCTGCTTTTCCTCTACAGCCTCCCCATAGAGCAAGAGTCAAGGACCATACCATGCACTTCTAACAGGGCGGGCCCTGTGACTTCCATTCTCCTTAACTTGAACTCATGGGGCATCCTACAAAAATGACTCCTCCTTGCCTCTCTTCTGACCCTCACTGAAAACCCTTCTGCCAAGATCACCCCGTGATTGGCAAGTCAAAATATTCTTTTCCATTTATACCATACTTGCTTTTGTTTTGTTTGATTTCACTTCTTCAATTTTTAAAATTATGTACTCTACTATATTTAGCAATAATATACTTATTATTATATATTTATTATCTATGGAGGCACAGATCAGCATTTCTCAGTGGGTACATGACAATTCCAACACCCCAAAGAATACCCCTGTTCTGCCTCTTTGTGTTCAGACTCTCCCCACCTTTAACCCTTGGCAACCACTGATCAGGTCTCTGTTCTTATATTTTTCACTTTTCCAGAATGTCATATAAATGGAATCATACAATATGTAATCTTTTAAGACTACATTCTTTCACTCAGTCAAAAGGGTGAACATGATTCTCAATCAGGACATTCAGCCATGTCTGCAGACATTTTTAATTGTTATGAGTTGGAAAGGGAAAACGTTACTGCCTCCTATGTATAGGGGTGGGATTGCCAGCCATGTGCTTGAAAAGCCTACCACACAGCAGATAGGCCCATAGCAAATCATCCAGCCTCCAGAAAAGTCAAGAGCCATGATTTTGAGAAAACTTGACTTAGTACAGTTCCCTTAAGATTTATTTATATGGTCACATGTATCGAGAGTTCGTTCGTATTGAGTCCTGAGTTGTAGTCCATTGTGTGGATGTAACACAGATTGCTTATCCTTTCATCCTCTGAAAGACATGGGGGTTGTTTCCAGGGATGGGCAACAATGACTAATACTGCTACAAATATTCATGGAGAGGTTTTATTTTTTGGTTTTTATTTAAATTCCAGTTAGTTAACATACATGGATAGTTTCTAATTTAACATAAGTTTCATTTTTCTGGGATGCATATCCAGAAGTGGGTTGTCTGGGTCACCTGGTAAGTGTATGGTAACTTTTTAGAAACTAACAAAGGTTTCAGGAATGGCTAAACCAATTTGCATTTCCATCAGCAATGCTTGTGCTTTCCTGCTGTTCTGCCTTCTCAATAACACTTTAACCATACTTTGCTTTATGCCAGCATTTGACACTGTAAATTAAGAAATAGAACATTACCCGGGCACCTTTGACTTTGGCTCAAGTCATGATCTCCGGGCCGTGAGATCAGGGTCTTGAGATCAAGTCCCGTTTCAGGCTCTGTGCTCAGCAGGGAGTCTGCTGGAGATTCTCTCTCGCCCTCTCCCTCTGCCCCTCTCCCCACTCTAAAATAAATCTTTAAAAAAAAAGAAATAGAACATTGCCAACAACCCAGATCCTCCTTGGGCTCCCTTCCTATTACCACCCACTGCTCAAAGGTTAACACCATTCTAACATCCAAGAGCAGAAATTCAGTTTCAATGTTTTGAACTTTATATCATTGAAATCATTGAACACACACTCTTCAATGTCTGGCTTTTATCTCTCAATATTTTGTGTATGGGACTTATCCCTATTGTTACGTGTAGTTGTGATTGTTTATACTCTTGATTACATAATGCCCTCTTGTGTGATTTATCTTCTATTCCAGATGAATGTTTGCTTTTCTTTTTACTGAGGTTTAATTTGTAGTCAATAAAATGTACCGATTTTAAGTGTGCAGTTCAACAATTTATGAAAATACATATACTCATGTGAACATCAACTTTATCTAAATACAGGACATTTCATCACACCAAAAATATTTCCTCGTTCCCCTTTGCCCACATTCCCCTGCGGTACCCCCATGCCCAGTGGCACATCGATCCACTTCTGTCACATTGCTGGTTCTTGTCCAGAGTTTCATGTAAATGGAAATATAGAGTATGCCATCTTTTTTTGTCTGACTTCTCCAGCTCAGCATAACATTTTTGAAGTCCATCTATGTTGTTGTATGTTATTATATGGTGTTGTATGTATGGTGTTGTATGTATGTTGTATGTATGTATCAGTACTCTGTGTTATTTTATGGTCAAAGGACACTCCAATCCATATACCACAATTTTTTATCTCTTCACTTCCTGTTGGACATCTTTGCTATTCCAGCTTTGGGTTATTTTGAATAAGGCTGCTATGAAAAACCATATACAAGTCTTTATGTGGACACCCATTTTTGTTTTCTTGGGTAAAAAAATAGGTGTGAGACTCCTGTGTCCTTGGTTATATCTACATTTATATATACATTTATAAGAATAACATGTCAAAGTGAATTCCAGATGGATTGTGCCATGTTGCATTCCCAGCAGCAGTAACTAAGAGTTTTAACCGCTTCAACATCCTCACCAACAACTTTTGGCAAGGCTTTGCTTTGTTTCATTTTTAATTTTGCCATTCTAGTTGGTGCGTAGTTGTATCTCATTGTGGTTATAGCTCATACTGGAGTGTTCTGTCAGGTTATTCAAGTCTTCCTTCTCTTCATTGATTTTGTCTCCTTATTCTATACATTACTGGGAAAGGAGCTAAAATCTCTAACTATAGTTTTACACAATGCCTGTTTCTCCTTTCAGTTGTATAAGGCTTTATTTCATGTATTTTGAGGCTCTCTATTAGGTACTTACACATTTAAGATTATTATGTCCTCTTGATATCTTGGCTTCTTTATCATTACATAATGTTTTTCTTTATTCCTGGTCATTATCTCTTCCTGAAGTTTTCATCCGAATTTATATAGTCACTTCAACTTTTTTTTTTTTATCCCATTCGCATTCATTTTACTTTATTCTTTTTTAAATTTTTTTATTGTTATGTTAATCACCATACATTACATCATTAGTTTTTGATGGAGTGTTCCATGATTCATTGTTTGTGCATAACACCCAGTGCTCCATGCAGAAAGTGCCCTCTTTAATACCCATCACCAGGCTAACTCATCCGCCCACCCCCCTTCCCTCTAGAACCCTCAGTCACATTCGTTTTACTTTAATTCAGCATGGATTCAACAAATACTAGTTGATTGTCTGTGCATCAGACACTATTGTAGGCATGGGGATAACATTAGTGAACAAAACAAAGACTTTTGGCCTTACAGAGCTTATGTCCTGTGGGGACAGACAAACAATAAACAATCATCATAATAAATGAGCAAATAGTATATTAGGTGGTGATCAGCCCTATAGAAAATAACAATAGAGTAGGGTAAATGAATTGAGAATTCATTCATTTGAGGGAGAGGGGGAGATGGTGGTTAGGTTTCCACTTTTTAACAAAGGGGTGTCCAGAGTTGTCCTCACTGAGATGATATTTGGGAGAAGATTTCAAAGGAGTGAGATAGTTGGCCATGGGGATTTTCATGATGAGACTTCTAGGCAGGGGACACAATGAGTGTAAAGGCCCTATGGCAGGAACGCGCCATTGATTAGTGTTTGCGTGCTGTCTGTCTTACTGCATTCCTTGATTCTAACATATGTCTATCTTTACCTGTAAAGCGTATTTATTTTAAAGAGTACATAGTTAAATCATGCTTATTAATTCAGTCTGACAATATCTACCTTTTATTTGAGGTATTTAAGACATCTCCATTTAATGCAATTATTAAGTGTTTAGGTTCAATCTGCCATCTTGTTACCTGTTTTATATTTCTTACAGCTGTTCTTTGTTCCCTTTCTGTTTTTTTCATGCATTCCTTTGAGTTAATTTACTATTTGTCATGTCTCCTTTTTACTTTCATTATTGGTTTATTAGTAATTCCTCTTTGTTTTATAGTTTAGTGATTAAAGTTTAAAATGTGCATCTTTATCTTATACTCTATCTTCTAATAATAGTATATAACATCTCTTATAATGTAAGAACTTACATGAAGATATCTCCATTTCCTCTCACCCTTTGTGCTATTGCTGTCAGGCATTTTACTTTTGCATATATTAAAAATGAAAGATACCTTATTATTTTAGTTTTAGACAATCAATCATTTATTAGAGATATGCTGTTGCCCCAGCACCATTTATTGACAAGATCATCCTTACCACCCCGGGAAATGCATAGGTATGGTGCTGCAAGAGTAGGCACAAAGCATGAGGATCTATGTATCACAGATTCAGGTCCACCAGAGACCATCCACTTGCAGGAGAGACACTAAATGGCTTCGTTGACAGGATGATTTATTCGATAGCTATAAACCAGCCTCTATCCTCAGCTGTTCTAATGTATGCATAATGGGGCCATGAATTGAGTAGTCATAATGATAGACTATGCATGAGCCCAGAGGTATGGGTTTCATCTTACCAAGACTGATCTAGCTATTGAATATTTGGCCTGGTGGCCGCAGCAATAAACATTTAGCCCTTAATGTAACTCCATCCCTTAAAGAGACCACCCATCTTCTTAGCGGCAAGAGGATTACACCAGTCTATCTACATCCTGAAAATAAGAATTTTCTTGATTAGAACTGTCTTGTACATTGGGTATGGGTTCACTTTTCTTGTCCATATGTCTCACTGTCCAGAGGCTCACAGACTATTTATTTAACCACCGCCATGGGATCATGCAATGACATTGTCCCAGACCAAGTGGCCCACTTTATAGCACAGAGAACTACAATGGACATATAACCGCAGGATCCACTGGTCATATTATATAACACATCATCCCGAAGCTGTTAGCCTGAATATTGACAGATAATGTGTAACAAGTTTATGGTACTATCCATCACCAACAACTTAAACCAATGACTGTTGTATGGTAATTATTTTTCCTCCCCAACAATTTTAGGTTCTACAGATCTAGAAGGCTTGTATCCCAGAGAAGGAATGATTTAACAGTAAGAATTCCATTAATACAGAGCTATAACTGCTGCATGGTCATATTGGGCTTCTCACACCGGTAGACTAGGCAAAGAAATAAATTACTCTACTGGTGGGGTAATAGCCTAATCATCATGAAAAATGGGATTGCTCTACATAATAAAGGAAGAGAGGAATGCATTTGGAGCCCAAGAGATCTTGGGGCCTCCATATCCAGGTTTGACTACAAAAAAGCAATTAGCCTAACTGCACTCTGATAAAAGCACAGACCCAGGGTCTAAAGCCCCTCAAGGATAAGGGGATCATCTCAACAAACAAACCATCTAGACCAGCAGAAGTGGTAATAGTGAGTAGAATCTAGAAGAGTTAGTAGAGGACTGTAAATTATGATTTTCTTTTTTTTTTTTTGAGTATTTTCTTTTTTTTTAATTTTTTATTGTTATGTAAATCCCCATACATTACATCATTAGTTTTAGATATAGTGTTCCATGATCCATTGTTTGTGCATAACACCCAGTGCTCCATGCAGAACATGCCCTCCTCAATACCCGTCACCAGGCTAACCCATCCTCCCAACCCCCTCCCCTCTAGAACCCTCAGTTTGTTTTTCAGAGTCCATCGTCTCTCATGGTTCTTCTTCCCCTCCGATTTCCCCCCCTTCATTCTTCCCCTCCTGCTACATTCTTCTTCTTCTTTTTTTCTTTCTTAACATATATTGCATTATTTGTTTCAGAGGTACAGATCTGAGATTCAACAGTCTTGCACAATTCACAGCGCTTACCAGAACACATACCCTCCCCAGTGTCCATCACCCAGTCACCCCATCCCTCCCACCCCACCCCCCACTCCAGCAACCCTCAGTTTGTTTCCTGAGATTAAGAATTCCTCATATCAGTGAGGTCATATGATACATGTCTTTCTCTGTTTGACTTATTTCGCTCAGCATAATACCCTCCGGTTCCATCCACGTCGTTGCAAATGGCAAGATCTTATTCCTTTTGATGGCTGCATAATATTCCATTGTATATATATACCACATCTTCTTTATCCATTCATCTGTTGATGGACATCTTGGCTCTTTCCACAGTTTGGCTATTGTGGACATTGCTGCTATAAACATCGGGTGCACGTAGCCTTTCGGGTCCCTACTTTTGTATCTTTGGGGTAAATACCCAGAAGTGCAATTGCTGGATCATATGGTAGCTCTATTTTCAACTTTTTGAGGAACCTCCATACTGTTTTCCAGAGTGGCTGCACCAGCTTGCATTCCCACCAACAGTGTAGGAGGGTTCCCCTTTCTCCGCATCCCCGCCAACATCTGTCATTTCCTGACTTGTTAATTTTAGCCATTCTGACTGGTGTGAGGTGGTATCTCGTTGAGGTTTTGATTTGGATTTCCCTGATGCCGAGCGATATTGAACACTTTTTCATGTGTCTGTTGGCCATTTGGATGTCTTCTTTGGAAAAATGTCTGTTCATGTCTTCTGCCCATTTCTTGATTGGATTCTTTGTTCTTTTGGTGTTGAGTTTGATGAGTTCTTTATAGATTTTGGATACTAGCCCTTTATCTGATATGTCATTTGCAAATATCTTCTCCTATTCTGTCAGTTGTCTTTTGGTTTTGTTGACTGTTTCCTTTGCTTTGCAAAAGCTTTTTATCTTGATGAAGTCCCAATAGTTCATTTTTGCCCTTGCTTCCCTTGCCTTTGGCGATGTTTCTAGGAAGAAGTTGTTGCGGCTGAGGTTGAAGAGGTTGCTGCCTGTGTTCTCCTTTAGGATTTTGATGGACTCCTGTCTCACATTGAGGTCTTTCAACCATTTGGAGTCTATTTTTGTGTGTGGTGTAAGGAAATGGTCCAGTTTCATTCTTCTGCATGTGGCTGTCCAATTTTCCCAACACCATTTGTTGAAGAGACTGTCTTTTTTCCATTGGACATTCTTTCCTGCTTTGTCAAAGATGAGTTGACCATAGAGTTGAGGGTCCATTTCTGGGTTCTCTATTCTGTTCCATTGATCTATGTGTCTGTTTTTGTGCCAGTACCATACTGTCTTGATGATGACAGCATTGTAGTAGAGCTGGAAGTCCGGAATTGTGATGCCGCCAGCTTTGCTTTTCTTTTTCAACATTTCTCTGGCTATGCGGGGTCTTTTCTGGTTCCATACAAGTTTTAGGATTATTTGTTCCATTTCTTTGAAGAAAGTGGATGGTATTTTGATGGGGATTGCATTGAATGTGTAGATTGCTCTAGGTAGGATTGACATCTTCACAATATTTGTTCTTCCAATCCATGAGCATGGAACGTTTTTCCATTTCTTTGTGTCTTCCTCAATTTCTTTCATGAGTGTTTTATAGTTTTCTGAGTACAGATCCTTTGCCTCTTTGGTTAGATTTATTCCAAGGTATCTTATGGTTTTGGGTGCAATTGTAAATGGGATCGACTCCTTAATTTCTCTTTCTTCTGACTTGTTGTTGGTGTCTAGGAATGCCACTGACTTCTGTGCATTGATTTTATATCCTGCCACTTGACTGAATTCCTGTATGAGTTCTAGCAGTTTTGGGGTGGAGTCTTTGGGATTTTCCACATAAAGTATCATATCATCTGCAAAGAGTGAGAGTTTGACTTCTTCTTTGCCGATTTGGATGCCTTTGATTTCTTTTTGTTGTCTGATTGCTGTGGCTAGGACTTCCAATACTATGTTGAATAGCAGTGGTGATAGTGGACATCCCTGCCGCGTTCCTGACCTTAGGGGGAAAGCTCTGAGTTTTTCCCCATTGAGAATGATATTCGCTGTAGGTTTTTCATAGATGGCTTTTATGATATTGAGGTATGTACCCTCTATCCCTATACTCTGAAGAGTTTTGATCAAGAAAGGATGCTGTACTTTGTCAAATGCTTTTTCTGCATCTATTGAGAGGATAATATGATTCTTGTTCTTTCTTTTGTTAATGTATTGTATCACGTTGATTGATTTGCGGATGTTGAACCAACCTTGCAGCCCAGGGATAAATCCCACTTGGTCGTGGTGAATGATCCTTTTAATGTACTGTTGGATCCTATTGGCTAGTATTTTGGTGAGAATTTTTGCATCCATGTTCATCAGGGATATTGGTCTGTAATTCTCCTTTTGGATGGGGTCTTTGGTTTTGGGATCAAGGTAATGCTGGCCTCATAAAATGAGTTTGGAAGTTTTCCTTCCATTTCTATTTTTTGGAACAGTTTCAGAAGGATAGGTATTAATTCTTCTTTCAATGTTTGGTAGAATTCCCCTGGGAAGCCATCTGGCCCTGGGCTTTTGTGTTTTGGGAGATTTTTGATGACTGCTTCTATTTCCTTAGTGGTTATAGGTCTGTTCAGGTTTTCTATTTCTTCCTGGTTCAGTTTTGGTAGTTGATACATCTCTAGGAATGCATCCATTACTTCCAGTTTATCTAATTTGCTGGCATAGAGTTGCTCATAATATGTTCTTATAATTGTTTGTATTTCTTTGGTGTTGGTTGTGATGTCTCCTCTTTCATTCATGATTTTGTTGATTTGGGTCATTTCTCTTTTCTTTTTGATAAGTCTGGCCAGGGGTTTATCAATCTTGTTAATTCTTTCAAAGAACCAATTCCTAGTTTCGTTGATCTGTTCTACTGTTCTTTTGGTTTCTATTTCATTGATTTCTGCTCTGATCTTGATTATTTCTCTTCTCCTGCTGGGTTTAGGCTTTATTTGCTGTTCTTTCTCCAGCTCCTTTAGGTGTAGGGTTAGGTTGTGTACTTGAGACCTTTCTTGTTTCTTGAGAAATGCTTGTATTGCTATATACTTTCCTCTTAGGACTGCCTTTGCTGTATCCCAAAGATTTTGAACAGTTGTGTTTTCATTTTCATTGGTTTCCATGAATTTTTTAATTCTTCTTTAATTTCCTGGTTGACCCATTCATTCTTCAGTAGGATGCTCTTTAGCCTCCATGTATTTGAGTTCTTTCTGACTTTCCTCTTGTGATTGAGTTCGAGTTTCAAAGCATTGTGGTCTGAAAATATGCAGGGGATAATCCCTATCTTCTGGTACTGGTTGAGACCTGATTTATGACCTAGGATGTGATCTACTCTGGAGAATGTTCCATGGGCACTAGAGAAGAATGTGTATTCCGTTGCTTTGGGATGGAATGTTCTGAATATGTCTGTGAAGTCCATTTGGTCCAGTGTGTCATTTAAAGTCTTTATTTCCTTGTTGAGCTTTTGCTTAGACGATCTGTCCATTTCAGTGAGGGGGGTGTTAAAGTCCCCCACTATTATTGTATTGTTGTCAATGTGTTTCTTTGCTTTTGTTATTAATTGCCTTATATAATTGGCTGCTCCCATGTTAGGGGCATAGATATTTACAATTGTTAGATCTTCTTGTTGGATAGACCCTTTAAGTAGGATATAGTGTCCTTCCTCATCTCTTATTACAGTCTTTGGTTTAAAATCTAATTTGTCTGATATAAGGATTGCCACCCCAGCTTTCTTTTGGTGTCCATTAGCATGGTAAATGGTTTTCCACCCCCTCACTTTCAATCTGGGGGTGTCTTTGGGTCTAAAATGAGTCTCTTGCAGACAGCATATCGATGGGTCTTGTTTTTTAATCCAATCTGATAGCCTGTGTCTTTTGATTGGGGCATTTAGCCCATTTACATTCAGGGTAACTATTGAAAGATAGGAATTCAGTGCGATTGTATTGCCTGTAAAGTGACTGTTACTGTATATTGTTTGTGTTCCTTTCTGGTCTATGTTGCTTTTAGGCTCTCTCTTTGCTTAGAGGACCCCTTTCAAGATTTCTTGTAGGGCTGGTTTCGTGTTTGCAAATTCCTTTAGTTTTTGTTTGTCCTGGAAGCTTTTTATCTCTCCTTCAATTTTCAATGACAGCCTAGCTGGATATAGTATTCTTGGCTGCATATTTTTCTCATTTAGTGCTCTGAATATGTCCTGCCAGTCCTTTCTGGCCTGCCAGGTCTCTGTGGATAAGTCTGTTGCCAATCTAATGTTTCTACCATTGTAGGTTACATATCTCTTCTCCCAAGCTGCTTTCAGGATTTTCTCTTTGTCTCTGAGACTCATAAGTTTTACTATTAGATGTCGGGGTGTTGACCTATTTTTATTGATTTTGAGAGGGGTTCTCTGTGCTTCCTGGATTTTGATGCCTGTTTCCTTCCCCAAATTAGGGAAGTTCTCTGCTATAATTTGCTCCATTATACCTTCTGCCCCTCTCTCTCTTTCTTCTTCTTCTGGGATCCCAATTATTCTAATGTTGTTTCGTCTTATGGTATCGTTTATCTCTCGAATTCTGCCCTCGTGATCCAGTAGTTGTTTATCTCTCTTTTTCTCAGCTTCTTGATTTTCCATCATTTGGTCTTCTATCTCACTGATTCTTTCTTCTGCCTCATTTATCCTAGCAGTTAGCGCCCCCATATTTGATTGCACCTCATTGATAGCCTTTTTGATTTCTACTTGGTTCGATTTTAGTTCTTTTACTTCCCCAGAAAGGGTTTCTCTAATAACTTCCATGTTTTTTTCAAGCCCAGCTAGTATCTTTAAAGTGATGATTCTGAACTCTAGATCTGACATCGTACTAATGTCCGTATTGAGTAGGTCCCTGGCAGTCGGTACTACCTCTTGTTCTTTTTGTTGAGGTGATTTTTTCCGTCTTGTCATTTTGTGCAGAGGAGAATAGATGAATGAGAGAACAAAATGCTAGCAGGGTAACAACGTCCCCAGAAAATATACTCTAAACAAATCAGAAAAGACCTGAAGCAGTGGGAAAAGAAAGGGAAAGAGAGAAAAAAGAAAAAGAAAGAAAAAAAGAAAAAAAGAAAAAGATAAAGATAAAAACAAACAAAAGCAGAGCAAAACAAAACAAAACAAAAACAGAATGTGATCAAATATGATCAGGCTGGTTTATAGATCAGTGCCACACACTAGATTTTGGGTGTATTTTGGTCTGTTAAAAGAAAGTCCCTCCCAAAATTTTAAAGAAAGAAAAACTTATATATGTACAAAAATAAGGGTTGATATGATGAAGGGATGGAATATGACTGTAAAGATGGAAATTATAAAAAATTTTAAAAAAGGATTTGATAAGTTGTTTGAAAAAAGAAAGAAGAGGATTAAAGAAAAAAAAAGAAAGAAAAAAGGGAGAGAATGTGATCAGGCAGGGGAGTAGAAAAAAACCATACACTAGAGATATAGAGTATATTTTGATCTGTTAGAAGAAACTATCTCAAGATTTTAAAGAGAGAACAACTTATATATATATGCCAAAAATACGGGTAACTACTATGAAGGGATAGAATATGACTTCCAGAAAGTGGTCACTTTTCTGTTCAGAGAGTTGTTGCTATTCTTTTCTTCGATCTCCTGTTGAGTTTGTAGGTGTTCAGAATGGTTTGATCCCTATCCAGCTGAATTCCTGAGAGGAGACGAAATCCAGGTCTCCTACTCTTCCGCCATCTTGCTCCTCCACTCCTATGATTTTCTGATCAACTACAGCAGTGGGAGCTATGGCTCAGCCTACAAACTCCCCTATTTTAATGTTTTCCTTTTTCTCTTCCCAACATCTTTAAAAAGCTATCATAGGATAGAGTGAAATTAATGTGATGTAAGTGGATCAGACTAGTGTAAGGAATGGACTCTATGGACATGTCCATACTCCACCCAGATCCCCGTAATTCTCTTTTATTATTTATGGGTCCCCCTCCCTGGTTTGGTTACTCTTTTGTTTCTAAGAACCCATTCTTGCAATTCTCTTGAGAAGACTACCTTCAGACTTCTGGATCCCCTTTGTCCCATAAGTAGAGAACCAAAAGTGCCTGGGAGTTTATATCCCCAAAGCAGCCCTTAGCTAAAAACTGATTCATGTGGGACTTTGGAAGCCCAGTTCCCTTTCCACAACCTGTAATAAACCCCATGGCATAATTTCCACTCCTGAACATCCCTGCAAAGTTAAGCTGAGCTGGAACTTTGTCTGAAAGATGCCCCTGCTTGATTTCTTTCCCTTCTGCTTTCTTTACATTTTTATTCCTGGGAACACTAAATCAGGGGTGTCCTTAAGCCAGTTCATACCAGAAAACAGCAAGTCACATAAGCCAATTGTTAAATTTTCAAGAATTTTGTAGGTGTGTTTGGAAACACAAACATAATAAAAAATCTAGAAGGCTACATATATGTCCAGAGCTGGACACATGCTCAGAAAAGAATGAGAAGACTCCAAGCTTTCAACTCTGGCTGACTGTCAGGTTCCATCAAGAAGGAAGTAAAGGCTGAGGTAGAATTGTAAATGGCCTGGCTTAGCATTGTGAAGAAGTGCCCTAATACAAAGATAATCTGCAAAGACCAAAATAGTAATGTTTTTCCTTATTTATTTGGCCCAGGGGTGGGTGGTGGTGGCTCCATGTTTTTAAGAAAATCTCTAAAAATCACTAGTTCACCATTAAGAGACTTGAGTGACCACACATAGCAAATAATCCAGTCTCAAAAAATAGTTTAGAAAAGCCACTAAACAATTACAACTCACAAGAAGCAGCAACAATAAAACCTGGGGGAGCGGGGAGGATCTGGTTTCCAGAATTACTGTATTATGACTCTCAAAATGTTCAGTCTTTAACAAAAAGGTACTATGCATGCAAAGAAATAAAGTGTGGCCCATTTACAAGGAAAAATATTCATAGAACTGTTCCTGACAAAAGCTGGATATTGGACTTACTAGATCAGACCTAAGGAGATAAGGGGCACCATAAAGTGTTACAACATACACTTAAAGGGAGTCCCAGAAGAGGAGAGAAAGAAATATAAAGTATATTTGAAGAAATAATGGCCCCAAATTTCTCCAGTAGGATGAATGACATGAATCTACACATCCAGGAATCTCAATAACCTCTAAGCAAGATAAACTGAAAGAGATCCACACTGAGACACATTATAATCAAACTGTCAGAAATCAAAGACAGAGAGAATCTTCAAAGAAGTAAAATAGATAAAATTCACCATGTGCAAGGGATCTTCAATACAATTAACAGCCAATTTCTCATCAAAAACCATGGAAGTCAGAAGGCAGTGCAATGACATATTAAAGTGATGGAAGAAAGAATGAAAAAACACCTTTCAGTGAATAATTGTATATACAGCAAAACCATTTTTCCAAAATGAGGAAGATATTAATAAATTTTCAGATAAACTAAAGCTGAAGGAGTTCATCACTTTTATAGTTCTGCCCTACAAGAAATGCTAAAGGGATTTCTTTAAGCTAAAATGAAAGGACCCTAGACAGTAACTTGAAGCCATATGAAAAAATAAGAAAATAAAAAACACAGGTAAACGTAACTACATAGGTAAATGTAACACCTAGCACTATATTTGACTTGTTACTCATTTTTATGCCTATATTATTCAAACTGAACATGCATGAAACAATTATAAATCTATGTTAATGGGCACACAATATATAGCAATGTAATTTGTATAAAATAACAATATAAGGGGGGGCAGATTTGTATAGGTGTAGAGTTTTTGCATATCATTTAAGTTGGTATTCATTCAAACTAGATTGTTATAAATTTAAGATGTTAATTGGAATACCCAGGGTAAACACTAAGAAAATAACTGAAATATATACAGAATAGGAAATGAGAAAGGAATAAAAAGATATAATAGGAAAAAAAATCAATCAAACACAAAAGGTGGTAACAGTGAAAATGAGGGAAAAAAAGATAAAATAATATAATTAGTATAATGAGAGAAGTCAGTTCTTTCTTATCGGTAACTACTTTAAATGTACACATATGGAACTCATCAATTAAAAGATTGGCAGAAAGAATTTTGAAAAAACACATAAACTAACTTGTCTATAAGAGATGCAAATAAGTTTAAAGTGAAATTGTTTTAAAATATATTCCATGCAAGGGTGCCTGGGTAGCTCAGTCAGTTAAGTGTCTATCTTCAGGCTCAGATCATGATCTCCGGGTCCTGGGATCCAGCCGCACATTGGGGTCCCAGTTCAGTGGGAAGTCTGCTTCTCCCTCTCCCTCTACCCCTCTGCCCTGCTCATGCACTCTCTCTCTCTCTCTCAAATAAATAAATAAAATCTTTGAAATATATATGTATATTCCATGCAAAGAGTAAATGGGAGCTGGGGTAGCTATATTAATATCAGACAAAATAGACTTTGTAAAAAGTTATTACAAGAAACAAAGGATATGGGGCTCCTGGGTGGTTCAGTCAGTTAAGCATCCCACTCTTGATTTTGGCTCAGGTTATAATCTCAGGGTCGTGAGATCTAGCCCCATGTGGGGTTCCTCACTGAGCAGCTTAAGACTCTCTCTCTCCCTCTCCTTCTTCCCCTCCTACCCCACTTGCACATGCACACACTCTCTCTCTAAAAAAATAAAAAAATAAAAATAAATAAAGTCTCTAAAAAAAAAAAAACAGAAACAAAGGACATTATTGACAAAAGGGTTATTCCATCAAGAATATATAATGATTATAAACATGTATGTATCTTTCTACAGAGCCTCAAAATATATAAAGGAATATTGAGTCTTCCAATTCATGAATATAAAATATCTCTCCATTTGATTAGATACTGATTTCTTTCATCAGAGCTTTGTAGTTTTCCACATGTAGATCCTGTTTAGATTCATATAAGTATCCCATTTTTTGATGCTGCTTTCAATAATTTTTTTTTTAATTTTAAATTCCAATTGTTCATTACTGGCATACAGGAAAGCAGTTGACTTTAGTATATTAGCCTTGTTTCATGTGCCATACTTGCTTACTATTGCCAAGAGTTATTTTGTAGATTCCTTGGGATTTTCTACATGAACTATTAGGTCATCTATGAATAAAGATTGTAGTTCTTCCTTTTCAATCTACACACCTTTTTTTTTTTTTTTTTTTTTTTTTTGCCTTATTGCACTAGTTGAGACCACTACTACAATGTATAATAGGAATGGTGAGAAAAGACCATCCTTGCATTGATTCCAAACATAGGGGGAAAGCATCCATTTTTTCACCATTTAATATAATGTTAGCTGCAGGGTGTTCATAGACAATCTTCATCAGGTTGATAAAGTTTCCCTCTACTTCTAGTTTGCTTAGAGTTATTATCAAAAATGGTTGTTGGATTTTGTCAAATACTCTTTCTACATCAGTTGACATGATCATATGATTTCTCTTCGTTGGCTGTTGATATGATGGGTTACATTGATTGGTTTTTTATTCTGAAATCAGCCTTTCATAAGTGCAATAAACCCTACTTGTTTGTGGTGTATAAATATTTTTACCCATTGTTGGATTTGATTTGCTAATGATTAGTTTAGAATTTTGCATCCGTGCTCATGAGAGTTATCAGTCTGTATTTTACGTTTCTTGTAATATCTATCTGGTTTTATTATTAAAGTTCTTCCTTTTTTTCTTTCTCCCTCTCTCCCTTCTTTGCATCCTTCCCTAGGGGCTCCTTCTCAGAGACGTCAGCATCTGGTTGCTAGTTCAACTGTACTGCACTGTTATACTGAAGCTCTGTCAGTGTGGTAGCAAGGTATGGGTGAGGGAAAGCATTTTATAATCTTATGGGTTATTTTCAGCCTGTTAGTGGACCTGTTTATCTGGGCTATGGATGTTCACAAGTATTTCTTCAGAGGTATAATTCCCCCTTCCCCTTCCACATGGCTTTGGCGAAACAGAAAGGCAAGTGGGAGTTGAAATGGGAAAAAATATTTTCTCCATCTGAGATAAGGCAAGATGGATATAGTTTTTCTGCCCCTTGGAAGGCAGTGCTATGTTACAGAGCCCTCTTGGAGAATATGTCACAATAAAGAATCTTCCCCTTCCCCTTCCAAAGTCACAAAAGGGACTTTGTGACTGTGAGAATCTGATGGAGTTCCTAGAGGTAAACTTGAGGGTTTCTCCAAGACTGAAGCAGCCAGGAGTTTTCCCTCTCACACCAGTCCACACTCAGCTTCCAGCAATTCATCAAAATTACCATGATGTGTTCCTACCCCCAGTTTATGACTCCAGCAGGTCGGCTCCAGGTATGTATACCTCAGCTGTGACTCCCTGCATTGGCTTTTCTCCCCAGTTTTGGAATGGCAGCTTGTCCTTTGATCTCTGTTCTCTGAGGAGCCCAAGAAAAGTCATTGATTTGGGGTATGTTCAGTTTTTTCTGTTGTAAAGATGAGAGTGACATCTTCCAAGCTCTTTACATGTCAGAACTGAAACCAGAATTTATGTTTTTATTTTCATTCAGTTCAAAAGACTTTCTAGAATCCCTTTAATTTTTCTTTGTTCTGTGGTTTATAAAGAAGTGTGCCATTTCATTTCCAAATATTTGGGGTTCTTTTAGTTTTTTTTCCTGTAAGCTAATTAAATTCTATTGTGCTCAGAAAACATACTTTGCACATCTTGAACCATTTCAAATATATTGAGACTTATTTTATGGCACAGAGTATGGTATATCTTGGTAAATGGTGCATATGCAGTTGAAAACAATGTGAATTCGGCTGTTTTTGGGTTGCAATATTTTATAAATTAGGTCAATTAGATCAGAATGGTTGATAATATTATTCAAGTCATCTGTAGCCTTACTGATTTTCTGCCTACTTGTCCAGTCAATTAGAGAGAGACTAATTATGGAATTGTCTGTTTCTCCTTGCAATTCTATCAGTTTTTGCATTATGTATTTTAAAGCTTCATTAGTAAGTGCATAAGTATTTTGGGTTGTTATACCTTCTTGATGAATTGGCTTCCTTATTATTACAAAAAAATTTTTATTTCTGGTAATATTTTTGCTTTGAAATGTAGTTTGTCTTATGTTAATATAACCACTTCAGCATTATCTTTAAAAAAAAAAAGATTTTATTTATTTATTTGAGAGACAAGAGAGAGAGGGAGCACAAGCAGGGGGGAGGGGCAGAGGGAGAGGGAGAAGCAGACTCCCCGCTGAGCAGGGTACCTGACACAGGGCTCAATCTCAGGACATTGGGATCATGACCTGAACTGAAGGCAGACACCTAACTGACTGAGACACCCAGGTGCCCCAACAGCATTATCTTGATTAAGCTTAGCGTGAAATGTCTTTTTCCAACATTTTAACCTATTTGTGTCTTTATACTACTATACATACTTTAAAGTAAGTTTCTGATGAGAAGCATATTTGGGTCTTGCTTTATTTATCCAATCTGACAATTTCTGATCTGTAATTGAGGTATTTACACATTTCACCTGTAATATAATTATTAATATGGTGGCAGAAATCTACCACCTTGCTATTTGTTTTTTAATTGTCTTGGCTATGATTCATTTCCTTTTTCCTCTTTTCCTGCTTTCTTTTGGATTAAATGAATATTTTTTATGATCCATTTTCTCTCCTTTTTTGGCTTTATTAGCTATAACCCTTTGTTTTGTTATTTTAGTGGTTGCTTTATGATTTAGAGTATTTCTATAGTATTTTTAATAAGTTTATTTTTTAAAATAATCTCTACCCCCAACATGGGGCTCACACTTATGACCCAGAGATCAAGAGTTGCATGCTCTACAGATGAGCCAGCCAAGGACCCCTATCATATACATTTTTATTTAATCACAGTCTCATGTCTGTGATGTTATATGCATTCATGTGTAGTGTAAGAAACTAACAACAATATACTTCCATTTCCCCACTCTTAGCCTTTTTGGTTTGTTTATATGCATTGTAAATCTATGTATGTTATCAACTTCCCTACTACATTGTTTAAGCAGTCTACTACCTTATAGAAAATGAAATATTTTTTAAAATCCTATGTATTTACACTTATATCTTAGTCAATTTAGGCTGATAGAACCAACTACCATAGACTGGGTGACTTACAAACAATAGAAATGTATTTCTCAGTCTGGAGGCTGGAAGTCTGAGATGAGGGTGCCAGCATGGTTGGGTTTTGGTAAGAACATTCTTCTGGGTTGCGGATAGCTGAATTCTCCTTTCTCTTCACATGGCAGAAAAAGAGCAAGCTATTTCCTGGCCTATTCTTATAAGGGCACTAATCCCATTGATAAGGGTTTCATCCTCATGACTTAATCACCACCCAAAGGTCCCACCTCCAAATATCATCACATTGGGATTTGATATCAATAAATGAATTTTAGGGGGTACATATTCAATCCATATCATTCAGACAACATTTCTGATTTTTTATTTTTATAGATTGATATTTCTTTGATATTATTTCCCCTCTGCCTGAAGAATGTCCTTTAACATTCCCTATAGGGCAGGAATTCTTGTGAGGAAATTTTTCAGATTTTGTATTTCTGGAAAAATCCTTTTTTACATTTGATGCCTCCATTATATTTCTATTGGATAGTGCTGTGTTCGATATATGTCCCATATCTTTTTTTTCCCCTTGTTTTTCGCCTTTTTTTTTTTCTTTTGGTCTCTCAATCTTGGTATTTTTTACTGATCTGTTTTTCCATCTATTAATCGTCTGTTCTGCTTTGTCTAATCTTCTATTAAACCAATAAGTTAAATTTTACTGTCAGATATAACATTTTTGTCAGTTTTAGAAATTTACTTTAGATTCCTATTCTCTGATGAAATTTTCCATCTTTTCTTCATTTTAAAGAGCACTTTAATCATAAGTTATTTAAAATCAATTATCTGGGCATGCCTGGGTGGCTCAGTCAGTTAAGTGTCTGACCCTTGATCGGCTCAGGTCATGATCTCAAGGTTCTGAGATCCAGCCCCACGTTGGGCTCTGTGTTCAGCATGGAGTCTGCTTAAGATTTCCATCCTCTCCCTCTGCACCTCCCCCTCTGCTCACATACTCTCGACATCTCTAAAAAAAAAAAAAATCAATGATCTGGAACTCCTTGGTTGTGTTTCTATGTTCTTTATAAAAAATATGATTTTGTATGTCTTTTGGTCATTTAGTCCTGTTTTAATTGTCCTCGTAATTTTTAATGGATACGTGACACTGTAGATGACACAATACAGAGGCTCTTGATGATGTCATTTTCCTCCACAGCAAGAGATAGATTTTCTTCCAGGGACCATATAGGGACAGTGGATCACCATAATCTAGTTGCTGTTTAATTTTAGAGTTTTGGGGTTGGTGTATTTCAGTTTTGAGATTATTCCTAAACCATGGTTAATCTTCTAAAGTGTGGTCTTTATTCCAAGTCTGTGCTTTTATTCCTAGTTCCTGGTCCTTTGGGAATCTCAACTGAATGTCTAGGCTATATTCTAAAGCTCCTCCAACTTGTTAGGAATTGAAATCCAACCATAGTGTCCCCAGCAACAAGCAGCTGCTAAAATTTCTGCTGTACTATTTGGCTTCCCAGATGTTGTAGTTAGCTGGACTTTTGGACTCTTGCCCTGACACATTTAGCATAGGAATTAACCAAGGATTTTGATGGGAATTAGAGATTTGGGGGACTTCTCTGTATTTCCCTATTCTCTGGGATTTTGTCCCTCAAATCCCAACCAATGTGGCAGTGTGGCATTCTGTCAACTGTATCTTTACTCCAATAAGTGAACCACTTTCTGCTTGGCCTCTATTTCCTCTACAGAAAATAGGAAAATGTCTTCATGGGAAAAGCCAGGATAAATGTGGAACCTTCTGTGTGCTTCTCTCTTCTAAAGGATCACAGTCATCCAAGTCTCATCTCTGTTAGTTATTCTTCAATGAGTTGCAAGAGTCATCTCATACGTAGTTGTCAGTGGGAGGTTTAGTTTTATTCAGTCCAATCCACCTGTCCCAGAACCAGAAATCTGCAATGCTCATTATGTTTTACCTGATAATTTGAAGTGTCTTATATCAGAAACTGTTTCTCTGAAATTCTAGTTTGCCATATTGCCTCCAAAAGACTTAAATCTATAATAAACCATGGTACCTTAAGAGATCCATTTATAAAAATTAATGTGCAATCCATCTTTTCCTCTTAAATTTCTAAACTATATTTAACCTCCATTGCCAGTACTTGATCTATTTAGTTGAATTCGAGTCACACATGTTTTCATTTAATAGCCTATAATTTTTAGGAAATCAAAACAAGGACAAAAGAGTGTCATGTGGCACAGTGAAACCTGAGATTAGAGTCAAACTGGACTGATGATGTGGCCATTTGCACTTTTTTAGCTAAAATTTCCTCATTTGTGGGGTGCTTGTTTGGCTTAGTTGGTAGAACGTGTGACTCTTCATCTCAGGGTTCTGAGTTCAAGTCCCACATTGAGGATAGAGCTTACTGAAAAAAATAAAATAAGGGGCACCTGGGTGGCCTCAGTCCATTAAGCATCCGACTCTTGGTTTCAGCCCAGGCATGATCTCATGGTGCTGAGATCGAGTCCCATGTTGGGCTCTGTGCTCAGCATGGAGAGTGCTTATCTTTCTCCTTCTGCTCCTCCCCCAACTCATGCTCTCTCTCTCTTTCTCTGTCCCTCTCTCTTAAATAAATAAAGAAAGAAAGAAATAAAATCTTTTAAAAATAATAACAAATAAAATTTCCTCATTTGTAAAACTTTTCTTTACCTTTCCTTAATTATAGTTTCCTCCTTTGTAAAATGAAAATAGCACTTAATCTCTTTATGTGTTCTTGTCATGGACAGGCACTAAGATGTTTACAATAGCATTGTCCATTGGGGCACAAATGTTTAAAACAGAGTAAAGGCAAATTTTTTCATTTAAAAATTGTAAAAGACTTTCAGTAGGGTTCTGGCGGAATAAATTATGGTGTATCCACACCATGAACTAGTGTGCAGTCCTTAAAAAGAGTAGCGAGGCCACTTGACTTCAGAGACTTATTCTGAGATATTAAATGAGAAAAGAAAGATGCAGACACGTGAATATAATTTTTAACTATGTAATTGTGTGTACACATATCTACAGATATCTATATATTCCATTGAAGAAAACCACTGAAATGCACCTATTATGTTAACATGGGCTTCTGGATAAGGGAAGGTGGAAAGGGGAATAGGGTTGACACAGAAGAAAGAGAAAAAGAGAAGAAAAGGAAAAATGGGCAAATAAAAGTTTATTTCAAGAAATGCATGTATGCCATGATCACTTTTATATATTTTTTTAAAATTTTATTTCTATTTGTTTATAGGAATAAGTTAATTTTTAAGTGCTGACTTTTCAACTTTAAAGTGTAAATTTAGTATCATGAATATAAGTTCTTTAATAAAACACTTGTCATGAAAGGCAGTTAGAGTTGAAGGGGTAGATCCTTAGCTTGAAGATCTTCCAAGTGCAAATTATCACATTTACTAACAAAACAATCTTGATGCCTGTGCCAAGATCTCCTGCTAGGCCTAGTAGACATCCTAGCTTGACAGCATCTGGCTTTTATTTCTGGTGTTTGTAATATTCATTTTAATGCTAAGGTCCTCCATATGCATTTTCATAATACAAAGGCTGATAATTCATGCCATGTATCTCTTTATGAAATAAATTGAATGAATAATTGAAATTTATTCCTTGGTTCCAAATAAAAGGTTAGCAAAAAAAAATAAACTTTCCAAGAGTGAATGTTCAGTGTGTGGATGTAAGTATAAATTTAGTTGAATCACTAAATTGCACTTCCATGAAATTGTACTAACATGCCCTTACTTGCCTAGGTCTTCCTAGTTCTTTTCCCACCCTCACAATGTTTTGCAAGTTTCAAATCGTCATTCAGATGAATAATAGTCACAAAAGAACATATCTGCCACTGAACTTTTGGAATTTCTAGATTGCCTAGTCAGTCGACGGTTTTGTGTAAAAGACCAGGTGTGAGCGGGGAAGGATGTTCATGCCCTAGAGGTCAGGCTATCAGCCCTACCCTGCCAGCCTTGAGGGAAGATACCACACAACGTACACACCTAACCCATACTACATTTATTTGTGCTATTTATAAATGTCAGTAGGGACCTAAGTCCATGCTGGAATTTGCTAAATGGCATTTGACCTCTTGATCCAAAGTGAATTGCTAAAGATTTGGTATTATGTGCCAAAAGGCTAAAGATGTATGACGGAATAATATGTGAGCTATTAAGGGAACTGATTAATCACAATTGTTGAAAAGCCCTGTGTATAAGAATGGACTTAATCCTCAAAGCCCTCCTAGGAAGTAGGAAACATTATCCTTCTTATTTTACAGGTGGGGAAACTGAGGCACTGGAAAATTAGGTAAATTCCCACTGATAGAATGCAGAACTAAGATGGAACAGAGTTATTTGAGATCCACATGACATCCTCTCAACCACTATCTTATATCTGTTTAAACCCGGAGTGCCCAGAATGTGTGCTCTTCTCTTCCTGCGGAAATTAGGCCCCTGTTTTCTTGTGCAGTGACCAGCACATGGAGAGTCTCGGCTTCTGTGGTAACAGGTCAAGAATTCAAGGATGAGATACAGATTTGAAGGTCCACGTTACGGTAGAACTGGGTTGTCATTACCTGGCTTTCATTCCTTCTTTATGTAAAGAGAGTTTGGGGTTGGGGGTGGGCATGTGGTGAAGGGGGACAAAGGATAGGATGGAAGAGAGATGTAGGGAGAGTAAGCTGTACACCAAAATTTGCTCTCAGCGCCTGGCAGCTCAGGGGCAAGAGAGAAATAAAGAAGATCCTCTGGGAACTTACATGTGTTAACAGTGAGACAGACAGACACACTGCGTCCCAGATGGAGTAGGAAAACAGAAGTCTCTGAGACACTCGGAGGACCCCTGGGAATGTGGACAGCAACTGAAGTGGCAGGTGGGGCATAACATACAGGCAGTAACATGGATCCTAGAAGGCCCACCCTCAACACCTGGTAGATCTCATTCAGATCTCTTGGCTCAGAATGTATTCCAAGAATATCTTCCCATGAAACTTCCAGAGTGGCAGCAAGGAGCTAGCCTGCTTGTGGGACATGGTGGCAACAAGAACAAAGTGTTTCTCTTTTCCCTGCCCTGCCACTGTGACTCCAGTCAAGAGTCAGCAGGAGAACAGAGGAAAAGCTTCCGATGAAATTTTGAGCCCGACTGTGATTGATTTGATCATCCTGAATTAACCCCAAATTGCTACCTGTAATAGAGAATATTTGGAAGGTGACCGAAGAAGCTGTCTAACTCACCACAGCAACTCCAAGTAACCCTATTCACAGTATCCCTCCTACAGCGTTAATATCTCCAGCCTCTCCCCCACTGTCCTACAGTAAGGCTCCTTAAGTAGAGCTCCTATGTTCTTTTAACTCTTTGAAACAAATTGGTGAGCTCAGATAATTTCAGCTATATTTACTACCGAATTAGGAAAGAATTCAGTAAGGTCCCTTTCCAGCGCTACATTCTTGGAGTCTGAGAGATTTTTTCAAAGTGCATGCATGCGTGTTTGTATGTGTATGTGGGAGTTGGGGGGGGTGGTAATCATGAAATCTATTGCTGTGACAACTTTCCTCTGACTATATGAATTATATGAAATATTTTTCAGCCTCAAAGCTAGGAAAAAATATTATCTAGAAACCGATAAACTTTCTCCTAATAGTCAATAGTTTACGTGAAATATTTGACATTAAATAATAAGAGGTCCTCAATCAACAAAAATGGGGGGGGGGCGCCTGGGTGGCTCAGTCGTTAAGCGTCTGCCTTCGGCTCAGGTCATGATCCTGGGGTCCTGGGATCGAGGCCCGCATCGGGCTCCCTGCTCCGTGGGAGGCCTACTTCTCCCTCTCCCACTCCCCCGGCTTGTGTTCCCTCTCTCACTATCTCTCTCTCTGTCAAATAAATAAATTTAAAAAAAATCTTTTAAAAAAATAAAAATAAAAAAATGGGGGGGAATGTTCTAGAACTGCTGGACACTATCTCTCTTAGAGAATGTCTGTAACATAATTACATTCGACAAGGTGCTGATAGTGTTTTGATTTGGATAGTTGATGGCTTAGGAAGGAGTCCACCAAATAATGCCACAGACTATAAACCACAGCTCCTAAAAACATCAGTTGTACTAAGGAGAACTAATAAACTGTTTTGCTCAATGATCCATCCCGTTTCATGCCAACTCGTTGGTCTTTGTAATCAAATACCATTCAGGTTGGTCTAGCCTCAGCTGGAAGCTTAGGAGTAAATTAATATGTCATGGACTGAGTTCTTAACAGTGATGGACTTACTAATACAGACTTCAAGCTAATATCTATTTTCTAAACAGTTTAGAGAGTGATGATGAAATATATAGCAGCTTCCCCCAAAGGGAGGTGTTCTGATAATTCTGGAAACAATGTTAAGAACAACATGGAAGGGGATGAAGATGAAACTATTGGGGATTGGTGGGAAAAATATATACCCCCTATCAATTTAAAGGTTGATGCTTATAGGGTGCAGAAGGGTCTGTTATAGATACTGTGTAGGGAGATTTTTAAAAATAAAGAGTAGACCAGAAACATGTATGCAAGTGAAAAGCACTATATCTAGGAAACTGTGCGGGGAGTGGGGAGAAGGTCCTTATGGACATAGTCCGTTTCAAACCTTTTCCACTATGGACATTGGGTTCAAGAAGGTCAAGCATATAATAGTTCGTCTCTTTCTATTTCCCTTAAAACAAAAAGTCAAGCAGGATCTCAAATCATCTACAATGTCATCTATGTGGTTTATTGGTGTTATTGGAACAACATAAACTGGAACATTGCACGTAGGAGGGATATATTATCAACAACATATCCATAACACCTAGGACTGCCTAAAACCATGAATGCATATTTCCCATTGTCTTAATTTCCTCTTGTCTTGAAACTTCCTTGTTAGAAGTTCACTGAGACTGAGTGCATGCTTTTTCTGAGACAAGTGGTTATTAAAATGTGCAAAGTAAAAAATAAGCACTAATCACTTCAACTAAGAACAAGATGGGGAGCATCCTGAGAACAATTAGAAATGAGTTTGAAAAAGGAAAATATATCATGGTAGATGCCTTTTCCCCCCAGATAACACCTATTTATTTAATTATTTATTTTTAAATATTTTATTTATTTATTTGTCAAAGAGAGAGAGAGCACCAGCAGGGAGAATGGCAGGCAGAGGAAGAAGTAGGGAGAGGGAGAAGCAGGCTCTCCACTGAACAAGGAGCCTGATGTGGGACTAGATCCCAGGGTCCTGGGATCACCACCGAGCTGATGTCTTAACTGATTGAGCCACCCAGGTGCTCCAAATTACACCTCTTGATTCAATCCAGTGCTTGGTAGAATGACGGACAATTTTGAACAACTGCACTGAAGCCTGTCTTTAAAAAAAAAAAAACCTGTGTCATGTAGCTTGTCTTTAATGTGGAACAGGGCAAAATTGCTTCCTAGTCTAATTCCCCAATTACAATTTGGTGTAAACCCCCAAATCTGACAAAGATCACCATTTTGCAGCATCATAGGTTTTGTTAACAGATGAGAAAAATGTCTTTCTCTGGAAAGGGAGGAGTGGTATATTCTCATTTCGTAACATATATTTCCTCATAGAATTTAAGGACTATACTCAGCTTATGTATTAAATTCAGTTGGTAAAAATTCATTGATAGTCCATTACTATTGGTGAACTGCAGTGTAGGGACTTCAGGAAATCCTCCCAAACCCCTGCTTGCTGGATACTTTTCTCCCCTCCCTCTTTTCAACTTCATCAAAAGTGATTCATTATAAGCAGACATATTTCTCTTCCAGCTAATCCGAAATGGTTGGAATAAAGAGCTTGACACCAATTTTAAGCTTTTCTTTTTTCCCTCCCTTAATCATTTATTGTGGAAGAAAAATAGCCCTAAAAAAATGGATTTTTTACTGCATCCTCGGTAAATCCTACATGCATTTCTCTTATTCTCTGTCCACTGCAAACATGCCTCTATCAAGATTAATACTAAATTCAGCCCAAGGCTGAGCACTAGATTTGAGCAATGACAAATTCGTCACATTTCCCCACAGATCTTTTACTTTGTCTGCTAAGTTGTGAATTTCAGGCTTGCCCTCAAAATAGACACAGTGGAAAAGCATTCCTATCACTGACTGTAAGTCATTATTTTTGAACCCTGACACATTGATACATCTCAGCTTTTTGATGTGTTATTTGATCTTTCATCCAGCTAATTTTTGAACCTTCTAAAAATTTAGATCATTCATAGTTGAAGTCCAATCTTGTGTCTTGAGAGGAGAATAGGGAAGGATATAAGTGTTTTAGGTCAGTTGTCCCCAGATTTTGCATTTTTATCAGTAAAATATATTTTTTAAAAATTAGAAGATGGAAATGAGACGCAAACTCAAACGTCTCAAGTACAGACGTGCACACACATAAAAAAAAAAAAAAAAAAGTCTACCAGTTACTGTTTCTTCAATTTCAGGATAAAAATCTCAGGATGAAAAAGTTTTTTAAAATGAATCGTTTGCTTTATGTGAATTTTCTTATTTTGTTGGAGATTTATCATGTATGTACCACTGTCTGCAGCTTTGCTTTTGGAACAATGGCATCAGGCAAAGAAAAAAAAAAAAAAAAATAGAAACTTCTGTCCACACAGTTCTAAAACGGGGATCAGCTGACCTGGCCTGTGATCCCAGCAATTTTTTTGATAAATAAATAACAATTCTATGGGATTGTCATTTGGGTCAGGAGAATCATTTTCCTTTCAGAAGCTCATGAGTTCATTTATATTGAAAGATCATCATAGAGATCAAATGAGACTGTGAGGCATGTAACTGATTAAAGGGACAGACTTACTAATAAGTATATACCGCTTGACTACGAGCCAGAAATTGGAGATGAAAACGGTTTTCAACTAAATTCTGATCATTGCCATCCAGGGTGCATAGAATTATTCTGGACATTTTAATTTATACATATTTTACTAAGTTAATCATGAACCCAAAACACTGAATCACAGAGAAGCCCATTATAAGAAACATTCTGCCTCATTCCAGGTACAAAAATCCCATTCACCTTTTGGGATTCACACTTTGCTTTTGAAAAGATAATTTTCCTCATTCTTGGAATCCTCACTATGACCTAGATTTTTTTTAAGATTTTATTTATTTGAAAGGGAGAGCATGAGCAGGGGTGAGGAGCAGAGGTAGAGGGAGAGGGAGAAGCCGACTCCTCACTTAGTAGGGAGCCCCGATGCGGGGCTCGATCCCAGGACCCTGAGATCATGACCTGAGCTGAGAGCAGATGCTTAACCGACTTAGCCACCCGGGCACCCCTATGACCTTGATTTAGAAGGCTATTTTTAGGTGCCTAAAATTTCTTGGAGACTCTCTGTACTATTCTGTACTTGGACTATTTGAGTGAGGCCAAAGGCTGCCCTAAGAAAGTAACCATAAAGTGTTGATCACATTTTATTCAAATTAAATGAATTCTGTAAACAGGTGCTAAACATGAGTCAGTGTGGGGGCCACCTTCCCTTGTTTTTCATTCTATCTGTTCTGTTTGGAGAGAGCAACTTCCCTTATTCTATGCCCTTTTATTTGAGAAATTGTCTCAAATTCTTCTCCACTCAGGGATTTGAGTTTTCTTTTTGGGTTGCATTACCTGTGTCTCCGTCATGCCTCAGCATAAAGCCATGTGTGGTCCACTGAGTGGTCAGGCTAGCCCTGGGACACTCTCCCTGATTGTGCTAGTCTAGAAAGACTACAACCCCTCAGGTGCATAACTGGGCATCTACGAAGTCAGAATTTAATCTCTGAGTTTTTTAGAACTAATTTTAATTAATTAGTTAGAATGCATGGGCCTCGTTGGACCTTCTAAACAATGACCAGATATTGTCCATGGTAATTTATGGTGGGGATGGAGAGGGATACCTCGAGTGACTCCAGATACTGGAAGGTTACGCAAGTGCATTAAGTGGTGGAAATGTCATGTAATACCATTGGAGGATGGGGGGGGGGGGTCAGTGCGTATGCATGCCTGTTCCATTTCTTAATGGAATGTTTTAAATATTCCAACTGCTAATTTTTGATCCTGGTTAATTGTGATCTACCCCCCATACACACAGAGAGTCCCTAAATCCCCCCTTTTCCCATTGCACTTAACATTTTGTAATACACTCTATGGTGTCTCTATTTTAGCTGTTTCTTTCTTGAGTCTCCCCTCACCCCTTAGCCATATAATTAAACTACATGAGGGAAGGGATTTTTGCTTGTTTTATTCACTTCTGAATCCCCATCGCCTATGTAAGTGCCAGACATGCAGCATGCATTCAAATATTTACGAATGGAGAGCTTAATTCTCTCCCCCATCACTATACAGATAATCAGCTTTTAACGTGAGATTTTATGTTTGTGTTTTCAGCTTGCAGGGCACTTAGGATCTCATTGGAAAATGTTCAGGTGAGGATCAAGACAGATATGGCCCATATCTGGAAGAGGATTTCCATCTAGCAATGCTGTGATGCAAACAATCATTGTGTTCTTCCCTACTGAGATCTGTTCTCTTCACTGCATGTCAGGCAGACCATATGAACTCCAATTAGAGTTTGCAATAGAAAGGAACACTTTTGTCATTCCTGAGCTCAGGCAACTTCAGTATTCCATGTAAGTATACTATATTGTTGTATAACATATTTTAAATTAAGATATTTGGCATTCTAGATGTAACCCACGACGACCATAGTGGCCAATTCCCCAAAATGCTTGAGACTCACAAGGGTGTCCCATTGACAAAAGATGGAAAACAGATGGAAAAACAGACTTGCAGAAACGGTAAAGTATTTCTCACCAATAGACTCGGTAACCAGCCTTTGCTGGCTCAGGCACCAGCATCTAGAATATAATGATAAGTCGGCTCCACACACAGCAGGTCCCACAAACTATGGGTCTTTGGATTCACCTGTACACATATATGTTAATTTGGCCAAAAAAATGTTGGCCTCATTACACTCACGTCGACATGTCAAAAATCTACTGAATTCAAGTCAAAATCTGGGTTACTGGCAGCTCTTGGACAATTAGGAGGCCTGGCAATATTGGGCAGGCATTCCCACAATTCCATTAGTGATAAATCTTGTGCAATTCATCCTGGCCGCGCCACTACTGAATCTTTTTTTTTTTTTTTTTTCCATTTTGTTCTCGCAACGATATCGCCTGCTGCCTGGTCTATATTTTTAGAGTGTGATGTTGACTCTATTCTTAATTTCTGCTGAAGTTCCAATTACATGCTTATTAAATTACTTCAGTAGAGCGTGCGACTCTTGATCTCAGGGTTGTGAGTTCGAGCCCCACGCTGGGTGTAGAGATCACTTCAAAATAAAATCTTTAAAAAAAAAGTGAACACTTATTTAAGGGGCGCCTGGGTGGCTCAGACGGTTAAGCATCTGCCTTCGGCTCAGGTCATGATCCCAGGGTCCTGGGATCGAGCCCCCCGCGTGGGGCTCCCTGCTCAGTGGGGAGCCTGCTTCTCCTTCTCCCTCTGCCCCGCCCCCCTGTTTGTGCGCACGCTCTCTCTCAAATAATCTTTTTTTTTAAAAAAAGAGTAAATCAGGATGTGGTAAGGACAGAATGGTTGAACAAACTATTAATTTACAGCAGCAGCATCCAGGCACCAATTCTATGGACCGGACGGTAGGGTCCCAGAGCCATGTACCTCCTTCACTGAGAAGTTGCCACCATACTTCTGTGGGAATGAGGGTGTCTCAGCTTGGAATCTGTCGCTCTCCTTCTTTCACTGTTTTGCTCTGATGATTCCTAACTTGGGCCCCACATATTCCCCGTCCCACGCTGCCGTCTTTGGAGTGCTCCTGCACTTAATCAGGACCGTTGACGCTAACCTGTGGCAGAAAGAGAGGGTCTCTACAAATGCAACAGAAGTTGTATATATTGGTACAGAGATCGCTGCACTCCATTTCCACAGCTCTCGCTGTCTGCGCTGAACTGCCCCTCCTGCAGGAGCTTGTCTTCTAGAGTAAAACTTGCAGGATGTGTGATGCAGGTACTTGTCACTCTGGAAAAGCATCTTTTTGCTTTGTGTTCTCCTGGCCTTGGATCTCTTTCTGTGCCACTCTGTGCTGCACCAAGTCATGGAAAAAGCAGTTTCTGGGCTGATGGCAACCCCCCCCCCAAATACAAATTCAAAGATTTTGATAATTTTTATCTCACAAGTAAATTTTTGTCTCCTTCATCCAGATCCCAGAAGATTTTGTTTTGTTTTGTTTTCTGTTTTTTGTTTTTGTTTCAGATCCCATAAGATTTGGCTGTTCACCCGTATCAGTCTGCTGTGTGTAGACTGCGCTTAGTGATCCTAAAGAACATAGTGCCATGAGCCCGTTTTTCTATGATCCACGTGGATGTATGAACACGGGCATCCCCAATGCGGTGGTGTGACCCACACATGGCTCGTCTTTCAGAGACCTTCTGAACTCACAAGGGAAATAGATGATTGCTGGGTGGGATTGAACCAGCATGAGCAAAAGGAGAAACAAGTAGTTTATTTTATTTTTTTTTTAAAGATTTTATTTATTTGACAGAGAGAGACACAGCGAGAGAGGGAACACAAGGAGGGTGAGAGGGAGAGGGAGAAGCAGGCTTCCCGCCGACCAGGGAGCCCGATGCGGGGCTCGATCCCAGGACCCTGGGATCATGACCTGAGCCGAAGGCAGATGCTTAATGACTGAGTCACCCAGGCACCCCAAAACAAGCAGTTTAAAGTTTGGTATTGAGAACTAGAAAACCCAGACTAAAGGTAAGCCAAGGTTTGTCATCACAAGAAGGGGAGGACTACACAGGCAGGAAACAGAACTCAAATGAATTTCAAAGGAGAGAAAGTCACCACTTAACCCAGGCAGATTTTTGACCCAGAGCCTTGCTGTGTAAATGGAATTCTATTTCCCAGGGACCTCTGAAGCCAGGACTGCTGAGAACGTTCACTTGCTTTTGCAATTGGAACATTAGAAGTTTACATCAAGATGGCAGGGACTCTTGTAACTTTCTGTAAATTTCTAAGACCCAGGGGATTCATAGGACAGCTAGAGCATATATGAAAACCCACTGAGCCTTTCCTTTTTCCTTCAGCTTAATACTTGTGAGCCCAAACAATCCAGATTTCAAAAAATATTCAAAATTGCTATTTCCTTTAGAACATATTCAGGACATAGGCTGAGGTCTTAGGAAATACAGAAATGAGTAAGCTGTCACTCGACATGTAAAAGATGTGTCTTTAGTGTAAAGCTTTTATTGTTGGTTTGGGAGGAATGCGAAGATATGATAGAAATAAAATGGAATTGGACTCTGAGTAGTCAAAGTTACTAACACTTTGGGGGCCAAGGGAGGGGGGTAAGAGCACGGTGCAGTCCTGACAAATAATTTAATATTTGCCCTGGCCATTGGGGCATAACCCATTGCTTTTTATTTTTTTACATTTTTATTTTTATTTATTTATTATTTATTTATTTTTAATTTTTATTGTTATGTTAATCCCCATACCTATTGCTTTTTAAAAGGACCACAGGGTTCCTTATCTCTCTGTCTTTGTACTTTGGTGGATCCCCATAAACAAATGTGTATTTATCTTGCAAGCCTCAGCACAAACTCAACCCCAAGCCCCTCCTGACTTCTGACTGCTCACTACTGGGTTGAGCACACGTTTTCCCCGGTGCTTACACTCCTTCCCTGTTTGTCTCCCACCACATGTGCAAGGACAATGGCTATGTCCACTCTCCCTTGGCTGACAGGCTTTAGTACCTGAAACACATGTTCAGTAGTGGTCTCTCCCTTTAACGCATGACCCGGTGGCCTTCAATCAGAGAGGACTGGCTTCAGTCTAGGCCTCAGCACTTACAAGTGTGTGACAGCGAATTTTCTCCAACTTATTAAACCTCTGTTTCCTCTCACACAGAAAGAGAACACAGGATCCTTTGTGAGGACAAAATGGAATGACTTGTGCAAAGCACTCAGCCCAATTCATCAAAGTAGAGAGAAAATACAACAAACTTTCTTGGATCTATCAACTAGCTTGGTTGAATTTAGATTATTTTCAAGATCTGTTTTAAAAATCTATGGTTCCCAAACTGTGTGCCACAGGGAACTCGTAGGAATGCCATCGTATGTTTTTAGTTTTCAAGGGACACATGGGGACATTGGACACCTCACAGCCATTATTATCAAAATTTTTGGACTCTAAATACTTAATAAAGGGAACCTTTAGACGTTTCTTTCAGCTTGGGTAGCATCACAAAAGAATGGAGATGATAAAGGTGCTATGAACCAAGAAAATTGGGAATCTCTGCTTTAGAAATTTTTTTAAAATAAAACATTACAATTGTAGCTATAGCCTCTGTGGATTTGTACCTCTCTCTTCCCATTTAAAGGAACTACAAATCTGAAATTTGAAAATTGACACTTTCTTTTTTTAAAAAGATTGTATTTATCCATTTGAGAGAGAGAGAGAGTGCGAGCACACACAAGCGGGGGGAGAGGCAGAGGGAGAGAGAGAAGCAGACTCGCCGCTGAGCAGGGAGCCCAACACAGGGCTCCATTGATCCCAGGATCCTGAGATCATTATTTGAACTGAAGGCAGAAGCTTAACTGACTGAGCCACCCAGGTGCCTATGATAGCTTACACTTTTATTAATATTTTTATGTTTTCATTGTACATTTTCTTCCATGTGCATAAATCATATTATTTTTGTATGTTTGGCCCTTGACATAAATAGCGTCAGGTACATTATCTTTCCTGAACTTGCTTTTTTTCTACCATGCACTGATACACACTCTCTTAATTGGTATTACTTTATAATAAATATAAATATCTGGTAGGGTGAGTCTCTCTACCTTGTTCTAATTCAGAATTATGTGGGGTTTTTTTGTTTGTTTGTTTTCAGGGTTTTTTTTGCCTTATGCTTCCCATATACATTGTAGAATGAGCATTTTGAGTTCTACCAAAAACCGATTGGATTTTGATTAGAATTGCATGAAATTTATATACTAATTTGAAAATAATTGGCATCTTTATGAAAGCATGTCTTCCAATCCAAGAGCTTGCTTAATTTCTTTACTCTGCATCATTCAATAAAACCTGTTTTCCCTCCATAGAAGCTAGCTCATCATTTTTTAGAGCTGTTTCTACCTTTTCCTACTGCAGTGGACTCCTCTTTGCCTTGTTCCTGACTTGCAAAATAATGGCTCTCCATTTCACTATTAAACATAAAGTAGTTTGTAGTTTGAATTAGATAATATTTATAAGTTAAGGTTTAGCTTTCTATGCTTTGTGTGTGCATATGTGTATATGCAAATCTTAGATGGATACTGGATTTTAATAAATTCTTGTTTTATGTCCATTTGGGCACTTTAGAAAGTTCTTATCCTTTAAATTAGTTTGTGTGATGAATTGCATTTCTAGTTTTTTCTCGTCTTAAATCATCCAGAAAGTCTCATGATAAATCAACCTTGATCATAATGGTTTTAAAAATAATCAAGTGGTAACTTCTGTTTGCTACAATTTACTCAGGATTTTTGAGTTTACTTTCATGAGAGAGATTGCATAATACATTTTGTGCTGTTCTTTTTCAGTCTGGTGTCAAAGTCATTATTAACTTCAGAAAGGGAGTTAAGGAGGCTCACTTCATTTCTTCTACTTTCTGAAATATTAGGTATAAATGCAGATAATGTATTTCTTCATTTTTGCAAAAATTAGTTCCTAAAACATCTGACCCAGGGTCAATTCAGGAAATAGACTGTCATTTACTGATTTTAAAAAAATATTGTAATGGTTAAACATCCATTCTGGTTTCTGGTTCTTCTTGAAATACAATTTTTGTTAAGTTACTTGTGCAATTAGAAAATTAGATAAATATAATCACAACTAAATAATTTCTAGAAAATGATCCATATATCTCTGTTTTTAATTAGTTGGTGTAAATTCATTCATGATTTTCTCTTACCATTATCTACACTGTATCTCTAATCATGACCCTTTTAGTTCCTAATATTTATTAATGCCTTTTCTTTCTTTTCTTGCTCAACCACATCAGAATTTTCCATTTTATTAATTAAAGCAAAGGAAGCATTTTCCTTTTTTTTTTGAGTGATTTTCTTTGTGTTCTATTTTATTAACTTGTGCTTATGTATTTTTTCTTCCTTCTGACCTCTTCGGGTACCGTATCCTTATTAAGAATTTTCTTGGAGGTGGACACTTAGCTCATTTAACCTTCTTTCCCAACATAAAGATTTAAGGCTCTAGCTTTAGGGACATTCCCACAACTTTTCCCAGGATCCTGAGATCATGACCCGAGCCAAAACCAAGAGTCAGAGGGTTAACCAACTGAACCACCCAGGAGCCCCCCCGCCCTGCCCACAGATTTTGATATGAGGTATTCTTACTATTGTTCAATTCTCAAGAATTGCTTAATTTCCATGATGGATTCTTTGGCCCATGAGTTATTTAGATGTGTTTCATATTCCCATGTGAATGGGTTCTTCTGATTATTATGCTCCCATTCTCTAACTTAATTGTTATCAGACTTCTGGGTCTGTGTAATATTAAAGCTAAATTAACTGCTACAATGTGCTTTCTGGCCTAATACATGTGCTTAAAAGAAATGCTGCCTCTTCACATCTTATGTTATTTTTTCTCAAATGGTTTGTGCATTCTCTTCTTATTGGTTTTAAGATCTCCTTATACAGTTTAGATATTAACACTCTGTGCTATCTGGGTTGCAAACGTATTTTTCAAAATTTATAATTTTCTATTGACTTTACTGAAGTCATCTTTTACCATGCTATTTATAGAGTGAAATTTGCTTATCTTTTTTTTTATGCTTTATAGGATTCCACATTGCCTAAGGACCCCACCACTTTAAATGCATATAGACTCCTATCTGTTCTTGTAGGATTTTTATACATTTCTTTCAGAGAAAGATCCAGGGCTGAGGAATAAATTCATGTAATTTTATTTATTAAAAGACCTTTTATGAAAAATGCAAACATAAACACAAAATTTGATACAAAAGTGAGTATTTGTCCAAAGTGTGAAAAGAAATTACAACAGAAAAAAAATTAATATGTTGACAAATATCTCAACTATCCCCCAATCCAGAAAGATGGCATAATATTTTTTATGAAATGACCACTCAATACATGTCTGTAGTAGTATTTTTATTTTCCTACATTTTTTGGCTTCATATTCTTTGATCACCTCACTATATAATTGCAATTGTATATTTTCCATAGAGAAAATAACAAGAAAAGTTAGCCTTTCCTTTAGTAGACTTGATCAAAAATTGTTTTGTTCTTGATAATTGGGATGTATCACACATATGAATTCAGACACCAACACATTCATTATAAAACCTTTCAAATAGGAAATCTGAAAAACAACACTTCACTCAATTCCCAAAAAGAAAAAATCCATGATGCCTTTGTATTGGTATAACACTGCATTCTCGAGTTGATTCTTGAGAGGGGAGAACTTCCATTTTGACTAAATACCAACGAGAATTCCATCTTCTATCATCAATTGTATATATTTGATCATTGGAAGGCTTTCCACACATTGATTTCTGGCCCTGTACTCTCCAAACCTTGTTGTCCCCCACTACACCTGTTCTCCAGGTGCCGGGCGCAGTAGGACATGGTGATAATGTGGCGTGAGCTGAGGTTCTGTGTCTTGGTGAGAGAATGCTGAGTGGGGCGCTGTGATGGGTCAGAGAATGCTGAGTGGGTCAGTGCTAGCACCCTGGACGCTGATCCTACACTGCAACACTTATCCATAACTTAATGCAAAATGATCGCCAACCACAGGCATCTACCCCACCAGGCCAAAACTAAATGCATCCCTTATTCAATCTCCCCTCTGCCCGATCCCATAGGCTCTGTATTTTTTCCAGTGCCATCTGATGACAGAGATGTAGGAAGGGAAGAATGGAAAGTGGGATAACCGACTCATCCCAGTCTGCCCGGGACTCGGCCGATTTTAGCACTGAAAGTCCCATGTCCCGGGATCTCTCAGTCCTGGGCCCACAAGGAAAGCCTATTGCTCTAGGGGAGAAGAGACAGCGGTCTTAGCTGTTGGTGCTTAAAATAATTTTGTTTTGGGGCACCTGGGTGGCTCAGTCCTTTGGGCGTCTGCCTTCGCTCAGGTCATGATCCCAGGGTCCTGGGATCGAGCCCCACCTCCGGCTCTCTGCTCAGTGGGGAGTCTGCTTCTCCCTCTCCTTCTGCCTGCTACTCTTTCTCTGTCTCTGTCAGATAAGTAAATGAAATCTTAAAAATAAATAAATTCAATAAATTAACTTTGTTTTGCAAATTTTTGAGAACTTTGAGCCCATGGACATGGGGCTCAGCACTTCCTGGGGCATCAGAAGCGACCCATGCCAGTGAGAGGCTTTAGTTCAAGTCAGGGGCTAGAGATGAAGTTCTTGTAGCTTTCCAGTAAATTTGCTGAGTAGATCATTTAAGTCCTTAATCTATCGTTTAAAGTCTTTATCTGAAATTCATTGTCTACTTGCGTTCTTTACCTTTTCCCTAGTCTTCCTTCCTCTGGCCATAGTGCTCCTTGAATGCTTTGTTATGTTTCTATACCAACGTTCTGTGACTCAGGTACCACTTTTGGAGTCCCCATTTGTCAAAGAGGGGATGATGCAGTCTCCCCCTGGGGCTAGGAGAGTAGAAGCGGAGCGGTGTCCACCTCCCGCTGGGGCTCCCGGAGTTAGCTATGCCTCTGCTCCTGGAAATCCCAGCCTTGGAAGCACAGAGCCACTGCCCCACTCAGCACGGCCAGGCATCTCCATATCGGGGAGCCCCGTACATCTCCATATCAGGGAGCACCGGACATCTCCGTATCTGGGAGCATCGAACATCTCTGTATCTGGGAGCACCAGGCATCTCCATATCTGGGAGCAGCAGACATCTCCGTGTCTGGGAGCACCGAGCATCTCCATATCTGGGAGCACCGGGCATCTCCATATTGGGGAGGACCAAGCATCTTCATATCGGGGAGCACCGGGCATCTCCGTATCTGGGAGCACTAAGCATCTCAGTATCTGGGAGCATCGAGCATCTCCATATCTGGGAGCACCAGGCATCTCCGTATCTGGAAGCATTGAGCATCTCCATATCTGGGAACACCGTGCATCTCCATATCAGGGAGCACCGGGCATATCCGTATCTGGGAGCACTAAGCATCTCCGTATCTGGGAGCATCAAGCATCTCCGTATCTGGGAGCACCAGGCATCTCCATATCAGGGAGCACCAGGCATCTCCATATCTGGGAGCACCGAGCATCTCCGTTTCTGGGAGCACTGAGCATCTCCGTATCTGGGAGCATGGAGCATCTCCATATGTGGGAGCACCAGGCATCTCCATATCGGGGACCACTGGGCATCTCCGTATCTGGGAGTACCGAGCATCTCCGTATCTGGGAGCACCAGGCATCTCCGTATCTGGGAGCATTGAGCATCTCCGTATCTGGGAGCACCAGGCATCTCCGTATCTGGGAGCATTGAGCATCTCCGTATCTGGGAGCACCAGGCACCTCCGTATCTGGGAGCACCAGGCATCTCCGTATCAGGAAGCACCAGGCATCTCCATATCCGGGAGCACCGGACATCTCCGTATCCGGGAGCATCTGGCATCTCCATATCCGGGAGCACCGGGCATCTCCATATCTGGGAGCACCGGGCATCTCCATATCTGGGAGCACCAGGCATCTCCATATCAGGGAGCCCCGGGCATCTCCGTATCCGGGAGCACCAGGCATCTCTGTATCCGGGAGCATCGGGCATCTCCGTATCAGGGAGCACCGGGCATCTCCATATCTGGGAGCACCGGGCATCTCCGTATCAGGAGCACCGGGCATCTCCATATCCAGGAGCATCAGGCATCTCCGTATCCGGGAGCACCGGGCATCTCCATATCTGGGAGCACCGGGCATCTCCGTATCCGGGAGCATCAGGCATCTCTATATCCAGGAGCACAGCCCCTCCAGTCCCCCACCCATGCTGCACAAGCGGCCCCAGATCTCAGCACATCTTATTCCAAAGATCTGCCACTCTGCTCATCTTTACTACAGAAATCTCTGAGGCTCCTTTCCAGGATCTTACAGAGTCCGTGAAAAAAGAAGGCTCAGAGCAATTTGGTTTGGGTCTGATTTTCTGCTGTAAGTCCGGTGAAAAGCCTCAGCTGTGCCTAACTGTGGCCTTTTGCCCTGGGCGCGTGTGTGTATGTGTGTCCACAGACTTCTATACGTACGTGTGTACATATACAGTTGGCCCTTGAGTAACACAGGATTTAGGGGTGCTGACACCTGCACAAAAATCCCCGTACAGGGGCGCCTTGGGGGGAAGGGTAGAGTTGGTCGAGCAATGGACTCTTGGTTTGGCTCAGGTCATGAGCTCATGGTCCTGGGTGTGGTTTCTACTTGGGATAGGGAATGTGGTGAGGCAGGGCGCTCTCCAGGAAAAAACAAAACAAAACCCACAGGTGGATGTCACATCAACCTGGATTCAAACTTTATCACATACCTGCAAGATTCTTAATCCATCAGGGACCCCAAGGTATCAACTGAGCTTACAAGCTATGTAGGAGAGCTGTGAAGATAAAATTGAACAATGGCTAGGAATAGGGACAGAGGGACAGCGGGAGGGGGACCCAGGCAGGAGGAGTATTTCAAGATTCCTATCTAGGGGTTCCTGGGTGGTTCAGTCAGTTAAGTGTTTGGCTCTTCCTTTCAGCTCATGACCCTGGAATCAAGCCCCATGTCAGGCTCTGAGCTCAGCAGGGAGTCTACTTGAGGTTCTCTCCCTCTGCCTCTCTCCCTGCTTGTTCTCTCTTGCACTCTCTCTCTCTGTCTCTCTAAAACAAACAAATCAACCTTTAAAAAAAATCTCCATTTCTCCCCCTTCAGCTCCTCCTCCCAACGCAGCCCCCAGAAATGCAATGGTTTTACCAAGAAGAGAGAGCACAGGGCGGGCACCATGAAAAGCTTTGATTTCTTCCGCTTTTCTTGCTGCTTCCCTCTCCTTGGGACTTGTGCTAAGAACGTGGACTGTACAATTTCATATCATTTAAGAAAGAAGGGATATTAGGGGGCTGAAGGGGCAGCCGCTTGGCAAACATGAAAGCCTGCCCCAAGACATCTTTATAAGCTCTATGCCCATCGGGGTGCTCCTCAGAGCTGCCTCCCTGCAGAGCTAACTGAGGCTTCAAGACCCAGCTGCTTACGCCCTGCCCTTCAACACGGGGCTTTCTTTTATCCTGTGATTGCTAGGGAGAGCTACAAACGGAATCCAGCGGGCAGCGATAGATAGCATTACCTGTTTTCCTTGTCATTTTTCGGTTTCATTTAGGTTCGACTCCCTTAAGCACTGGGAAAGCTTTACTTAGAAGGCTGGGCTCTGCACTTCCAGGTTGATCAAAATAAAGCAGAAGCCGAGCTGCCTAGTTTTAAGGGCACAAAGGAAAACACAGTTTGGTGATGGGAGGTTTTGAATTACAGTGGGCAAAGATAGTGGCTTCTGCTTAAGACTTAATTAATGAGTGCTTTAATAGGCTAGGTGGGAGCCATTCAAGGACTTTATATAGAGTATCACTTAACTCTGACAAAACCATAGAAGATACATAGGATGAAGATACACAGCATGAAGAAATTGAGACTCAGATAATTAACTTGCCAAAAATCAAGTAACTAGTAAATAATGGAGATCCAGAATATAAGAAAGAAGGGGTATTAGAGATTCAAGGTGACAGTAGATCTTTCACGTTCCAAAAGTCATGCCTTGTCCATCAGGCCGCGCCTCTGATGTACGCAAAATAAATATTGCCATATTTCTCCAAGTATAAGATGATATCAATTGTAAGATGCTCCTTTGTGTATCACAGTGGGGAAAACAGTCTGTGGATTAAACTGACGATTAATTCCAAGACATGCTTGGACTTCAGAGATGTAAAAACAGAGAAGAAAAAAGTACCTTTTAATATTCATGAAGAATGATCCTTTAAAAGTCAGCCAGTCTGAAATGTAAGGAACAGAATAGTTACCTGCTGGCCCAGCTTGAGGGCAACCTGATGGCAGCCCAGGTGTATTCTGGTGACATCTTGCTTTCTCCAAAGCTCAGCATAAAATCCCGGCGGTGATTCAGGACTTTACCTGCAGGTGGCAGTGCAGGCCACCGGATATGGCCTTTGGCCTCCTAGGGCGGGGTTTCAGGGGAGGAGCAGAAGGGGGCAGGTGAGAAACATGTTTCCTCAGCTTCCATTTTTATTCACCCTTCTGTGCTGTTCCAAACCTCGGAGTCTTTTCCGTTTCCTTTTTCTCCTGTCTGGTCTCTTCTTTCTCCGCATTAACTCTTTTTCTACCCATATTTCCAAAGTCCAAAGAGGTAGGCTTGCAATGAAAATGAATGTATCCTTCTTTTCCCCCCGCAAAATCAGATCAGAAATGTGGGAGTTAGCTAACGAGAAGGAAGCTGGTGTCTTAGTTTCCTGTTATTCTGTGATGTTTGGGTGTCTTGATTGTATATGTGTGGAGCATATCCTAGATATAACCTCAAGATAGAGATTATTCCAGGGGCGCCTGGGTGGCTCGGTGGGTTCAGCATCCGACTCTTGGTTTCAGCTCAGATCATGATCTCAGTCTGGGATCGAGCCCTGCATCTGAGCTTGTCCCTCTCCCTCCTCCTCCCCCACGTGCTCTCTCTCTCAATCTAAAATAAATAAATAAATAAATAAATAAATAAATAAAATCTTTAAAAAATGATAGAGATTTTTGTATCTAAAGAACATTTCTCAGGTAGGTCTCCCTTCTCTCGATGTAGCCAGTGATCAAACCCAGTTGTATCACTCTCCTCCCAGAATCTTGAAACACTTTCCCTGATTCTAGACAACTTCTCCCAGCTCCTTGCATACCACCTAACCAGGCTCCAGCTCCCTGAGAACACCTGTGAACACATCCTGTGTCCACTCCCAGTCCCAGACCTCTCCCCAGAATCTTCTTCCCCTCAGTCTCTGCCCATAAAAAAGGCTCATTCTTCAAAACTAAGTTCAGAGTTCCTTCATGAAGTCTTTGCTCACTTAAACCTCATTGCTCTCCACCTATAGCTTTTTTTTTTTTTTTAAGATTTTATTTATTTATTTGACAGAGAGAGAAAGAACAAAGGCAGAGGGAGAAGAGCCCAGGTTATAGTAGATACTCGACTGATATTTATTGAATGAATGAATAATTGAATGATTCTTTTCTAAAATATACCAGAACGGACAGGGAAATTATTTTTAACATTTTGCACATTAAAAGCTTTTAAAACTCCTGACATCCAGACTCCACCCAGAACCAGTGAAATCAGAACTTCTCAACTGATGTTTGGGTTGAGCCCAGGCATCGGTATTTTGTAAAGCTCCCCAGGTGATCTCAAGGTACAACCAAGGTTGAGAATCACCTCCATGGCAATGGTTCTCAAAGTGTGGTCCCAGGACCAGCATTAGAATATTACTCTCATCTTATTGGAAATGAAAATTCCTAGGACCCACCCTATACTGTAGAATCAGAAATGGCAGGGCTGGGGGGATGGAGGGAGTTGACAAGAATCTGTGTTTTAACAAGGCCTCCCATGATACAAAGTCAAGTTTGAGAAGCACTGTCTTAGAGGTTTACTTTAAATAAGTTATAGAGACTGTGTGTGAATGAATCCCTCCCACCATTTTCTTCTAATTTGATTCTGGCCCCTATTTCTTGCATATGGCTGTGCTTGCAGAAAAACAACAAGCCCCTTTTAGTTGAAGATTTTTTTTTTCCAATCTAGTTGGTCTTACGATCAACATCAACTTATGGTAAAATAGCTTACCTATTTTATGTGTTTTTTTTTTTTTTCCAATCCTTAAAAAAACCAGAGAAGTATTCTCGTGGCTATTTTTTCAAATCCTGGAACAGAAATGAACAAAACCCAACATACATGGAACTTGTCCCATATGCCAGGCATGGTGCTGAAGTGCCCCATCATCTTACAATAAATCAAAGACATCCATCCCACAGAGGAGGAAAGAAAGGCTGGAAAAAATAGGATGAGTCCACAGGGACACAGCAGAGATGTGAACCCAGATCTGTGCTACCATCCAGTCGTTCTCAGGATTCTCATGACCCCCATTTTGTTATTTTGCCCATAATCCCATAGTTTTCATGAGGAAAATCGGCTGCTCTCAAGAATCCCTGGCTAGCTCTCGAACAGAGGTGGTCACTTTGAGCACATGAAGTACTCACGCTGTTTCCTGCTCATTTGCAGTGGAATACACTCAGGGCTTTCATTTTCTCTAGGACCTTGGAAAGAAACATGGTTTCACAATGCATCTAGGGTGAAAAGGACAGTTTTCTTCTAAAATGTCTACTTCTCTGAAACTCATACGCTTTGTTCCAAATCTGTGGTCTGAATTCTTGGATTCATTATTCACATGGTTCCTTTTTGAATCGTGAACCTTAGTACAGTTGTACAGGCTCTGTGCTAGGCTCTGTGGGGGACCAGCAGTGAGAAAGACAGACAAACCCCACTTGCTCACCTTCAAGAAGAACCGTATACATAAAACTAACCAATGAAGACACTAAGTCTAGATGTTATGACTGTCTTATCCAGGGCAATAAGATAAGAAGAGGGCCTCTATGAGTTCAATTCTATAGTGTCTTGTGTGTACGTCTTAAGAGGTCTTTTGAACAGAAAGATCTTTGAACCTATGCTTCTCTATTATAGTTTTTTGGGGAACCGGTATGGATGGTGTTTATTTTGGGAAATAGAGTAAATATTCCCAAGTTTGGAAGAGTCAGCCTATCAGAAGATGCAAACCCAACATTCCATTTCTAAAACAGGACACCTCAATCATCAGACCTCTTTCTCTGGGGAATGGCCAGCCAGCATCTTCAGCAATTATACCAGTCAGAGGAGAAATTTCCTTGACTTCCGTCGGCCATAAAAATCTGATACCGTCAGCAAACTAGAAGGCATTTCCAGTGAAGGTGGCTTCACATACAAAAGCAGCAGAACTGAGTACCACAAGCTCATGGCAAACCGCCAGGCCTGTTCCAGGACCCAGCCCTGCTCAGTGATGCTTATTCATCTGGGAGACGAATCCTAAATCTCAAATCCAAGCTGTGGGGCAAATAAGGCACCCAGGGGAGACTTTCTGTGCACCTGAGCACTCAGAGACACGCTCCACTTGCAAACACGTGAAAGAACGTGAAAAAGTAATCTTTTTTTAAGTCTTTAAAACATGAGAGAGCTTATCAAGACAGGGAGGAATTGCTAAGCCAATATGACAGAGAAACTGCTTACGTGGATAGGTACATCAACTGGGAAGAAAGGTTTGCCATAAGGGTACTTGTCAAGCCCAGAAATTTTTAGATTTCCTTCTGACAGCCTAAGGGGGCAAAGGGGAAAGAAATGACAGGTTTGGCAAGGTCTTTTTTTTACAGTAATGGGACTGTTCTAAAATAAGCTTATTGTGATGGTTATATAATTCTTTATATATGCTAAAAATTCGTGGACTTGTACACTTAATATGGATGAATTGTATGCTATGTGAATTGTATCTCAATAAAGGTTGTGGGGGGAACTCAGTGAAGTGAGATCACTTTCTATTTGAGGGCAAAGTTAGGGGGAAACTGTCTTCTAGAAGCTGGCTGGCCTCCCCCTTCCCCACCCCAACTGATCTGCTCTGGTTGCCAGGCACATGTTTACCTTAGAGACAGAGCACCCCACCCCCCCCCCCAGGGTTCTGAGCCTTCAGTTGAGACCCATAGAACACTGGCCCTTGGAGGCAGAGCTGTGGAGCCCTACACAGCCATGGAGGGCCTGCTGCCTGCCATCAGATCCACTTTCCAGTTGGTCCTAGAGCCCCTGTGGGGTGCCCTGCTGGTGATTTCTGAAAGCTGGAGACATGTTTCAGTTCTCCATGAGTTTCCCTGGGACATGCTGGCATATATTGTAATACTGGTTTTGACAGCGAAGAAACGACACATTTGGAGAAGTGTGAAGGTGCTCGGCAAAAGGTGTTTGGCCCACGCTAAAGTCTGTGGAAAAGGTAGTGGGAATATGGGACCAATGACACCAGCTGATGATGCCCTAGGGCTGCCCGGGGTGGAGGCCAGTCTTCCCACATTACAAACCTTATGCTTCTCAGCAGTAAGTACTAACCGTTGTAGGCTGGCACTTCAGAACACCATTGACTTTCTGAAAATGGCGCAGAAGACCCAGCCTCCTAAACTTTCCCAAGTGACTGGTGATAGACCCATCTTAAGAACGTCAGAGAAGAATGGAAAACAACTTTGGAAGAAAATAATGGAGGATTTGAATGGAAACACTGACATTCTAGAGAGTCCAGAACTGCTCGCCCAAGAAATCGCGAGATGGAAGCAGAGACTCCAGGAAACGGAGCAAGAGAAAGAAAGGCTAGAGCAGTCGAACGCAGGAATGCAGCGGGCTCTGAAAGATAAAGTCAGCCAGTTAATACCACTGGGTGAAAACCTTCTGAAGGCCATCCCCTGGCCTGGTCTCCTTGGAGATCTCGTCAACTGGGAAGTCAAGCAAAAGAGGGAAGCAGAAAATGACAATCAGCCCATCCATCGGTCAGAGGGTGATCTGAAGGGTGTCACTGACGATGCTGATTCCAATGTGTCCCTTCAAAGTGCTGAAGAGAAAAATGAGGAACTAGCCAGACAACTGTGGGAAGAAAAGCGAATCAATGAAGAGCTTATGGGACAAATAACAGCTCTTCGAGCCAAGGAAGCCTCTTTGAAGACGGAAAATTCACAGCTTCAAAGTGAGATTCAGCAGTTGAAACGGAAACTTCAAATTCTGCCTCAATTATATCAAGAATACACCAGGGAACTTGAGAGAAAATCATTGGAGAAGGAAGCGCAGTGCTCAGACATCGAGAAGAGTCTTTCCTACACGTGTGGAAACATCGAGTCCGCAACTCAGATTCGCAACTTCTACAAGAAGATGGCCGAAGACACCCGCAGAGTACTGGAGGAGAGCACCTCGCACTATCTAAAGGACATCCTCTTCTATGCGAATAAAGTCCAGGAGAGCTGGATGGCAGCTGTGCTCACAGAGCGAAAAGTCAAGGAGCTAAGGAAAGAAAATGATCCCATCAGGCAAATGTTGGCCAAAGCGGAGTTCAACTTCCCGCCTTTCCCAAGTGGCCGTTTTGCTCCTGCTCCCCCACAGGCAGCCCACGGAGGCCCAGAAGTCTCAGGGGACCCCCTGGATCCTCAGCACCCCCAGGAAGGAGAAGAGCCAGGCCGCGAGGGCCCACGCATCCAGGGACACCCGCAGGTTTGACTGAGCTCACCGCAACCCGGTCCTGAACGCCAACAACCATGGCATAACATCTGCATGTGTTTTCTGTCTTTGAAGTAGTTTTGACTTATCTCTTTTTGGTTTAGATACTGCTATTTAATTGATATTACAATTGCTTTTATTCAAGTAGATTTAGCATTATAGTTTTCAGATAGTATTTCTCCAGTAAAGTGTCATTTCCTATAATTCTTACAAATATATTGTTTTCACATCATCAGACCCTCTAGAATTAGATAATATTAAGTATTGTATTTTGATTTAAATTAAAAATCCACAATTACTTTAACAACTATTGAAATTTGGTATGGATACAAACATTTAAAATAACATTTTTCTATGGCATGAGCATTTTTGTATGCCATTTTGATACTCACGAGCATGTATTAAAAGTCTGTACAAGTAATTTAATAAATATCTGAATAAAATTTGATTTAAAAAAATTGGAAAAAAATCCCCTATTCCAACTTCATAATATTTTGATTAGACTAGCTTTAAATTCATAAATTAACTTATCGTAGTTTAAGGTTTACAATTTTTTTCTCCTCTTCTTAACTTTTTTAAACGTTTTTCTTTTGTTTAAGATATTGTTTGCTCTTTAGACGTTTCTAAATTTTATGCAGTGAAAATGAAGGTTTTCCCTTGATGGCAAGCAAACACACACACACACACACACCCCACCATGCCGATTCCAAGGCACCCTGAGTCGGTATGTCAGGAACAGAGGATAATATAACAGTAAAGAACGCTGCAAAAATTTTAAAAAAATTTTAAAGAGAGAAAGAAAGAAACCATGCTCACACAATTTGTATAATATACCTAACTCATATACACACAAAAGGAGAGTTGCCCAGAAAGTGAGGAAAAAGCAGGGGGAGACTCCCAGATGCTAACAACAGGGCAAGCTCTTCCCAGCCCTGGGACTGCCTGGAGGGAGAAGTGGGGTGCAAGTGGGGGGCTGTCCTCAAGGAAGACAAAGATTTGCTGCAGGTACACCTGACAGCCACCAGAGGGCATGGGAGCGTAGGCCAGGAAAGTGCAGGGCAATAACTTCGAGAAGGACCAGCACACTTGGGTCTATACAATCTAAAGTGTGTGTGTGTGTGTTACTGCATTAATTCATATCCGTTTATTTAGTACAGGCAGATCTCAGAGATCGTGCAGATTTAGTTCCAGGCCACCACAATAATGCAAATGCCACCATAAAGCAAATAATTCAATAATTAATATTTTTCTGGAAGTCATTTTTTTTCTGGTTTCCCAGTGCACACAAAAGTTATGTTTATTACACTACACTGTCGTCTAGTAAGTGTACAATAGCATTATCTCTAAAAAAATAAAATTAACCATGTTGAATTAAAAAATATTTTCTTGCTAATAAATGCTAACCGTCGTCTGAGCTTTTAGCACGTTGTAATCTTTTAGCTGATGGAAGGGTCTTGCTTCAGTATTTGCTGACTGATCAGGGTGGTGGTTGATAGAAAGCTGTGGCAATTTCTTAAAAGAAGACAACTACGCAGGTTGCCTCCTCAGCTGACCCTTCTTGTCACAAAAGACTTGGCTGTATCGGGCAGTGGTGTGGAGGGATGTGAAGAAATTGGAGCGGTGGTGGGTGGGAATGTGAAACACCATAGCTGCTGTGGAAAACAGAGTGGAGGCTCCTCCAAAAATTAAAAAGAGAGATACCATATGATCCGGTAATCCCACTTCTGAATATGTGTTGCCCAAAACTGAAATCAGGATCTGAAGGGGGTACCTGCACTTCGAGTTTCATAGAGCACTATTCTTAGTAGCCCACGAGAGAAAGCCATCCAAATGTCCACCAACGGGTGGATGGATGGGCTCAGAGAATATGGTATGAATGAGTAAAGAAAACGTAACATTATTCTTAAAAGAGAAGGAAATTCGGTCACACGCTACAATATGGATGAACCTTAAGGATAGTATCCTATGTAAAATAACCCAGTCACACACACACACACACACACACACACACACACACACACCAGATATTGTCTGATGCCTCTTATATGAGATCTCTAAAGTTGGTGAAAAATAAAATAAAAAATAAAGCAGTCCAACTCCTACAAACAGAAAGTGGACCCGTGGCTGCCACGGGCTGAGGAGTGAAAGGGATGGGTGGTTATTGCCTGGGTATAGAGTTTCAGATTTGCAAGATTAAAATTTCTAGCAATCTCTTGCTCAACTATGTGAATTTAGTTAATAATACAAAACTACCAAACTTAAAAAGAATTAAAAGGGTAGATTTCATGTCATGTGTTTTTTCCCACAATTGGAAAAAAAAAAAGAAAAGGAAATGTGAGATTTGGGATTTGAGTGGTGGGGAATTAGACTTGAGCTCTGTCTCCGACCAATGACTTCACCTCTCTACATTTCGGTTGAAGGAGTTGATCTAAATAATTTTTAAAGTTTCTACCCAGTTCTAAAATCTAATTGCTTTATAATTATAAAGAGAATATCTTAGCCATTGACTCTAAGACAAAGACCTTTATAGTACAAAATGTTGACCTCCTTATCTTCCAAAAAATCCCTCCACTACACCTTGTCAGTCGTATCAGACAGACAATCAATTCACATTGGATGCTCCATGATCAGCATCTCACTAAAGTAATTCATGCTGAAAACAACATGATAAGAACTTGAAAAAGGACAATGTTTACCTCAAGCCGAAGGAGGACCAAATTTTAAATATTCATATTATGCTCATTATATTTTTGATCACTAATCTTTACTGGATGTGTATGAGAAAGATGAGAGCAAAGGTCATTAGAAGAAAGATAATTATCTCTGAAATGACCCTGATATCAGGTGAAGATCATCTGAATGCAGGAAGTACTAGAGGGATGGAAAGGAAGGAGCAGAATTACGACAGGTTGAGGATGGAACTTGGTGGGTATTAGACAGCAAAGGATCAGGGGATTTTCTAAGGTTTCAGTCTGGAGGGATGGGGGTAACAATGAAACAAGCAATGTTTGTAGAAAGGAAGGTGCCTATGTCGAAACACACAGGAGAGAGATTGGGTCCTGGGATGAAGAGGCATCCTGGGGAGACTGCATGGGTCCTTTTACATAGTGTTTGAAGAGAGACAAGAGCAGCAAGGCCTGGACCGATCTTTGGGGCACAGCGGCAGTTAAGCCAAAATCCTCACACTTGCAGCAGGTGTCTTAGGTGTTACAGAGTGTAATGAATAAGAAAGCTTATGAACGAGGAAGAAGAGGCCCTGGCAGGGGTGTAAACAAGGAGGAGGAAGTAACCAAGACAGAGAAATGAAGCCAAAGGGGCCAAGGGTGAGACAAAAGAGCGCCCTGCAGCAGAAGTCAGAGGAAGGGGCTGGTGGGGAGGTGTTGGTTAGTGTATCTTTGCTGCCAGAAACGTATGGGAAGGAGGACATCCAAAGTGAGAAAATTCCTGAAAAGGCAGGAAGGGAAAGATTTCCAGGCTCAGACGAGAGAATCAAGTTTGGAACTCGAGGCGGGAACGGTGGAAGGATGAGTGTAGAAAGAAAGGTTATTTGCTGGAATGTATGGCCACAAGCCACAGCAAAAGAACTTTGCTAGCTCAAGTAGAAAGGAATTTATTTGGAAGGCTTTGGGGAACTCCCAAAATGCATGCGAAGACCAGATAACCAGACTGGGCAAGAGGGCTGAACCAAGGGAGACTGGGCCTAAAAGAGACAGGTGAGCTCAAAGCACAGCATGAGCTTGGGTTAGGCCCCATCACTGGTACTAGACACGTACCAAGAACACAGGTGTCATCTGGTCTCCTCTACTCTCACCTCAAAGCTATGAAATCCCCAACTGTCCTCCCTAGATTCAAAAGCCCGGTGCCAAGTGTCTTCTTAGCTAACCCTCCATTATCTGCCCACTCTCCCCCCGCCATGACTTCTAAGAGCACCTGACTATTCCGCTTTCTGAGACATACTTGATGTCCCACCAGATACCCAGGGCAGACATTCTTTCCAAAAACAAGGCTCTGACAAAAACAAAATTAAACAAATGAACCAAAAGCCTCATACAGTCAAAAGTAGCCAAAACAAGAGACACTTGTCTACCACTTCCCACCTCGCCAATTCCCAGACCTGCATTTCAAAACCAAAAGCAAAACAACATATATGATGCAAAAGTCTTCTGCCTCACATAAAAACAGTCTGCCTTCGTACCGCCGAAAACACTCTACTTCCCAGAGCAAGCCATTAAAATCTCTCCACTCTATCCAAGCTCCAGGCCCAAGACCCCTGACTGACACCCTTTCCTTTGGTTTTCATTCTCTAGCAAGCTTGTTCTGGTATTTTGCAAACCACAAAGCAGAGACAAAGTCCGACAACACTAATGCACGTGTAAACTTGGTGGAAAGAGATTGAAAAGGAAGTTAAAACACTGACATGATACAATAAGGCAGGGAACTCTGGGTAATGGCTTTAGTTCTCTTCTCTGTGGCAGGTCTCCGCTGTGGGTCACATCAACGGCTTCCCTACGCCAGAGCCCCCTCCACGTCTACTTTGCCTTCAGCCAGCACTTTTGCAGCTGGGGGCACTTAATCCTTGGGGTGACCCTGTGACCCTCAATGTCACACATGAAGATGTCAGCTCTGGGTCATCCTGCGTGTATAGGGTTACAACAGCCTTTCAGAACTGCCTTTCACTAACTTTTTCTTTCTTTTTAAAACATCCTTTGGTTTTATATTGGGCAAGAGCAAAAATAAGATTACTTGATAGTAAATCGCCCCTACCGTACAATTCCAAAATGCTGCTCTTTACCACATTGTAAGATTTCAATACGCAGCCAGCCTATTTCTGATTTCTTCATGGGGACTAATGTGATAAAATAATAAAGATGGCTGTATCCCCACCAGGTAATTCAAATCCCCACTTAAATCCTCCACAAGTGGCCCCAACTTTTCTCTTGTCCAAATAAAGACTAAGACGCAAGATGGTTTAGGAACAAATGAAAACTCCATCGCCTTCAACCGAACTCTAGCTCTATCTGTGTAAATAGTAAGCAGTATTTCCCTCTGATTAAACCATCTTTCATTTAAAGAACTATTTCACACTTGAAATTCTTATGCCATATGCAACTGTTATGGGATAAACTGCGTTCCTCCATAATTGATGTTGATGTCCTAACCCCAGGTAACTCAGAATGTGAATGTATTTGAAGATAGGGCCTTTTAAAGAGTGATTAAGCTAAAAGGAGACAATTAGGGTCAGCCTAATCCAATCTGACTGATGTCCCAATACGAAAAGGAAATTTGGACACACAAAGGGACACCAGGGACATATACACAGAGAAAGAAGGCAGCCATTTGTAAGCCAAGGAGCAAAGCCCCAGAAAAAACCAAAGCTACCTCTACCTTGATCTTGGATTTCCAGGCTCCAGAACTGTAGGAAAATACATTTCTGTTGTTTAGCCCCCAGTCTGTGGTACTTTGTTATGGCAGTCCTAGCAAACTCATACAGCAACCCGTTCAAGAGACCAACTGAATTATTAGTAAAGAAAACAGTGTATGAATTGCCATCTACTTTCATCGGTGTTTTAAATATTTTTCCCATGTCATGAGTGGATGGATTTTGTAATTCCCAGTAGGAAAACATACTTGAAAAGCTTAATGGCAAATCAGTTGTAAAATGTTTTTGCTGTGTCGGGGCAGGCAGTAAGGACTGTCTTCGAAGTCCCCCGACTTACTTTATTAGAAGGCCAGATAGATGCTGGCTGCTTGCATGACTGTGTCCCTCGTTAAGTGATCTGTGTTGTTTTTCTTTCAGCAAAGGCTTTATTTGTTTAAAAGACATGAATCTTGACTTCCAAATTCAAGTGACCATTTGCAGATAAGATTCATAAGTGTCCTAGGTCCACTGCCCCCACCTCAGACTCTAAGACAGGGAGTGTTGTACAGGTGACTTATGAATGAAGCAATCCCAAAGGCAAATTAAGTCAGAAGATCAGGAAAATAAAAAGGAGGAAGCCAAATAAGGACATGTCTTCAAGCAAAGTTTTACAGATAATCACTTCAGGTTTATTCCACGATGAGGATCACTGGATCATGAGAGTATAATTTGCACCTCAGCCCTGTCCTGACCCAAGGCAACAGCCATGGAACTTTCAAACTCCCAAATCCATCAGTCACTGGCTTAGGGGAGAGGAAATTGCCAGACTCTACCAGGCCAATCCTTTGGGGGGAAAAAAAGAGCTTCAGAGGCTGTCTATTGGGAGCAAAAGCGCCTCAAAGTCCTGGGGCCCCAAAAATAAAATAAAAGGGACTTGAGGAGGTCTGGTGGGAATACCAGCATTACACATCACAGTAAACACTGAATCATTCTGTTTCTTCAACTCATCTGTAAGATTATGGGTCGTATTCTGGAAGGTCACCTAGACTTTTGGAGTCTGCATTGCTTTAAGAACTTCAGCATCACTCAGATTTTTATTAGGCCCAGATATTCCTATCATTGCTACCATGCCCTGCCTCCTATTCCAGGCATTCCTTCCTCAGGGAAACCAGCTGAAATGAGCTACCTGAGCTATAGAGTCTCTGTGTTCCCTCTTCCTCTGCCCCGCCCCCCACCTTCTTCTCAAACCTTCTTCACCCGGCCCATCCTCTTTCTGAGGGTCTCTCTCTCTCTCATCACATCCTTCACTCCTACTCTCTGATGTTCTACATTTTTCTAGACTCTTGGCTGGATTTCTTTCAGTACTGTGCTGGTATCCTTATTGTAATCTGGTTGACAAACTAGAACAGTATCATGGGCTGATTTTCCCCAGGGTCTCAGAAGAATGCATGCTTTCTCCTGCCACCTCGGGCTGGGTCGAATTAGGACTTACATTCATGTCTCTGTCACGACCTCCAGTGGGAGCATTCACGGTTTTGCAGTCTGAAAAGTCCCTTGATTTCTTGGCCTTTATATTGACTAATTGAGAATTTGGGGTTTAGCTTCCTGCTGTTCAGGATAGTTTGTAGATCTATAGAATCTCTCAATGCTCAAAGTTGGGGTTTTTTTCCTTAATTTTATTAAGTTTTTAAATTTTAATTCCAGTAAAATCATCATACAGTGTTTATTAGTTTCAGGTGTACAATATAAGGCTTCAAATATTCTATACATTACTCAGTGCTCAACATGGTAAGTGCACTCCTTAATCCCCATCACCTGTATCTCCCAACCCCCACCCACCTCCCCTCTGGTAACCATCAGTTTGTTCTCTATAGTTAAGAGTCTGTTTCTTGGTTTGTCTCTCTCTCTCTCTCTCTTTTTTTTCTTTGTTCATTTTTTTTTTCTTAAATTCCACGTATGAGTGAAATCATATGGTATTTGTCTTTATTTCACTTAGCATAATACTCTTTAGCTTCATCCGTGTCATTGCAAATGGCAAAATTTCATTTTTTTAAAGATTTTATTTATTTATTTTCAGTGAGAGAGAGCACAAGCGGGGGGAGTGGCAGGCAGAGGGAGAAGCAGGCTCCCCACTGAGCAAGGAGCCTAATGGGGGACTCGATCCCAGGACCCAGGCATCATGACCTGAGCCAAAGGCAGATGCTTAAGTGACTGAGCCACCCAGGCATCCCAAGATTTCAATCTTTTTATGGCTGAATAATTTTCCATTGTATATGTATACCACATCTTCTTTATCCATTCATCTATTGATAGGCAATTGGGCTATTGTAGATAATGCTGCAATAAACACAGGGGTGCATCTATCCTTTCGAATTAGTGGTTTTGTATTTTGGGGGTAAATACCCAGTAGCATCATCACTGGATCATAGGATAGTTATAGTTTTAAATTTTTGAGTAAATTTCATACTGCTTTTTACAGTGGCTACACCAGTTTTCATTCCCACCAACAGAGCACGAGAGTTCCTTTTTCTCTACATCCTTGTCAACATTTGTTGTTTCTTGTGTTTTTGATTTCTCAATGCTCAAAATTTTAGGATTTTTTTTTAAGTAGTCTCCACGCCCAGCCTGGAGCTCAATGTGGGGCTCCAACTCATGAGATCAAGAGCTGAGCTGAGATCAAATCAGATGCTTAAACAACTGAGCAACGCAGGTTCCCCAAAGTTCTAAATATCAAGTTTTTTTTTTTTTAAGATTTTATTTTTTTATTTGAGAGAGAGAGAATGAGAGAGAGCACATGAGAGGGGGGAGGGTCAGAGGGAGAAGCAGACTCCCCGTCGAGCAGGGAGCCTGATGCGGGACTCGATCCAGGGACTCCAGGATCATGACCTGAGCCGAAGGCAGTTGGCCAACCAACTGAGCCACCCAGGCGCCCTAAATATCAAGTTTTTAATGTATAAATTTCTATAGATTATTGTCTCCCAAAGCTATTCCTGCTATGATGTTGACTGCTTGCTTTGTATATAAAAATGGACTCTAGAGGGCACCTGGGTGGCTCAGTTGGTTAAGCGACTGCCTTCAGCTCAGGTCATGATCCTGGAGTCCTGGAATCGAGTCCCACATCGGGCTCCCAGCTCAGCGGCGAGCCTGCTTCTCCCTCTGACCTTCTCCCCTCTCATGGTGTTTCTCTCTCTCTCGCTCTCTAATACATAAATAAATAAAATCTTTAAAAAAAAATGGACTCTAGAATTGGACTCTGGTTCAAAATATAGCTTAGCCACTCACTGGTGAGTGGTCTTGAGTAAGTTCAACTCCTTGGGACCTCAATTTTCTCATCTGCTTAGTACAAATACTATTATGGTATGTTCAAAGAATTAATGTAGCCAGAGTACTAAGCACCAAAGTATACACTCTAAGTATTCAATACATTTAACCTACTGTTTATTAATAGCACCATTATTAACAACTCCTTAAATCATTACTTGGTCTATTATTCTAAAGTTATAAACTTTTACTTCCTTCTTGGTGCCTGTATTAGTCAAGGTTCTCCAGAGAAACAGAACCAATAGGAGATAGATAGATAGATAGATAGATAGATAGATAGATAGATAGATAATGATTTATTATAAGGAATTGGCTCATGGAATAGTTCAAAGGCCTGAGTGTCGATGGCATAGATTCTGGGTCAGGTGTGAAGGTCTGAGAACCAGGAGCACTGAGGGCAGGAAGATATCTCAGCTTCAACTGTCAGACAGAGAGAGATTCAGGCATTTAAGAGTTTGGGTTGAATGATGCCTACCCACACTGCACAGGGCCATTTGCTTTAGTCAGTTCACCTTTTCAAATGTTAATCTCTTCTGGAAACATCTTCACAGGCACACCCAGAAATAATGTTTAATCAAACATCAGACACACCCAGAAATAATGTTTAATCCTGTGGCCCGTCAAGGTCACTCATAAACTTAACCATCACAGCGTCCAAACTAGAACACATCCCCTTCTGGACAAACAACTGAACACAGTGGTAATACCTTCTCGCACAGATCTTCCCGAGTAGCACTTGCTCAGAGACATTTGTGTTGAACGTGTCGGGACCCACTCTGCGGGCTGCACGTACACATGGGCCCCTTGAGGCATCCCATTTCCTTCATCTCTACAGCTCAGTGAGAAGCAGAACCGTCCCTTCTCCTGACCTCAACTGAGCACGTCCATGTCACACAGTTAGGGAGCAGTGATCTAGATCCCAAGGCCTGTCCTTTTCCTCCAAGTCCAGTGCTTTTTTTATTGTCTCCTGTGTCTTTTGAGATAATCCCTAGCGCCACCGTTAAACAAAAAGCAGTAGGCAGTCTTAAACATTGAAATGTTGCTCAAAACCTCCTTAGTAGGGACAAAATAATCTATTCCTGAAGGAAGAAAGTTGAAATTCAATGTATTCAGGTTGAACTTGCTGGATCCTAGAACATTAAGCCTGGATGGTTCAGGCGATTAAGCATCCGACTCTTGATTTTCAGGTCATGATCTCAGGGTGGTGAGATTGAACCCCTGCATGGGGGGTCTTCGCTCAGCGTGGAGTCGGCTTGTCCCTCTACCTGTGCCCCTCCCCCCACTTGTGTGCTGGCTCTCTCTCTCTCTCAAAAAAAAAATAAATAAATAAAATCTTAAAAAAAAAAAGAACATTAATTCTCTGGCATTGTTCTTTCAGACCTTCTGAAACCTCACAGAGATTAGAGGACATTTTGAGATTAAGCATACGGGTCAGAGAATGAGGATAGGAAGGCCTCTTGAAACTCCACTACAGATACTGACTTTAAGCATAATAGTCCTTTAAGGAGAATGTTTAACTGAGGACATAGTCTTTTTTTTTTTTTTCCTTCTTCAGATACCTCTTGTGAAACCTATTTTGACTGAGAATGTTTATTTGGTGATGATGATCAGTGAATTTTTACGTTGAAGGGGACGTCAGGGGTGACGCTGAACAATGCCATTTTGTGCCCAGCGACAACTGAGGCTCAGGAAAGCTGAGTGACATGCCCAACGTCACACCCCAAGGAAGGAAAAGCACCACTGATAGGACCTAGATCTCTTGATTCTTAGTTAAGGGTCTCTTCAGCTGTGAGCCTTTCCCTGTAGATCCCTTGTTACATTTTTCTACCAGCTACAAATGTCCTCCCGAGTGTAGCTTTCTCGGAGAGCCATGAGCCTGGAGCGTTAAGGATATGCCATGTAGAATCAGCCAAATCTTAAACCTTTCTCTCTGGCCTGCCTGGTCTTAGCCTTGTTTGTGACCTGGGTTCTAGCTTCCATTCGGACTCCCTATTTTTCCTCCTCTCCTCTGTGCATTTTTTTTTTTGATTTTTTGGATTTTAGTAGGATTGATAAAGTTTGCTTTTGTCTGCACTCAGGATATTACTTAATAAAATACAAGGTCACTTGTGTGAATGAGAGTCAACATATGGTAGTGATTACATGGTAAAGGAACAAAAGCCCAGCGAGGGAACACAAAAGCACATTTTCTGCTGCCAACTAGCAGCACTCACTGAGGGAAGCAAATAGTCTGCCTGTAATTCTGTCAACAAGCCTGAGGCACAGACTCTTGAAAATCCCAGAAGTGAATCTGTGAGTGAGGGGAAAAGCCCTAATGAAAGAAAATAGAGAAATGAGCTCTGTGCTGAGCAGAGTCACTCCCTGTGGCATTGTGATTGGGGTGCAGGCATCCATCCACATACACTTGGGCTGAAGTCCCTGTCTCCCACCCTTGTGAACTTCACGTTGTTGGTCACATGGCACAACCTCTTTGAGACATAGTTTATTTTCAACAACAACAAAAAGGGGAATACTAATAATACCTACTTTGCTGAGTTATTGTAAAGGTTGTAAATAGTGTCTGATGCTGGGCATGAGAACTCAAGACATGTTAGCTATTATTATTATTATTATTATTATTATTATTACTATTATTATTCCTAGCACCTTCCATCATTATCATCTTAGTCTAAGGCATCATGATTGATCCTACCTGGCAAAGATCAGTAGTTCATAAGAACTTCCCGACGAGTTATACATACAAACTATTTATATTTTACCATATGTGTGTTTGTGGATACAGTTACACAATCTTTTATCCAAAATCACAGGTCATACACACTTTAGAGAAAAAAAAAAAGAAATCAGAACTTTGGAAATATTAGATAAGTTATACAGGGCACATAGCGTATGCTATGTAACAATCCCAGTGAATTCCTGAGTAGTGCCCTACAATCAGTCACATTCACTTCATTGTCAGGGGTTCCCAAGACCATCCCCAGACCTGGTGATTTGCTAGAAGGACTCGCAGAAGTCAGTATATAGTCATGCTCATAGCTATGATTTATTATAACAAAAGGACACAAAGCAGAATCAGCAAAGATAAAAAGCTCAAGGGACAAAGTCCAGAAGAAACCAGGCATAAGCTTCCAGAGCCTTCTCCCAGGGGGGTCACACAGGATGCACTTGATCTCTCCAGCTACATATTGTGACAACACATGTGAAATGGCATCTACCACGGAAGCTCATTGGACATTCAGCGCCCAGGGTTTTTATTGGGGACTCGACACATAAACACCCTCCACCTTGCACAGACCAAAATTCAAGACTCCCATAAGGAGAAATAGGTTTTCAGCATAAGTCACATTGTTTCTATGAACAGCTTAGCATAGTAAGCCGCTCTTATGAGTCAGGGATGGTGGCAACCCTCCCAAAATGCAAGTTTCCAGATGCCAGTCAGGAGCCAATCATGCAGAGGCCTTTTTAAGGGGGAGCAGTCTCAGGCCTGCTGCGCTCACTCTTTCCACGCAGCTTTCTGTAGCAAAATCTGTGAATAATTACACGAAGAGTCATGAAGACTCCAAGCAGCCTCATGCCACTTTGGGTCAGGCTTTGCCACCAAATCAATTCAGATTAGGTCAGGTATTGCTGTAAAACATGTCATGAAAGCCTCTGGTTTTCAGAACTTCTTGGGTTTTGGAATCGCCATGAAGAGATTAAAGCTGTTTTGTTCTCTCTCTCTCTCTCTTTCTGCCTTTTCTTTCTTCCTTCCGTTTTTCCTTTATTCCCTTCTCTTCTCCCTTTCTCTCTCTCTCTTTCTTTCTTCTTAACTTTACCTTTGCTCAATCTAATTATTAAGGAAAATGTATACAGTTGCACAAAAGTCAGGAGGTGAGAAATACAAGCGTTTCATACCATTACAGGCTTTATACCATACATGGTGGTATGATGTCCCTTGAAGGGAGATTGTGATAAATGTAGGGCAAACCCTAAAGCAATGACTAAAATAACCAAACAAGTGGTTCAGCTAATGAGCCAAAAAGGAGATAAAATGGAATCCCAAAATTATATTTAATTAATTCCAAACAAGATAGAACAACAGAAAAAGGGAACAAAAAACAAATGAGACAAATAAGGAACAAACAACAAGAAAACAGAGTTAAACCTAATGATATCATTGATTACATTAAAAGTAAAGAGCCCAAACATTCCAATTAAGAAGCAAAATGTCAGATTGGATAAAAAAGCAATACCCACATTCGTGTTGCCTAGCAGAAATGATCTCTATAACAATGCAAATAGATCAAAAATAAGGATGAAAAAATATGCTATGTTAACACTAAAACACAAAACAAAACAAAACAACAGAAAAACCAAGCAGAGTGGGTATATCAGTATCCCACAAAGTAAATTTCCAAGAATATTAGAAGAGATAAATAAGGTAATTTTATGGTGGTAAAAATGTCCTTTAAGAAGACAAAACAACCAAAAATGTTCATGACCTAAGAGAGTTTTAAAATTCACAAAGCAAAAATCCACTGAAAGTGCAAAAACAAACAAATTCACAAAGAGAATCAGAGATTTCTATCCCCCTCCCTCAATAATTGATAGAGTGAGCAGACATAAAATTCAGGCAGGATATAGAAAAATTGAACAAAATTATCAACAAACCTGACTTATTTTACATATATAGAACAATCCACTCCAAAACATCAGACTACACGTTCTTCTCAACCACACATGGAACATTTTATAAAGTTATAATTTGGACCAGAAAACAAATCTCAATAAATTTTGAAAGATTCAATTCATGCAAAATATGTTCTATGATAAAGTTAGAATTTAATTACAATTCAAACCCAGAAAGATTTCTTGAAAACTTATGAAGTACAGAAACTAAGTAACACATATTTAGGCAATCCATTTATCAAAGAAGCAATCAAAAAGGAGAATTAGGAAATATGTTGAATGGAAAAAGGAAATAAAAACACAGCATGTTAAAATTGGTTGAATACTGTAAAATAACACTAGGGTGATACTTGTACCACGAAACAATTCTATTAAACAGAACACATGTCTTACGTTAATGGCCTATGTTTCTACCTTAAGAATCTAGAAAATAAAAGGAAAGGCACATTTGATCCAAAGAAGAAGAAAGCAAATAAAAATGGAAATCAATGAAACAGAAAACAACAAAAAAAAATTATTACTAGAGATAATAAATGAAACTAAAATTATTTGAGAAGACTGATAATATGTAATATTGACAAACTAACCAGGCTTGATGTGAAGGAAAGAAAAGAAGACCCAAATTGCTAATGGGACAGATTACATTAAAGCTGATTCTATAGCTCTTAGTGAACCTCAAGGGAATTTTGTGGACTTTTTTCTTTTTCTTTTTTTTAGATTTGATTTATTTGAAAGAGAGAGAAAGAGAGAGAGTGGGGGGGAGGGGCAGAGGGCGAGAGAAAATCCCAAGCAAACTCCGCACTGAGCACGGAGCCTGACGTGGGGCTCAATCTCGTGACCCTGATATCATGACCCGAGCCAAAATCAACATCAATCTCTTAACAGACTGACCAATTCAGGCGCCCCCAAGGTAATTTTCTAAATAACTTCATGTCAATAGATTTAACAATGTAAACTTTGAATTAGGCAAAAAAAAAAAATTGTTTTAGATCCAACTTCAAAGCATAGTTATAATCAAATATTTTTTTAAAATATACTTCAACACTTTTTAAATGTCTGCTCTTCAAACGACGCTGTTGGTTGGATAAAAATATAATCCACAGACTAGGAGAATATTTGCAAAGTTTAGCTCCGATAAAGGATTTGAATCTAGGATAGGTAAAGAATACTCAAAACTCAACAAGAAACAGCACAATTTTAAAAATGAGCAGAAAGTCTGATCAAATATTTTACCATAGCAGATATATTGATGGCAAATTAGTACATACAAACATGCTAGATTTTGACAAGTCATTTAGATTTTTTTTTTTTTTTTTTTTTTTTTTTTTTTTATTTGGCAGAGAGAGACACAGTGAGAGAGGGAACACAAGCAGGGGAAGTGGGAGAGGGAGAAGCAGGCTTCCCGCGGAGCGGGGAGCCCGATGCGGGGCTCGATCCCAGGACCCTGGGATCATGACCTGAGCTGAAGGCAGACGCTTAACAACTGAGCCACCCAGGCGCCCCCTTTTTTGACAAGTCATTTAAAAATGCAAATTAAAACCACAAGGAGATATCACTACATACCTTTTAGAATGGCTAAAATTAAAAACCATACAAAGTACTGGCAAGTGGGTGGAGAAATTGGAACCCTCATATACTGCTATTGGAAATGTAAAATGGTACATCCACTTTGGAAAATCATTGGAAGTGACTTTAAAAATTAAACATCCATGTACCATATGATCCATTCTACTCCTAGCTATTTACTCAAGAGAAAAGAAAGCATATGTTCTTTCAAATACTTGTATACAAATATTCACAGCAGCCTTATTTATACTTGCTATAAATTGGAAAGAATCCAATTGTTCATCACCAAGTGAATATATAAACACATTATGGTATATCCACACAATGGAAACAACTCAGCAATATAACTGAATGAGCTGTTAGTATACACTACAACATAGTGTATGAATTGAGAACTAATTATCCTGAGTGAGAGAAGCCAGATAAACATAGAATATCTTCTGTAGACTTCATTCATATAAACCCTAGAAAATGTGAGTTAATCTACAGTCATAGAAAGCAAGGAAGGGATTGCCAAGGGGCACATGGAAACTTTGGAAGATGGATATGTTCACTGTCTTGATTGTGGTGATGGTTTCGTGGATGTATAAAGAATTCAAAACTTTAATAACGGTATACGTTAACACGTATATTTTATTATAGGTCAACAATTAAATAAGAACATTGTACAAATATGTCAAAACTTATTAAATTGCATACTTTAATATGTAAATGTTATTAAAGGTCAACTATACCTCGATATTCTCTAAGGGTTACAATGAATACTCGTGTAAGATTCCTTTCTAATAATAACATATTTAATACATTGATCCCAATGAAATTGATTTTAAAGTTTACAGTGTTTTGTGAAAGAGTGCTTTAACAATTTTTCTAAGTTCGTCCTTCTAACCAAAACACAATTCAACTAGTTAATAAGTTTGCTAAATATTTTTTACTTTTAAGACTTAATTAAATGGTTCTATTTGTGTAAGTCTTCCTACTCACCAATTAAAACCGCAAACACAGCAAAAGCCCATCTATAGATAGCGCTGGGAAATGGGTCCTTTAGTGAAGTTGTAATTCCTGGCAGCAAATCCTTGTCATTTGTATATGCGTAGGGCCACCCTTCCCTGGAGCTCCAGGGTGCAAGAGGCAGGTGCAGGGGCCAGCAGCCCAGTGCCAAACTTAATGATTTATTCAAGCATATTCCTTTAATATGGGGCATTCGGTTCCCTTTAATATTTCTCCCGAAAGGAAGTAGGCATGGCCCATTTTAAACCACCCGTAAAATAAGCAAAAAAAAAAAAAAAAAAACCACTATGTTCACTTTCCTTTGTTCTTTGTCCCCTCCCAAACTCACCTAAAAATGAAAGAACTCTGTTTTATATGAAAAGATCGATGCACACAGATTTACTTTCTTAAAATCTGGCATTTTGATGAAGAAAAACTGCCAATGTACTGACTATGTATGTGAAGAAAAAAACACTTGAAAAGAGATTAATTTTCATTCGTTGTACGTGTATTTTATTTTTTTAAAGCTTTGATTTGTTTGAGAGAGAGAGAGAGTGCGTGAGGGGTGGGGAGGGGAAGAGGGACAGGGAGAAGCAGACTCCCCACTGAGCACAGAGCCCAACGTGGGGCTCGATCCCAAGACCTGAGATCATGACCTGAGCAGAAGACAGACGCTTAACCTGAGCCACCCAGGAGCCCTGGTTGTACCTGTATTTTAGAATCATGGAACACTACATCAAAAACTAATGATGTGATGTATGGTGATTAACATAACATAATAAAATTGAAAAAAAGAAAAGAAAAGACCTTTGCCACATGAATTCATGGAGGAAGGTCTGTCTGACATGTGACCTTTCATCCTTAAAAAGAGGATTACAGAGACTTGTAAAAATCTATCCATAACTGCATGAGTTCGAAGGGACTGGGAGAGCCTTAGTCTCTGAGACACAGCTGGGTCTCCTTAATTTTGGGCCTTTTATGTCACTGCAGTGGGGCCATGCATCTGCCGGAGAAAGGCTCTCACACTCTCCTGGGCTTGCTGTAGGAGGGGCGAGGCATGACTTAGCAGAACTTCTCTGCAGATTACTGGAAGCCTGTGTGTTCCTCCTGCTCTGGCTTGTGCTGGGATCAACCAAGCACCATTTAATAGGGCTGGTGGTTTTCTTGTCCTTTCCTGTTGGGAGAAGGATATTGACAGTAGAGCATGCCAGGTCACTGACTCAGGGTCCGTGGAAATTGCCAGAGTACACAGCAGAGGACCATATCCACTCTCTAAACTTCGTGCTCTCCATTGTGATGAAATACCCAGACAACATCCAAAATTATTCTTAGAATTTCTTAGAAATCACAGGAGGGTGAAGGGAAACATCATCAGTGATATGTGGATATCCTGGATCCCGTCCGTACCTCTGCAACAGGATGTGACAATAAAGGTACTTTGTACCAAAAATTAGACACCAATCTAGTCAAAAGAAAAACCAGCCCAGCCCAGATGGCAGGACATTCTACAGTACACCAGGCTAGTACTCCTCAAAACTGTCAAGGTTGTGAATAACAAGGGAACCATCACAGACCAAAGGAAATGGGAGACATGACATCGAGGTGCAATGTGGTCCCTGGAATGAATTTGGGAACAGAAAGAGCCTGTTAATTAAAACAAAACAAAACAAAACAAACAAACAAACAAAAACCCTGATGAAATCTAAATAAAGTCTGGAGTTTAAATGATAGTAAATACCAATGACAGTTTCTTAATTGTGAAAAATGTACCATGGTATTTGAAGATGTTATCCATGGGGGAACCTGGATGAAGGGTGTGCAGGAACTCTGTGGACTGTCTTTGTGACTTTTCTGTCAATCTAATATTACTCTAAAACAGAAATATTATTTAAAAAGCTTAAAAATGATTCTGAGAAAGGATATTTGTAGCTTGCTGAAATTGAAGTGTCTACAAAGAAAATTTATAGCTGACGAGGATGATGGGTGAATAAAAGGAATAAAGTTATCTAAGCAGATGATATTCTTAAACCGTTGCCTCTTTGCTCTGAATTTCATTGTTCCCTTCCAAAAAAAAAAAAAGTCAGAAAGAAATGTGAAATTAAAGTAATTCAAGTTAAAAACAAAAAGTCTTTAGAAAAATAAAAGCCCCCGCGTCTATGTGGCAAGAAGAGCTGGACAATGGACAAGGTAACATTGGAGTTGTTTTTTTTTCGGTGCCCTTGTGCAAACACATATCCAGTGTAACGCACAGCATATAATTACTATTTACACAACTGTCCCTACCTTTACGCTTTAATTTCCTTGTGCAGCAGTATTCTATAGGTTGAAAAGTAGTTTGGGGAATCATTAGATTTAAATAGAAATAAATCCCAGCTTCCCAACTTACTAGCAGAGACTCTGACCATTTCTCTAATTTGAATCATAAAATTAGGTAGTAATAACTAATCTTCCAAGGTGACTAGGAGAATTTCATAATGTTTAGCACTGAGCTGACCCATAGGTACTCAGTAAATGTTAATATCTTTCTTCATAAAGGTGTAGAGAAAAATATGTGCTTCCACGGAAGAGGATGCATTGTCTATGAAAATCCTTCCAGATTATCTGATATTAGCCTTTCATTGCCCTTGCACTATTTTATAAGTTGGTGAATTTTAGATAATTAATAGCAATGCAAAACAGTTGTTGTGTCTAGTTACATAAACAAAGTCTGTCCATTGAAAGGACAACTCTCCCTCCCACCATGCAAAAAGGTGGTTTTGCATCCATCTGCAAGTTCATTTCAACATTATCCTACTCCATGGTTTGAGAAGGTCAACAAGAAGACGTAACTTCTAGTTGACCCTCAAGCTAAACTAGGGCCATTGGAGGCTCCTCACCCCCTGTCTTTGGAATGTATGCTTTGCCTCCTATTCCCACAGTGGGAGCCTTTTCAAGGATGTAGCCTTGAGAGAGAAAGGTGTTGTTGATGTCATCTGGACAGTATACATGACTGAACCTCATTAAGGCCTCTATGGAAACTTTTCAGATTCTCAAGGCAGGTGTAGATATCTACTTATCTTGGGGCTGCACAAGGCAAGCTTGGTATGTAAGTTCCCTTGTTTATTAAACCTGCCCAACCTGCCAATTAGGAGTGGCCTGCTTGTTTCTTCAGTCTATCCTTGCCCTCCCCATATGGGGGAAAGTTTCCTTGCAAACCAAGATCAACATAAATTGGTATGTTTTTTTGGCTTCCCCTTTGAACCAGGTTGTGACATTTTAACAGGGTCCCCTCATTAGTAACAAGTGAAATAGAATCTCTGACATTTGTTCATTTTATATCTGTATAACAGCCACGATGTTGCCATTTTTTTAAAAAGTATCCTTTAATAAGGATATGTATGCTATTGCATTCATCTTTGCATTCCCCATGCCTATCCTGAAATAGATGTGTAGTAAATGTTGATCAAATAGGGGTGCCTGAGTGGCTCAGTTGGTTAAGCCTTGTACTCTTGATTTTGGCTCAGGTCATGATCTCAGGGTCGTGAGATCAAGCTCCACATCTGCATCAGGCTCTGTGTTCAGCATGGAGTCGGCCTGAGATTCTTTCCCTCTCCTTCTGCCCCTCCCACTGCTTGCACTTTCTCTAAATAAATAAATAAATAGAATTTAAAAAAAAATGTTCATAAAATAGAATTGACACTGGATTTCAAATATGTGGGGGAGTTAGAAGGAAAGGATTTTGCAATCTGAGATGAAATTAGACAGAACATCGGTCTACCTATTGAATATCATAACAGAGCTGTAGAGAAGGCTGAGTTCCAGTCTAAAGTCAGCAGTATTTTGTCTGAGGAAGGCAGCTGTGGCCTTATCCATTAAGACCCAGAACCCAGCTGGTTTTTGCTTAGGAGGAAATGCAGCTACTTCGTGGCTACGAAGCCAGGAGCAATCTTCACCATTTATAGGATGCTGAGAAGGCTTTCAGCGGATAATGGTTTATCATTAGCATTAGTAATCCTTAATGAATGCCTGCTAACTCCCCCAGATAGTCGAAGAGCTCCTGCTATCTACAAAGGCCTATTTGAAATGCTTCAGACCAGATTTTAGATTCAGACCAATCTCGGTTCAAATTTCAGTATGTACTGGCTACATGACCTTGGGACTGGGGAGCGTTATTTGCTTGGAAAGCTGGGTCTAGTGCACAGTGGGACCAATAAAAGTAATACTTCCATTGCAATCACTGGAGAATTGAGGCGAAGTTCTAATTTTTTAAAAACCATTTTATTTATTTGATAGAGAGAGAGAGAGAGAACACACAAGCAGGGGGAGCGGGAGAGGGAGAAGCAGGCTTCCCGCTGAGGAGGGAGCCCCACGTGGGACTCGATCTCAGGACCCAGGGATCATGACCTTAGCCGAAGACAGATGCTTAACCGACTGAACCACCCAGGTGCCCCCAAAGTTCTCAATTTTTGATGACTCAGAAATCCCAAGGAAATTTGAAAGAGAAGATAGAGTGTAATTATTTTATTTGAATGAATATTCTAAAATTGCTTTCATTCATCGCTGTGATATCTTAATGATCATTTGGCCCCCTGCCTTCGTTTCCCTACTGGAAAGCTGATGCCACGAGGGGTCATGGAGGGCGTTCCCAGCGTGGCGCAGTGAGTGCCCGTCAGCGAGGCATCAACACGTAGTCTCCCAGGCTCTGTTGTAGATCTCCTGAAATACGGCACCGACTCCCAAGTCCCAGATGGAGGGCAGCAGAGCAGCTCTCTGCTTTAAACAGCCCATCAGAACACAGAACAGTCCTCTTTAAAAAAAAATTAAAAACAATGCAACGGGGGGACAGGAGGATGTAGGTGCTACTATCAGGGTACCTGAGACCAGCATTCTGGACCCGGAGTCCCTAAAATTCTGTACAAGGCCACTGACGGTAATGGCCTCAAGAAGCGACCTCTTGGTTCTTTGTCAATTACACCAACTATTTTTATAAAATGTATTAATGGAGCAATGCTTCTACATCTTCATGTTCAGTAAAATGGGGGAATCGTGCTCACCCAGTTCATTCCAGGATTAAGACTGCACTTCCCCACCCCCCCCAATTATGGAAAAGAAACATCTGACATCTGTATACCTGTTGGCTCACAAAAGGCTATTGGGGATGTGTGTGTGTGTGTGTATGCATACGCATGTGTATGTCAAGCTTTTCTTTTCAACATTACAATAGGTATTTGGGGGGTGCCTGGGTGGCTCAGTTGGTTGAACGACTGCCTTCGGCTCAGGTCATGATCCTGGAGTCCCGGATCGAGTCCTGCATCGGGCTCCCTGCTCGGCGGGGAGTCTGCTTCTCCCTCTGACCCTCCCCCCCTCATGCTCGTCTCTCTCTCAATCTGTCTCTCTCAAATGGATAAATAAAATCTTTTAAAAAATCATTTATACAATAAGTATTTGGGGAATAAAACAGAAGGGAAAGACCTCCAACCCCGACCAACTAAAAACCTAATAAGAAACACATATGTTCACAAAAAGGTTTGTTCAAACATGTTTATAGCAACTTTGTTGATAATAGCCTCAAACTAGAAATTGTCAGGTGTCTGTCAACAGATGGGATAAACAAACTGTAACATATCATATTCTATTAACAGAATATTACTCAGCAACAAAAGGACAAATTATGGATACACAGAGGAGAATGGATGAATCTTAAAAACCCTGAGGAGAAAAAAAAAAGCCTTCACACAACAGAGTACAAATATAATATCCCATTTATTTGAAGTTCTAGAATAAGCAGAACTAATCTGTGATAAACTGTCAGAACTGAGTGGACTGTCTATGTGTGTCTATGATTGTGTGTGTGTGTGTGTGTGTGTGTGTGTGTGTGTATAAGACAGAGAAGCATTGACTGGAGAGAGGAAGTCTGGAGGGTGAAGATAATGTCCTGTTTCTTGGTTGTCCAGTTGTACTTATTAATCAAAACTCAGTGAATTTACACTTAAGATTTGTATACTTGAATGTATATAAGATTTATATTGAAAGAAGAAAAAATCTCGTTAAAGTAAAAAGAACTCTAGTTAAGAGAATACATGGGAGGGAGGGGGGTCGATGGGGGCTATAAGAATGTTTGTAGTTTACTTTGAAATGTGTTCCAACTTTAACAGATTGGTGGAGGGATAGAGAGATACATGGTTGTCTAGATATGTAACAAAATGTCTAGTGGAATCTAGGTGGTAGATATACAGGTTTCCATGGTAAGGTTTACAGGTTTGTTGTTATGTTTGAAATTTTTCATAATAAAATGTTGAAAAATCCCTACAAATTTAAGGAATTTACATGGAATGAGCCTTATCTTCATCATCACTATTATCACTACTGTATCCAAATATTCAACTTGTTGGGAGTTCACTTTGGTTCAGATACAGTCAAAATATTTATTAACCAAAAATGAATCTTTGGCTGTAGATAGTATTTCCAACTCACATAGAAAGGAAATTAATTTGTTTCAAGTCACCAGCTAATAAATGGCTGACCTTGAGATTTTATCCTATACCAGGTTTGCTGTTTTTGTCTATTTGCTTCTTATTGCTTTTGCTCTCCTTAGGACCATTTTCCTTCCCCAGTGTGGGTCAAAAAAACAACTGAAATATAGTACAAGCTTCGACAGACTCATGTTTGAAGTTTTGTTGTTCAGATTATAAGATATATTGGTTAAACAGAAAAAGGACTAATTAACTTGAATAATAATTCCATGGAGATATATGGATAAATTAGGAAAGAGAGCTAATTTGAAGTGGAAATTCACATGACTGATGTTGTTTGTTCTGCAAATGGCTCTTGAAGTGTGAAGTCAGCCATAGGACAGGAGCTGCTAAGCTGGATTTGGGACGCACAGGAAGACTGTTAGTCAAAGATAACTTGGATATACTGGGATTACCCACCTGAGTACAGTAATAGAGAGCCTGCCCCTTTTACAGAAACCTTTTGATGATACATTTGCACCTTTGTTAGGTTGACAGATGGAAGACGTGTAAGGGTGCTTCAGATCATGAGCCATATCTTGGATTGCTTGCCAGTTACCTTGGAAGGCCAATTTACTCAGTGACTTCATGCTTGGTGGCTTCATTTTCCAATTGCTTTAGGTTCTATGAATCTAGAATGCAATGAATTCTTGGCCAAGTGTCTTGAGGAAAAATCAGCATGTTTTTGGTATAGTTCAAAGAGAATGAAAAGCAGTTTCCTGACCTAGAAATTTTGCTAAAGTGTCATTGGGACCTGGAAATTTGCATGGTTGATATTAAAGAGATAGGCCAATATTCCGAGTGGTGAGCCCTGTGTGAAATCTTAAATATCATTCCTACTTGTGCAAAGATACTATTTAGAATTGAGGCAAAGACTGATTAAGATTTAAGCACTGGGCTCATAAAGGTTTATACTTAATGCAAGTAGACTATTCCTCAGAATAAGATGGCATAGGTGGTCTAAGTTGCTATTTCTTTGCATTCAGCTAGAATTGGTCAACTCAGCGAATCAACACCGATGATGTCATGGCCACGAGCCCTCTGACAGCATGCTAATGACATTGTAAGAGGGCTGGACCTGCTTCTCAGAGGTGCCAGCAAGATATTTATTGTAACCAAATTGAAAATAATAATAGTAATACAGTGAAATTTTTGGCTAAAATACTAGGAATGTTTGATCCGGTCCAATCTCTCTTCAGGAAATTGAGTGCCTGAAAAATGACACTATGATTTGATGAAGAATTAAGTTACAAACTCAGATATCCTGAGTCCTAGTATATGTCTCTATAATTAAAATGTTTTAGGGGCACCTGGGTGGCTCAGTCGTTAAGCGTCTGTCTTCGGCTCAGGTCATGATCCCATGGTCCTGGGATCGAGCCCCGCGGCGGGCTCCCTGCTCCGCGGGAAGCCCGCTTCTCCCTCTCCCACTCCCCCTGCTTGTGTTCCCTCTCTCGCTGTGTCTCTCTCTGTCAAATAAATAAATAAAATCTTTAAAAAAATGTTTTAATTATGTTTCTTCTCTCATAGAGAATACACGTTATGCAAGTCACTGAGAGGCTATATGTTTGAGATCGAGTCAAATATCTATAGGATGTGACCTCAGCTTCTGGCCACGATGAAATAAAAGAAACTAGATTTACCCCCCCACAGGTAAAAGCGAAAAGACACAACCAATACATATGCGACAATGGTTTTCAGGCATTAGACAAGAGATAACGTAGTACTATGATCCCAGAGAAAAGGGACCTAAATGAGGTAAGATCTGTGATTGCCCCAGCTTACTCTCTGGAGAATTTCCAGTCCACAGCCTGGGGATGGGGAGACCAAGCAGAGCCCGAAGACTTCTCTTATTTGAGGAAAGATTAGGGAGGCCAAGGTAGCCATAATTTGTGTGTGTTGAGGGGGGAGTATACAGAGGAAAGATCTACAGAGAGACAGGAAGAGAGGAGAGTACAGAGATCTGCAAAGGATTCCCTTCAAGTGTTGAGCTGATGCTAATCAGTTCATGTGTATAAGGAAACTGCCAAGATCAGGAAAGAATCACCGGCAGAAGCAGGTGGGACAATCCCTGAAGTTCATACAGGGCCAGACATAGTTCAAGTTCCCATAAGACAGTAAGGCAAGATTTCCTAATACAGGGTGAGAGTCCTGGGAGGGTTTAACCCCAGATGAGAGATTGTTCCATATCCACCCAACAAAGCTTAAAAACAACCCTCAAGAGAATCAAACTATTTCCAAGCAAACTTAATCCGCATTCCAGAAAAAAAAAAAAAAAAAAAACCCAGATACTTAAAGGAATAATCATTTAAAAAATTCAGCACTAAGCAACATAAAATTCACACTGCATGGCATTTAATCGAGATTGACAAGGCAGGCAGGGAAACAGGAAAAAAGACCCATGGCAAGTAGAAAAAATTCATAAATAGAAAAAAACCCGGAAGCAAAACAAATGATAAGAATTAGTAGACAAGGAAGATAAACAGTATTATCAATATACTCTCTGCCTTTAACAAAGTGGAAGAGAGAATGAGCAGATAGGAAAAATAAAAGATATACAAAGAACCAAAATCAAAATTTTCAAAATGAAAAATAAAATGTCTGTTGAGAAACGCATTGGATAGGATTAACAGCAGGTAAGATATTGCAGGGAAAAATTAATTAACCTAACCATATAGAATGAAACACACAGAAAATAGAAGCCTAAAGAAGGGGAAAAAAATGAGCAGAGCATTTGTGAGCTCTGGGACAACATTAAGTGGCCTCACATATATATGTGTGTGTATTATTCTATACGTGTATTATATATGAATATATTAAGTGTATATACATGCAGTTTTCAAAATGAAAAAAAATGGGGTTATAAAATATTTGAAGAAAGGATGTTTGAAATTTTTTTTTATCATAACCAAATTCAATGAAAACCATAAACTCACAGGTTCAAGAATCCTAAACAGATTATTCATCACACACTTATTGTGTGTGGTAATTAGGCATGGTAAGAGGTCTCTAAGTTTATAATCCTGGCCCCCTGGTGTTCATGTTCTTGTGTAATACCCTCTCCCTTCATATGTGATGAATTTATTGGTTTGCATCTAATAAAATAGAATATGGCAGAAGCGATCAGATATCATGCCAAGATGAAGTTACAAAAAGATGGTGGCTCCATCTTGGTCTCTTTATCTCTTTGATCACCAGTGGCCATGACATGGGGACCCATAGGCCACCTATGGAATAGCCCATATGGTGAGGAATGATGGTCTGCCAACAAATGTTTGAGTGACTTTTGAAGCAGATTCTCCAGCCCCATTTGAGCCTTGAGATGACTGCAACGTCATGAGAGATGTTAAGCCAGAAACATCCATCCTAGCCACACCAGGATTCCTGCCCCATAGAATCTCTGAGATCGTAAATGCTTGTTGCTTGGAGCCATTCAGTTTTTAAGTAATTTGTCACCTATCAATAGGTAATTAACATGTTGAGTATGCACGAATCTAAAATCAAAAATCTTACATTCTAGAGTTTATCCTTGAATCGAGAAAGTTTTCCAGAAATATTTGCAAAACAAATGAATGTATGAAAGATAAGACAGGTACCCCAAATAACTGTTCCCATAAAGATGAAAGCAATTGTTCTTCATTAAAGCTTTATAAGATTGGCAAGGATATTGCTATGAGAGTTCTAGGGAGGAGGCATTGCTTCTGGTTGAGAAAAGAGGGCATTCTTTCAGGAGGAGACAGTATTTTGGACCTTGAAGGGATAGAATTTGACTACATTTTGCTGACAATGAATCTAGGCACTTGGAGTGAAAGAATTAGTCAGAAGACTGATGGGAAACCAAAGGGCATGCATACGAAACCGTGAGCAGAATGTAGCATGAGAAAACAAGAGAAAAGATATTGATGGAATAAATACTACTCTTCTAGGCAGACCACCATAACTTCTGTTTTGGACTCATGTTATAGAGATACTGCATATTAACACAAAACATTAGTTCTTACAAATAACTCTTTTTTCATTATACTTTCCTTAGTCACATTGAACATGTGGTATCTACCTGCGTTAAATTTAAAGGCATGAGCTAATTAGCTTTCTTATTCTCAGAGAATAATAGTCAGATAAAGCGCAATGGTAGACTACTAATCTCTTCATTAGGCAGAGTATTTCTGTATTTCAAAAAGCTGCAATGACAGGTACACCTCGAGAGAGGTGTGATCACAAAGAAGAAAAATCCATTTTCTTGTCTGACTTACATTACACCTACACGTAGTATGAACTTTGATTATATTGGGCCCCTTTGACTTATCGTCTATATTATTTATCTTCACACTTTGATTTTCTTTCCCTGATGGTTTATAGTAGTTTTTCCTTGCCAATTTAAATTCTAGCTTGCTTCTCCATACTGTTCATTGATCACTCGCTTTCTCATTTTTAATTTCCGCCCTTTAGAGTCCAATAACACTTTTCATGGTGCTGCTAATTCCGTCCTTTTTTCCCCCGCCATGTTTCATCATTAAGTGACTGTGGGAGTTTCCAGCTTGTTGGGGACACAAGCCTCCTTGAACACACCTTGCTAAAATGTGCACTTCAGAGCTGTACAAAACATGAGCAGGAAACAGCACAATGACCCTACATGCATTTTAAAGATTTTATTTATTTATTTTACTTGAGAGAGAGAGCGTGCACACAAGTGGGGGGGAGGGGCACAGGGCGAGGGAGAGAGAGAATCTCAAGCAGACTGCGTTGAGCAGGGACCTCGACTTGGGCTTGATCTCCCAATCCTGAGATCATGACCTGAGCCAAAACCAAGAGTCAGATGCTTAACCTACCCAGCCACCCAGGCCCTGCATTTTAAATGCTGGTCCTCTGAGCCAACTCCTTCTGACTCAATTTGCAATTCTCTTTCATTTAACAAAATTGACATTTATGCCATATACTAAAATACAGTTTGTTCAGGTGAAATAACATGATGTTAGGCTTTGCTTGGTTCCTAAGAGAAGTGATTAGTTTTTATTGCTGGGGAAGAAAGAGCCTGTAAGAAATGAGACATTACGGACACAAAACTTAACCAAGGCCCAGAATGTTTTAATCTACTGTGTGGGCATATAGCTTGGATTCCTGCCTTAGTTTTATGGAATTCCTGAACATATTTTACCCCTGAATGTGTGTGGTAAAGCATACTCAGTTCGATATCTAAGGCTTGGATTTTCAAATGAGAGTTACTGAAGCGAAATTCCATTTTGCAAATTCATCAAGTAGGGTCCAGTTTCACCAAAATCCATCAAGAATAAGGAGATAGGTCACAAACTCATTTGGAGGGTGGGTGCAAAGGTCATTATAAAAGTTCAAAACTACAACCAAATTTGTCTGACATTGAGAGAATCAGCTGTGAAACTCTCTTTCCTTTATGATCTAAAATACATTTTGCATTTCACTGAATTGGTTTTTATCCTTCCCATTCTTCATTTTAAAATAAGCCTAATAGGAAGTTCAAACTACCAAGCCAACTTATTTTTTTAAAGAATAAGCCCTTAACAGAATGTATAATTTTTTAAACATAGAAAAAAAAAAAGAGCATTTATACTGGAAATTAAGATTTTCATTTAGTATTAAGGTCAAATTTATTATTATTTTTTAAAAAGATTTTATTTATTTATTTCCACAGAGATAAGAGCACAAGCAGGGTGAGTGGCAGGCAGAGGGAGAAGCAGACTCCCCACTGAGCAAGGAGCCCAATGTGGAACTTGATCTCAGGACCCCAGGGTCACGACCTGAGCCAAAGGCAGACGCTCATCTGACTGAGCCACTCAGGCATCCCAGATTTCTTACTATTTTATTCTCTATTTTGGGCCCAGAGTCTCTCAGGAAGATACAACAATAGTCATTATAAATATGAACCTAAAAAATCAGTAAAGCAGGTCATTGTTTACCAAGTCAGCTTGAAAATATTATTATGCACTTAATAAAGCCCCATGTATTTCCTGACTACTTTTCAATCCATTAATTAGTGATTCTGTATTTTCTTTGTAGGTCCTCATTACAGCCAGTAATTGGAGGCTCGATGATTGAAAACTTATTCAAATTATATATCCCAGCACTCACAAATATAGGCTGCAGACGTCAAGTCCAAAATTGGTTAATGTCCTCGAGTAAGTGTTATTTCTTTCCATGTATCTATATTTTAATTTTCTGATTACTCGAGTAAACAATCACGGAAATATTGCTAGACAGGTCTGGCTTCATTTTCTGAATTGATCTCCTGCTGCTTGAGTGTGTGTTCCTTGCACTGGTGTGCGCTAAGACTCAATCCTGAGGATCTCCTCTCTCAGCAGTTGGGGTTGCACGGAGTCATTGTGTTTGCTAATTCCCTTGTATATTTTCTACCTGGAATCCTGCACCTGACTCTGTACTTTACTTGCTGGACCCTGCAGGTGCTCCTACTACTTCTGACATGCTATTGTGCTCATTTGTTTCCATGTTTTCCCCCTTCAACAAACTGTGAGCCCTTGGGGGGCAAGAGTCTCATATCTTATTTATGTACAGCCATAGTGTTTACTTTAGGGCTTGACACATTGTTGGTCAGGGGGTAAGAATAGCCACCTGACTTCTAGCCACCTGCCTTATCTGGCCAGCACAGAGTTAATAAATGAATTCCTTTAGGTGGGCAGTTTGTGTGAGTCTCTATTTTTTTGTTTGTGGCCAGTCACACATTTATTTCACCAGCCTGGCCCCTATAGGCATCCTAGTCTGTGGCCCTCATTGTAGCTACTCAAAATATGTTGTAGTTATGTGGGTGAATGTGTCAATGAATGTCCATCTAATTGCACAGAAAATTATTATTCCAATATTCCAGTCCCGAAAATTCTTTCAGTGTCATCTCAGACTTACAACAGTAAAGGTAGAAAAATATAACTTTGTTATACAATGTCCAAAAAAGCACTGCAGAGGTAGACCTCTCTGAGCATTCTAGTAGTCAAATTAGAGAGGAAAACCAGTTCCCTTGTGCTCTTTGCAGAATTCAGGGGATGCCAACAAACCAATCGTGTGGAAAAGCCTAGGTTTGCATCCCCGTCATGACTGACCATTTCTCCAACAATTTTAACTTTTTAAAAGCAACTCTTAGCAGATGTTCATTTTGTCCATAAAAATTCTCACCCTTGAAAACTATAATATTTATGAAAATGTAACTTTGAGCAACTTACTACCTGGGAACATATCCAGCTAATTAGCTTGTGTTAAATACATGTGTGGGTATTTGAAATAATTTGTTACATAGGCTTATTATTAATAAGACAGTTAAATGTTGGTTTTGGTTTCCAAAGAAAGATTTTATAATGAGTCTTCCTTCTGAGCTATTAGAAAGTAGACTCCTGGGGGGCCTGGGTGGCTCAGTCGTTAAGCGCCTGCCTTTGGCTCCTGTCATGATCCCAGGGTCCTGGGATCGAGCCCCGCATCGGGCTCCCTGCACAGCGGAGAGCCTGCTTCTCCCTCTCCCACTCCCCCTGCTTGTGTTCCCTCTCTCACTGTGTCTCTCTCTGTCAAATAAATAAATAAAATTAAAAAAAAAAAAAAAAAAAAAAAGAAAGTAGACTCCTTTTCTGTTGGGGCCACTCCCTTGTTCAAGGAACTGAAACCCCACCAACCACTGTCTTTTTTTTCTTTGTTTTTTTTTTTTCTTTTCTTACCAACTGCAGGAAAACATGTAGTTAGTTAAGTGGCAGGGCTAGGAGTGAGTCACTAAGCGTGGTCTCTCTACACAAGCCACTATAAAAAGGGGATATGTTTTCTGTAAACTATCATGACAATTATATGATAGGAAGAAACCGAACTGAGCAAATCTAATAACAAAGATGATTCGCATGAACAGTAAAAGGAATGCCATTTTCTCAAGGCCATGCAGCAAAGTGCGTATGCTTCCTTATGGCAAACACTAAACATCTGCCACTTGGATGGTGGATTAAATTTTACCTTAACCATGATGTGGATTTCACCTCCTGGAAGGTCTAGATCTATATATTTATATCTCAATTGTTTTCCCACTTCAGTTTTTTTTGTTTTTTTTTTTTTTTTGGCCCAGAAATTAAAAGAAGCACCAATGAAGGAAAATGTGAGGGATGCTCATTGTCAAGTTTTTATGTCACCGTTAGCAGATCTCACAAACTTTTCCTTGGGCATTCAAGGGGTCCGTACCCCCAAGATGAGCTTTGAGTCCTCCAAAAGAGCTGGACTGGACTGACCACGTGACCAGCTCTGGAGGGAGGGCACAAGGAGTCCTGTTGTGATTCCCTAGGAGCAGAGAAGAGTTGGAGCTTTTGATCCTCTGCATTTACAGACAGGGAAAACTCCTTTAACTCCATGGGCCGAGATCCCAGGTGACTGTAGCCACTGAACTTGTCCTATTTAAATTACTCTTGCTCGTTCAGACAGACACAGCGACATTGCTAACATACCTCCACCGCAGTGCTTCTGAAATACGCCATTCAACATGGAAAAGAACAGGTGAAATTATTACATCGCCCTGCAACCCAGCATATGCTGTCTAGCATCTAAGAGCAATTGTATCTGGTAGGACTCTAATCTAAATGTGGGCAGTGAGAAATCCCCACCTCGAAGATCATATTCACAACGGAGTTGTTTCTTCAGAGGCTACACATTTTGATGTTCATGTGCATTAAGAAGGCAAGACCGAGAAGAGTGGAGATTTTTAAGTATGTTTTCCTACTGGGAATTACAAAATCCATCCCCTCATGACATGGGAAAAATATTTAAAACACCGATGAAAATAGATGGCAATTCATACATTGTTTTCTTTACTAATAATTCAGTTGGTCTCTTGAACGGGTTGCTGTATGAGTTTGCTAGGACTGCCATAACAAAGTACCACAGACTGGGGGCTAAACAACAGAAATGTATTTTCCTATAGTTCTGGAGCCTGGAAATCCAAGATCAAGGTAGAGGTAGCTTTGGTTTCTTCTGGGGCTTTGCTCCTTGGCTTACAAATGGCTGCCTTCTTTCTCTGTGTATATGTCCCTGGTGTCCCTTTGTGTGTCCAAATTTCCTTTTCCTATTGGGACATCAGTCAGATTGGATTAGGCTCACCCTAATTGTCTCATTTGAGCTTAATCACTCTTTAAAAGGCCCTATCTTCAAATACATTCACATTCTGAGTTACCTGGGGTTAGGACATCAACATCAATTTTGGAGGAACGCAGTTTATCCCATAACACTTGCATATGGCGTGAGAATTTCAAGTGTGAAATAGTTCTTTAAATGAAAGATGGTTTAATCAGAGGGAAATACTGCTTATTATTTACACAGATAGAGCTAGAGTTCGGTTGAAGGCGATGGAGTTTTCATTTGTTCTTAAACCATCTTGCGTCTTAGTCTTTATTTGGACAAGAGAAAAGTTGGGGCCACTTGTGGAGGATTTAAGTGGGGATTTGAACTACCTGGTGGGGATAGAGCCATCTTTATTATTATATCACATTAGTCCCCATGAAGAAATCAGAAATAGGCTGGCTGCGTATTGAAATCTTACAATGTGGTAAAGAGCAGCATTTTGGAATTGTACGGTAGGGGCGATTTACTATCAAGTAATCTTATTTTTGCTCTTGCCCAATATAAAACCAAAGGATGTTTTAAAAAGAAAGAAAAAGTTAGTGAAAGGCAGTTCTGAAAGGCTGTTGTAACCCTATACACGCAGGATGACCCAGAGCCGACATCTCCATGTGTGACATTGAGGGTCACAGGCTCACCCCGAGGATTAAGTGTCCCCAGCTGCAAAAGTGCTGGCTGAAGGCAAAGTAGACGTGGAGGGGGCTCTGGCGTAGGGAAGCCGTTGATGTTACCCACAGCGGAGACCTGCCACAGAGAAGAGAACTAAAGCCATTACCCAGAGTTTCCTGCCTTATTGTATCATGTCAGTGTTTTAAAATCCTTTTCAATCTCTTTCCACCAAGTTTACACATGCATTAGTGTTGTCCGACTTTGTCACTGCTTTGTGGTTTGCAAAATACCAGAACAAGCTTGCTAGAGAATGAAAACCAAAGGAAAGGGTGTCAGTCAGGGGTCTTGGGGCTGGAGCTTGGATAGAGTGGAGAGATTTTAATGGCTTGCTCTGGGAAGTAGAGTGTTTTTGGCGGTACGAAGGCAGACTGTTTTTATGTGAGGCAGAAGACTTTTGCATCATATACGTTGTTTTGCTTTTGGATTTGAAATGCACGTCTGGGAAGTGGCGAGGTGGGAAGTGGTAGACAAGTGTCTCTTGTTTTGGCTGCTTTTGACTGTATGAGGCTTTTGGTTCATTTGTTTAATTTTGTTTTTGTAAGAGCCTTATTTTTTGAAAGAATGTCTGCCCTGGGTATCTGGTGGGACATCAAGTATGTCTCAGGAAGCGGCACAGTCAGGTGCTCTTAGAAGTCATGGCGGGGGGAGAGTGGGCAGATAATGGAGGGTTAGCTAAGAAGACACTTGGCACCGGGCTTTTGAATCTTGGGAGGACAGTTGGGGATTTCAGAGCTTTGAGGTGACAGTAGAGGAGACCAGATGACACCTGTGTCCTTGGTACGTGTCTACTACCAGTGATGGGGCCTAACCCAAGCTCATGCTGTGCTTAGAGCTCACCTGTCTTTTTTAGGCCCAGTGTCCCTTGGTTCAGCCCTCTTGCCGAGTCTGGTTATCTGGGTCTTCGTATGCATTTTGGGAGTTGCCCCAAAGCCTTCCAAATAAATTCCTTTCTACTTGAGCTAGCAAAGTTCTTTTGCTGTGGCTTGTGGCCATACATTCCAGCAAATAACCTTTCTTTCTACACTCATCCTTCCACCGTTCCCGCCTCGAGTTCCAAACTTGATTCTCTCGTCTGAGCCTGGAAATCTTTCCCTTCCTGCCTTTTCAGGAATTTTCTCACTTTGGATGTCCTCCTTCCCATACCTTTCTGGCAGCAAAGACACACTAAGCAACACCTCCCCACCAGCCCCTTCCTCTGACTTCTGCTGCAGGGTGCTCTTTTGTCTCACCCTTGGCCCCTTTGGCTTCATGTCTCTGTCTTGGTTACTTCCTCCTCCCTGTTTACACCCCTGCCAGGGCCTCTTCTTCCTCGTTCATAAGCTTTCTTATTCATTACACTCTGTAACACCTAAGACACCTGCTGCAAGTGTGAGGATTTTGGCTTAACTGCCGCTGTGCCCCAAGGATCGGTCCAGGCCTTGCTGCTCTTGTCTCTCTTCAAACACTATGTAAAAGGACCCATGCAGTCTCCCCAGGATGCCTCTTCATCCCAGGACCCAATCTCTCTCCTGTGTGTTTCGACATAGGCACCTTCCTTTCTACAAACATTGCTTGTTTCACTGTTACCCCCATCCCTCCCGACTGACACCTGAGAAAATCCTCTGATCCTTTGCTGTCTAATACCCACCAAGTTCCATCCTCAACCTGTCGTAATTCTGCTCCTTCCTTTCCATCCCTCTAGTACTTCCTGCATTCAGATGATCTTCACCTGATATCAGGGTCATTTCAGAGATAGTTTTCTTTCTTCTAATGACCTTTGCTCTCATCTTTCTCATATACATCCAGTAAAGATCAGTGATCAAAAATATAATGAGCATAATATGAATATTTAAAATTTGGTCCTCCTTCGGCTTGAGGTAAAAACATTGTCCTTTTTCAAGTTATTATCATGTTGGTTTCAGCATGAATTACTTTAGTGAGATGCTGATCACTGAGCATCCAATGTGAATTGATTGTCTGATACGATTGACAAGGTGTAGTGGAGGGATTTTTTGGAAGATAAGGAGGCCAACATTTTGTAATATAAAGGTCTTTGTCTTAGAGTCAATGGCTAAGATATTCTCTTTATAATTATAAAGCAATTAGATTTTAGAACTGGGTAGAACCTTTAAAAATTATTTAGATCAACTCCTTCAACCGAAATGTAGAGAGGTGAAGTCATTGGTCGGAGACAGCTCAAGTCTAATTCCCCACCACTCAAATCCCAAAACTCACATTTCCTTTTCTTTTTTTTTTTCAAATTGTGGTAAAAAACACATGACATGAAATCTACCCTTTTAATTCTTTTTAAGTTTGGTAGTTTTGTATTATTAACTAAATTCACATAGTTGAGCAAGAGATTGCTAGAAATTTTAATCTTGCAAATCTGAAACTCTACACCCAGGCAATAACCACCCATTCCTTTCACTCCTCAGCCCGTGGCAGCCACGGGTCCACTTTCTGTTTGTAGGAGTTGGACTGCTTTATTTTTTATTTTATTTTTCACCAACTTTAGAGATCTCATATAAGAGGCATCAGACAATATCTGGTGTGTGTGTGTGTGTGTGTGTGTATGACTGGCTTATTTTACATAGGATACTATCCTTAAGGTTCATCCATATTGTAGCGTGTGACCGAATTTCCTTCTCTTTTAAGAATAATGTTATGTTTTCTTTACTCATTCATACCATATTCTCTGAGCCCATCCATCCATCCGTTGGTGGACATTTGGATGGCTTTCTCTCGTGGGCTACTAAGAATAGTGCTCTATGAAACTCGAAGTGCAGGTACCCCTTTCAGATCCTGATTTCAGTTTTGGGCGATACATATTCAGAAGTGGGATTACCGGATCATATGGTATCTCTCTTTTTAATTTTTGGAGGAGCCTCCACACTGTTTTCCACAGCAGCTATGCTGTTTCACATTCCCACCCAACAGCGCTCCAATTTCTTCACATCCCTCCACACCACTGCCCGATACAGCCAAGTCTTTTGTGACAAGAAGGGTCAGCTGAGGCGGCAACCTTCGTAGTTGTCTTCTTTTAAGAAATTGCCACAGCTTTCTATCAACCACCACCCTGATCAGTCAGCAAATACTGAAGCAAGACCCTTCCATCAGCTAAAAGATTACAACGTGCTAAAAGCTAAGATGACGGTTAGCATTTATTAGCAAGAAGATATTTTTTTAATTCAACATGGTTTAATTTTTATTTGTTTAGAGATAATGCTATTGTACACTTACTAGATGACAGTGTAGTGTAATAAACATAACTTTTGTGTGCACTGGGAAACCAGAAAAAAAATGACTTCCAGAAAAATATTAATTATTGAATTGTTTGCTTTATGGTGGCATTTGCATTATTGTGGTGGCCTGGAACTAAATCTGCACGATCTCTGAGATCTGCCTGTACTAAATAAACGGATATGAATTAATGCAGTAACACACACACACACACACTTTAGATTGTATAGACCCAAGTGTGCTGGTCCTTCTCCAAGTTATTGCCCTGCACTTCCCTGGCCTGCGCTCCCACGCCCTCTGGTGGCTGTCATGTGTACCTGCAGCAAATCTTTGTCTTCCTTGAGGACAGCCCCCCATTTGCACCCCCCTTCTCCCTCCAGGCAGTCCCAGGGCTGGGAAGAGCTTCCCCTGTTGTTAGCATCTGGGAGTCTCCCCCTGCTTTTTCCTCACTTTCTGGGCAACTCTCCTTTTGTGTGTATATGAGTTAGGTATATTATACAAATTGTGTGAGCATGGTTTCTTTCTTTCTTTAAATTTTTTTTTTAAATTTTGCAGCTTTCTTTCCTGTTATATTATCCTCTGTTCCTGACATACCGACTCAGGGTGCCTTGGAATCGGCATGGTGGGGTGTGTGTGTGTGTGTTTGCTTGCCATCAAGGGAAAACCTTCATTTTCACTGCATAAAATTTAGAAACGTCTAAAGAGCAAACAATATCTTAAACAAAAGAAAAACGTTTAAAAATGTTAACAAGAGGAGAAAAAAACTGTAAACCTTAAACTACGATAAGTTAATTTATGAATTTAAAGCTAGTCTAATCAAAATATTATGAAGTTGGAATAGGGGATTTTCTTTTCCAATTTTTTTAAATCAAAATTTATTCAGATATATATTAAATTACTTGTACAGACTTCTAATACATGCTCGTGAGTATCAAAATGGCATACAAAAATCCTCATGCCATAGAAAAATGTTATTTTAAATGTTTGTATCCATGCCAAATTTCAATAGTTGTTAAAGTAATTGTGGATCTTTAATTTAAATCAAAATACAATACTTAATATTATCTAATTCTAGAGGGTCTGATGATGTGAAAACAATATATTGGTAAGAATTATAGGAAATGACACTTTACTGGAGAAATACTATCTGAAAACTATAATGCTAAATCTACTTGAATAAAAGCAATTGTAATATCAATTAAATAGCAGTATCTAAACCAAAAAGAGATAAGTCAAAACTACTTCAAAGACAGAAAACACATGCAGATGTTATGCCGTGGTTGTGGGAGTTCAGGACCGGGTTGCGGTGAGCTCAGTCAAACCTGCGGGTGTCCCTGGATGCGTGGGCCCTCGCGGCCTGGCTCTTCTCCTTCCTGGGGGTGCTGATGATCCAGGGGGTCCCCTGACATTTCTGGGCCTCCGTGGGCTGCCTGTGGGGGAGCAGGAGCAAAACGGCCACTTGGGAAAGGCGGGAAGTTGAACTCCGCTTTGTCCAACATTTGCCTGATGGGATCATTTTCTTTCCTTAGCTCCTTGACTTTTCGCTCGGTGAGCACAGCTGCCATCCAGCTCTTATGGCAAACCTTTCTTCCCAGTTGATGTACCTATCCACGTAAACAGTTTCTCTGTCATATTGGCTTAGCAATTCCTCCCTTTCTTGATAAGCTCTCTCATGTTTTAAAGACTTAAAAAAAGATTACTTTTTCAGGTTCTTTCACGTGTTTGCAAGTGGAGCGTGTCTCTGAGTGCTCAGGTGCACAGAAAGTCTCCCCTGGGTGCCTTATTTGCCCCACAGCTTGGATTTGAGATTTAGGATTCGTCTCCCAGATGAATAAGCATCACTGAGCAGGGCTGGGTCCTGGAACAGGCCTGGCGGTTTGCCATGAGCTTGTGGTACTCAGTTCTGCTGCTTTTGTATGTGAAGCCACCTTCACTGGAAATGCCGTCCAGTTTGCTGACGGTATCAGATTTTTATGGCCCACGGAAGTCATGGAAATTTCTCCTCTGACTGGTATAATTGCTGAAGATGCTTGCCGGCCATTCCCCAGAGAAAGAGGTCTGATGATTGAGGTGTCCTGTTTTAGAAATGGAATGTTGGGTTTGCATCTTCTGATAGGCTGACTCTTCCAAACTTGGGAATATTTACTCTATTTCCCAAAATAAACACCATCCATACCGGTTCCCCAAAAAACTAAAATAGAGAAGCATAGGTTCAAAGATCTTTCTGTTCAAAAGACCTCTTAAGACGTACACACAAGACACAATATAATTGAACTCATAGAGATCCTCTTCTTATCTTATTGCCCTGGATAAGACAGTCATAACATCTAGACTTAGTGCCTTCATTGGTTAGTTTTATATATACGGTTCTTCTTGAAGGTGAGCAAGTGGGGTTTGTCTGTCTTTCTCACTGCTGGTCCCCCACAGAGCCTAGCACAGAGCCTGTACAACTGTACTAAGGTTCACGATTCAAAAAGGAACCATGTGAATAATGAATCCAAGAATTCAGACCACAGATTTGGAACAAAGCGTATGAGTTTCAGAGAAGTAGACATTTTAGAAGAAAACTGTCCTTTTAACCCTAGATGCATTGTGAAACCATGTTTCTTTCCAAGGTCTTAGAGAAAAAGAAAGCCCTGAGTGTATTCCACTGCAAATGAGCAGGAAACAGCGTGAGTACTTCATGTGCTCAAAGTGACCACCTCTGTTTGAGAGCTAGCCAGGGATTCTTGAGAGCAGCCGATTTTCCTCATGAAAACTATGGGATTATGGGCAATATAACAAAATGGGGGTCATGAGAATCCTGAGAACGACCGGATGGTAGGACAGATCTGCGTTCACATCTCTGCTGTGTCCCTGTGGACTCATCCTATTTTTTCCAGCCTTTCTTTCCTCCTCTGTGGGATGGATGTCTTAGATTTATTGTAAGATGATGGGGCACTTCAGCACCATGCCTGGCATATGGGACAAGTTCCATGTATGTTGGGTTTTGCTCATTTCTCTTCCATGATTTGAAAAAATAGCCACGAGAATACTTCTCTAGTTTTTTTAAGGATTGAAAAAAAAAAAAAACCACATAAAATAGGTAAGCTATTTTACCATAAGTTGATGTTGATCGTAAGACCAAACTAGATTGGAAAAAAAAAATCTTCAACTAAAAGGGGCTTGTTGTTTGTCTGCAAGCACAGCCATATGCAAGAAATAGGGGCCAGAATCAAATTAGAAGAAAAAGGTGGGAGGGATTCCTTCACACACAGTCTCTATAACTTATTTAAAGTAAACCTCTAAGACAGTCCTTCTCAAACTTGACTTTGTATCATGGGAGGCCTTGTTAAAACACAGATTGTTGTCAACTCCCTCCATCCCCCCAGCCCTGCCATTTCTGATTCTACAGTATAGGGTGGGTCCTAGGAATTTTCATCTCAAATAAGATGATAGTAATATTCTAATGCTGGTCCTGGGACCACACTTTGAGAACCATTGCCATGGAGGTGATTCTCAACCTTGGTTGTACCTTGAGATCACCTGGGGAGCTTTACAAAATACCCATGCCTGGGCTCAACCCAAACATCAGTTGAGAAGTTCTGATTTCACTGGTTCTGGGTGGAGTCTGGATGTCAGGAGTTTTAAAAGCTTTTAATGTGCAAAAGTTAAAAATAATTTCCCTGTCCGTTCTGGTATATTTTAGAAAAGAATCATTCAATTATTCATTCATTCAATAAATATCAGTCGAGTATCTACTATAACCCGGGCTCTGTGCGAGGCGCTAGGGATATGGATATAAATCGGACGGACAGAGGAAGACAGCCACATTGATAACTCATGAGGTGACTGGCATACAATGAACATATTTACAGAGAGCTGTTAAGAGCTGTAAGTGGGGGCACCTGGGTGGCTCAGTTGGTTAAGCAACTGCCTTCCGCTCCCATCATGATCCCGGGGTCTTGGGATCAAGCCCCATGTTGGGGCTTCTCCCTCTGCCTGTGTTCTTTCTCTCTCTGTCAAATAAATAAATAAAATCTTAAAAAAAAAAAAAAAGCTATAGGTGGAGGGCAATGAGGTTTAAGTGAGCAAAGACTTCATGAAGGAACTCTGAACTTAGTTTTGAAGAATGAGCCTTTTTTATGGGCAGAGACTGAGGGGAAGAAGATTCTGGGGAGAGGTCTGGGACTCGGAGTGGACACAGGATGTGTTCACAGGTGTTCTCAGGGAGCTGGAGCCTGGTTAGGTGGTATGCAAGGAGGTGGGAGAAGTTGTCTAGACTCAGGGGAAGTGTTTCAAGATTCTGGGAGGAGAGTGATACAACTGGGTTTGATCACTGGCTACATCGAGAGATAGGAAGACCTTCCTGATAAATGTTCTTTAGATAGAAAAATCTCTACCATGTTTTAAAGATTTTATTTATTTATTTATTTATTTATTTATTTATTTATTTATTTTAGTTTGAGAGAGAGAGCACGTGGGGGAGGAGGAGGGACAGGGACAAGCTCAGATGCAGGGCTGGATCCCAGACTGAGATCATGATCTGAGCCGAAACCAAGAGTCGGATGCTTAACCCACCGAGCCACCCAGGCGCCCCTGGAATAATCTCTATCTTGAGGTTATATCTAGGATATGCTCCACATATATACAATCAAGACACCCAAACATCACAGAATAACAGGAAACTAAGACACCAGCTTCCTTCTCGTTAGCTAACTCCCACATTTCTGATGATTTTGCGGGGGGAAAAGAAGGATGCATTCGTTTTCATTGCAAGCCTACCTCTTTTGGACTTTGGAAATATGGGTAGAAAAAGAGTTAATGCGGAGAAAGAAGAGACCAGACAGGAGAAAAAGGAAACGGAAAAGACTCCGAGGTTTGGAAAAGCACAGAGGGTTGAATAAAAATGGAAGCTGTGGAAGCATGTTTCTCACCTGCCCCCTTCTGCTCCTCCCCTGAAACCCCGCCCTAGGAGGCCAAAGGCCATATCCGGTGGCCTGCACTGCCACCTGCAGGTGAGGTCCTGAATCACCGCCGGAATTTTATGCTGAGCTTTGGAGAAAGCAACATGTCACCAGAATACCCCTGGGCTGCCATCAGGCTGCCCTCAAGCTGGGCCAGCAGGTAACTATTCTGTTCCTTCCATTTCAGACTGACTGACTTTTAAAGGATCATTCTTCATGAATATTAAAAGGTACTTTTTTCTTCTCTGTTTTTACATCTCTGAAGTCCAAGCATGTCTTGGAATTAATTGTCAGTTTAATCCACAGACTCTTTTCCCCACTGTGATACACAAAGGAGCATCTTACAACTGATATCATCTTATACTTGGAGAAATATGGCAATATTTATTTTGCGTACATCAGAGGCGCGGCCTGATGGACAAGGCATGACTTTTGGAACGTGAAAGATCTACTGTCACCTTGAATCTCTAATACCCCTTCTTTCTTATATTCTGGATCTCCATTATTTACTAGTTACTTGATTTTTAGCAAGTTAATTATCTGAGTCTCAATTTCTTCATCCTGGGTATCTTCATCCTATGTATCTTCTATGGTTTTGTCAGAGTTAAGTCATACTCTATATAAAGTCCTTGAATGGCTCTCACCTAGCCTATTAAAGCACTCAGTAATTAAGTCTTAAGCAGAAGCCACTATCTTTGCCCACTGTAATTCAAAACCTCCCGTCACCAAACTGTGTTTTCCTTTGTGCCCTTAAAACTAGGCTGCTCGGCTTCTGCTTTATTTTGATCAACCTGGAAGTGCAGAGCCCAGCCTTCTAAGTAAAGCTTTTCCAGTGCTTAAGGCAGTCGAACCTAAATGAAACCGAAAAATGACAAGGAAAACAGGTAATGCTATCTATTGCTGCCCGCTGGATTCCGTTTGTAGCTCTCCCTAGCAATCACAGGATAAAATAAAGCCCCGTGTTGAAGGGCAGGGCGTAAGCAGCTGGGTCTTGAAGCCTCAGTTAGCTCTGCAGGGAGGCAGCTCTGAGGAGCACCCCGATGGGGATAGAGCTTATAAAGATGTCTTGGAGCAGGCTTTCATGTTTGCCAAGCGGCTGCCCCTTCAGCCCCCTAATATCCCTTCTTTCTTAAATGATATGAAATTGTACAGTCCAAGTTCTTAGCACAAGTCCCAAGGAGAGGGAAGCAGCAAGAAAAGGGGAAGAAATCAAAGCTTTTCATGGTGCCCGCCCTGTACTCTCTCTTCTTGGTAAAACCATTGCATTTCTGGGGGTTGCGTTGGGAGGAGGAGCTGAAGGGGGAGAAATGGAGATTTTTTTTAAAGGTTGATTTGTTTGTTTTAGAGAGACAGAGAGAGAGAGTGCAAGAGAGAACAAGCAGGGAGAGAGGCAGAGGTAGAGAACCTCAAGTAGACTCCCTGCTGAGCTCAGAGCCTGACATGGGGCTTGATTCCAGGGTCATGAGCTGAAACCAAGAGCCAAACACTTAACTGACTGAACCACCCACGAACCCCTAGATGAGAATCTTGAAATACTCCTCCTGCCTGGGTCCCCCTCCCGCTGTCCCTCTGTCCCTATTCCTAGCCATTGTTCAATTTTATCTTCACAGCTCTCCTACATAGCTTGTAAGCTCAGTTGATACCTTGGGGTCCCTGATGGATTAAGAATCTTGCACGTATGTGATCAAGTTTGAATCCAGGTTGATGTGACATCCACCTGTGGGTTTTGTTTTGTTTTTTCCTGGGGAGCACCCTGCCTCACCACATTCCCTACCCCAAGTAGAAACCACACCCAGGACCATGAGCTCATGATCTGAGCCAAACCAAGAGTCCATTGCTCGACCAACTCTACCCTTCCCCCCAAGGCGCCCCTGTACGGGGATTTTTGTGCAGGTGTCAGCACCCCTAAATCCTGTGTTACTCAAGGGCCAACTGTATATGTACACACGTACGTATAGAAGTCTGTGGACACACATACACACACGCGCCCAGGGCAAAAGGCCACAGTTAGGCACAGCTGAGGCTTTTTACCGGACTTACAACAGAAAATCAGACCCAAACCAAATTGCTCTGAGCCTTCTTTTTTCACGGACTGTGTAAGATCCCGGAAAGGAGCCTCAGAGATTTCTGTAGTAAAGATGAGCAGAGTGGCAGATCTTTGGAATAAGATGTGCTGAGATCTGGGGCCGCTTGCACAGCATGGGTGGGGGACCGGAGGGGCTGTGCTCCTGGATATGGAGATGCCTGATGCTCCCAGATACAGAGATGCCCGGTGCTCCCAGATATGGAGATGCCCGGTGCTCCCTGATATGGAGATGCCTGATGCTCCCAGATACGGAGATGCCTGAAGCTCCCGGATATGGAAATGCCCGATGCTCCCGGATACGGAGATGCCCGGTGCTCCCAGATATGGAGATGCCTGGTGCTCCCAGATACGGAGATGCCTGAAGCTCCCGGATATGGAAATGCCCGATGCTCCCGGATACGGAGATGCTCGATGCTCCCAGATACAGAGATGCCCCGAACTCTCCGATATGGATATGCCCGGTGCTCCCAGATATGGAGATGCTCGGTGTTCCCAGATACGGAGATGCTTAGTGCTCCCAAATACGGAGATGCCCGGTGCTCCCAGGTACGGAGATGCCTGGTGCTCCCCGATATGGAGATGCCCGGTGCTCCCCAGATGGAGATGCCTGGTGCTCCCAGATATGGAGATGCCTGGTGCTCCCAGATACGGAGATGCTCAATGATCCCAGATATGGAGATGCCCAGTGCTCCCAGAAACGGAGATGCCCGGTGCTCCCAGATACGGAGATGCCCCGTGCTCCCCGGTATGGAGATGCCCGGTGCTCCCAGATATGGAGATGTTCGATGCTCCCAGATACGGAAATGCGCGGTGCTCCCTGATATGGAGATGCACGGGGCTCCCCGATATGGAGATGCCCAGCCGTGCTGAGTGGGGCAGTGGCTCTGTGCTTCCAAGGCTGGGACTTCCAGGAGCAGAGGCATAGCTCACTCCGGGAGCCACAGCGGGAGGTGGACACCGCTCCGCTTCTACTCTCCTAGCCCCAGGGGGAGACTGCGTCATCCCCTCTTTGACAAATGGGGACTCCAAAAGTGGTACCTGAGTCACAGAACGTTGGCATAGAAACATAACAAAGCACTCAAGGAGCACTATGGCCAGAGAGAGGAAGACTAGGGAAAACATAAAGAACGCAAGTAGACAATGAATTTCAGATAAAGACTTAAATTAAAGGTAGATTCAGGACTTAAATGATCTACTCAGCAAATTTACTGGAAAGCTACCAGAACTTCATCTCTAGCCCCTGACTTGAACTAAAGCCTCTCACTGGCCTGGGTCGCTTCTGATGCCCCAGGAAGTGCCGAGCCCCGAGTCCATGGACTCAAAGTTCCCAAAATTTGCAAAACAAAGTTACTTTATTTAACTTATTTATTTTTAAGATTTCATTTACTTATCTGACAGAGACAGAGAAAAAGTAGCAGGCAGAAGGAGAGGGAGAAGCAGACTCCCCACTGAGCAGAGAGTCGGAGGTGGGCCTAAATCCCAGGACCCTGGGATCATGACCTGAGCGAAGGCAGACGCCCAAAGGACTGAGCCACCCAGGTGCCCCAAAACAAAATTATTTTAAGCACCAGCAGCTAAGACCGCTGTCTCTTCTCCCCTAGAGCAATAGGTTTTCCTTGTGGGCCCAGGACTGAGAGATCCCGGGACATGGGACTTTCAGTGCTAAAATCGGCCAAGTCCCTGGCAAACTGGGATGAGTCGGTTATCCCACTTTCCATTCTTCCCTTCCTACATCTCTGTCATCAGATGGCACTGGAAAAAATACAGAGCCTATGGGATCTGGCAGAGGGGAGATTGAATAAGGGATGCATTTAGTTTTGGCCCGGTGGGGTAGATGCCTGTGGTTGGCGATCATTTTGCGTTAAGTTATGGATAAGTGTTGCAGTGTAGGATCAGCGTCCAGGGTGCTAGCACTGACCCACTCAGCATTCTCTGACCCATCACAGCGCCCCACTCAGCATTCTCTCACCAAGACACAGAACCTCAGCTCACGCCACATTATGACCATGTCCTACTGCGCCCAGCCCCTGGAGAACAGGTGTAGTGGGGGAGAACAAGGTTTGGAAAGGACAGAGCCAGAAATCAATGTGTAGAAAGCCTTCCAATGATCAAATATATACAATTGATGATAGAAGATGGAATTCTCATTGGTATTTAGTCAAAATGGAAGTTCTCCCCTCTCAAGAATCAACTCGAGAATGCAGTGTTATACCAATACAAAGGCATCATGGATTTTTTCTTTTTGGGAATTGAGTGAAGTGTTGTTTTTCAGATTTCCTATTTGAAAGGTTTTATAATGAATGTGTTGGTGTCTGAATTCATATGTGTGATACATCCCAATTATCAAGAACAAAACAATTTTTGATCAAGTCTACTAAAGGAAAGGGTAACTTTTCTTGTTAATTTCTCTATGGAAAATATACAATTGCAATTATATAGTGAGGTGATCAAAGAATATGAAGCCAAAAAATGTAGGAAAATAAAAACACTACTACAGACATGTATTGAGCGGTCATTTCATAAAAAATATTATGCCATCTTTCTGGATTAGGGGGATAGTTGAGATATTTGTCAACATATAAATTTTTTTTCTGTTGTGATTTCTTTTCACACTTTGGACAAATACTCACTTTTGTATCAAATTTTGTGTTTATGTTTGCATTTTTCATAAAAGGTCTTTTAATAAATAAAATTACATGAATTTATTCCTCAGCCCTGGATCTTTCTCTGAAAGAAATGTATAAAAATCCTACAAGAACAGATAGGAATCTATATGCATTTAAAGTGGTGGGGTCCTCAGGCAATGTGGAATCCTATAAAGCATTAAAAAAAAGATAAGCAAATTTCACTCTATAAATAGCATGGTAAAAGATGACTTCAGTAAAGTCAATAGAAAATTATAAATTTTGAAAAATATGTTTGCAACCCAGATAGCACAGAGTGTTATCATCTAAACTGTATAAGGAGATCTTAAAACCAACAAGACGAGAATGCACAAACCATTTGAGAAAAAATAACCTAAGATGTGAAGAGGCAGCATTTCTTTGAAGCACATGTATTAGGCCAGAAAGCACATTGTAGCAGTTAATTTACCTTTAACATTATACAGACCCAGAGGTCTGATAACAATTAAGTTAGAGAATGGGAGCATAATAACCAGAAGAACCCATTCACATGGGAACATGAAACACATCGAAATAACTCATGGGCCAAAGAATCCATCATGGAAATTAAGCAATTCTTGAGAATTGGACAATAGTAAGAATACCTCATATCAAAATTTGTGGGCAGGGCAGGGGGGCTCCTGGGTGGTTCAGTTGGTTAACCCTCTGACTCTTGGTTTTGGCTCGGGTCATGATCTCAGGATCCTGGGAAAAGTTGTGGGAATGTCCCTAAAGCTAGAGCCTTTAATCTTTATATTGGGAAAGAAGGTTAAATGAACTAAGTGTCCACCTCCAAGAAAATTCTTAATAAGGATACGGTACCCGAAGAGGTCAGAAGGAAGAAAAAATACATAAGCACAAGTTAATAAAATAGAACACAAAGAAAATCACTCAAAAAAAAAGGAAAATGCTTCCTTTGCTTTAATTAATAAAATGGAAAATTCTGATGTGGTTGAGCAAGAAAAGAAAGAAAAGGCATTAATAAATATTAGGAACTAAAAGGGTCACGATTAGAGATACAGTGTAGATAATGGTAAGAGAAAATCATGAATGAATTTACACCAACTAATTAAAAACGGAGATATATGGATCATTTTCTAGAAATTATTTAGTTCTGATTATATTTATCTAATTTTCTAATTGCACAAGTAACTTAACAAAAATTGTATTTCAAGAAGAACCAGAAACGAGAATTGATGTTTAACCATTACAATATTTTTTAAAATCAGTAAATGACAGTCTATTTCCTGAATTGACTCTGGTCAGATGTTTTAGGAGGTAATTTTTGCAAAAATGAAGGAATACATTATCCGCATTTATACCTAATATTTCAGAAAGTAGAGGAAATGAAGTGAGCCTCCTTAACTCCCTTTCTGAAGTTAATAATGACTTTGACACCAGACTGAAAAAGAACAGCACAAAATGTATTATGCAATCTCTCTCATGAAAGTAAACTCAAAAATCCTGAGTAAATTGTAGCAAACAGAAGTTACCACTTGATTATTTTTAAAACCATTATGATCAAGGTTGATTTATCATGAGACTTCCTGGATGATTTAAGACGAGAAAAAACTATAAATGCAATTCATCACACAAACTAATTTAAAGGATAAGAACTTTCTAAAGTACCCAAATGGACATAAAACAAGAATTTATTAAAATCCAGTATCCATCTAAGATTTGCATAGACACATATGCACACACAAAGCATAGAAAGCTAAACCTTAACTTATAAATATTATCTCATTCAACACTACAAACTACTTTATGTTTAATAGTGAAATGTAGAGCCATTATTTTGCAAGTCAGGAACAAGGCAAAGATGAGTCCAGTGCAGTAGGAAAAGGTAGAAACAGCTCTAAAAAATGATGAGCTAGCTTCTATGGAGGGAAAACAGATTTTATTGAATGATGCAGAGTAAAGAAATTAAGCAAGCTCTTGGATTGGAAGACATGCTTTCATAAAGATGCCAATTATTTTCAAATTACTATATAAATTTCATGCAATTCTAATCAAAATCCAATCGGTTTTTGGTAGAACTCAAAATGCTCATTCTACAATGTATATGGGAAGCATAAGGCAAAAAAGAACCCCTGAAAACAAACAAACAAAAAAAACCCCACATAATTCTGAATTAGAACAAGGTAGAGAGACTTACCCTACCAGATATTCATATTTATTATAAAGTAATACCAATTAAGAGAGTGTGTATCAGTGCATGGTAGAAAAAAAGCAAGTTCAGGAAAGATAATGTACCTGACGCTATTTATGTCAAGCGCCAAACATACAAAAATAATATGATTTATGCACATGGAAGAAAATGTACAATGAAAACATAAAAATATTAATAAAAGTGTCAGTTATCGTGGCTCAGTCAGTTAAGCTTCTGCCTTCAGTTCAAATAATGATCTCAGGATCCTGGGATCAATGCACCCCTGTGATGGGCTCCCTGCTCAGCGGGGAGTCTGCTTCTCTCTCTCCCTCTGCCTCTCCCCCTGCTTGTGTGTGCTCGTACTCTCTCTCTCTCTCTCAAATGGATAAATACAATCTTTTTAAAAAAAGAAAGTGTCAATTTTCAAATTTCAGATTTGTAGTTCCTTTAAATGGGAAGAGAGAGGTACAAATCCACAGAGGCTATAAGCTACAATTGTAATGTTTTATTTAAAAAAAGAATTTCTAAAGCAGAGATTCCCAATTTTCTTGGTTCATAGCACCTTTATTATCTCCATTCTTTTGTGATGCTACCCAAGCTGAAAGAAACGTCTAAAGGTTCCCTTTATTAAGTATTTAGAGTCCAAAAATTTTGATAGTAATGGTTGTGAGGTGTCCAATGTCCCCATGTGTCCCTTGAAAACTAAAAACATACGATGGCATTCCTACGAGTTCCCTGTGGCACACAGTTTGGGAACCACAGATTTTTAAAACAGATCTTGAAAATAATCTAAATTCAACCAAGCTAGTTGATAGATCCAAGAAAATTTGTTGTATTTTCTCTCTACTTTGATGAATTGGGCTGAGTGCTTTGCACAAGTCATTCCATTTTGTCCTCACAAAGGATCCTGTGTTCTCTTTCTGTGTGAGAGGAAACAGAGGTTTAATAAGTTGGAGAAAATTTGCTGACACACACTTGTAAGTGCTGAGGCCTAGACTGAAGCCAGTCCTCTCTGATTGAAGGCCACCGGGTCATGCGTTAATGGGACAGACCACTACTGAACATGTGTTTCAGGTACTAAACCCTGTCAGCCAAGGGAGAGTGGACGTAGCCATTGTCCTTGCACATGTGGTGGGAGACGAACAGGGAAGGAGTGTTAAGCACTGGGGAAAACGTGTGCTCAACCCAGTAGTGAGCAGTCAGAAGTCAGGAGGGGCTTGGGGTTGAGTTTGTGCTGAGGCTTGCAAGATAAATACACATTTGTTTATGGGGATCCACCAAAGTACAAAGACAGAGAGATAAGGAACCCTGTGGTCCTTTTGAAAAGCAATGGGTTATGCCCCAATGGCCAGGGCAAATATTAAATTATTTGTAAGGACTGCACCGTGCTCTTACCCCCCTCCCTTGGCCCCCAAAGTGTTAGTGACTTTGACTACTCAGAGTCCAATTCCATTTTGTCTCTATCGTGTCTTCCCATTCCTCCCAAACCAACAATAAAAGCTTTACACTAAAGATACATCTTTTACATGTCGAGTGAGAGCTTACTCATTTCTGTATTTCCTAAGACCTCAGCCTATGTCCTGAATATGTTCTAAAGGAAATAGTAATTTTGAATATGTTTTTGAAATCTGGATTGTTTGGGCTCACAAGTATTAAGCTGAAGGAAAAAGGAAAGGCTCAGTGGGTTTTCATATATGCTCTAGCTGTCCTATGAATCCCCTGGGTCTTAGAAATTTACAGAAAGTTACAAGAGTCCCTGCCATCTTGATGTAAACTTCTAATGTTCCAATTGCAAAAGCAAGTGAACGTTCTCAGCAGTCCTGGCTTCAGAGGTCCCTGGGAAATAGAATTCCATTTACACAGCAAGGCTCTGGGTCAAAAATCTGCCTGGGTTAAGTGGTGACTTTCTCTCCTTTGAAATTCATTTGAGTTCTGTTTCCTGCCTGTGTAGTCCTCCCCTTCTTGTGATGACAAACCTTGGCTTACTTTTAGTCTGGGTTTTCTAGGTCTCAATACCAAACTTAAAAATGCTTGTTTTGGGGTGCCTGGGTGACTCAGTCGTTAAGCGTCTGCCTTCGGCTCAGGTCATAATCCCAGGGTCCTGGGATCAAGCCCCGCATTGGATTCCCTGCTCGGCGGGAAGCCTGCTTCTCCCTCTCCCTCTCCCCCTCCTTGTGTTCCCTCTCTCGCTGTGTCTCTCTCTGTCAAATAAATAAAATCTTTAAAAAAAAATAAAATAAACTGCTTGTTTCTCCTTTTGCTCATGCTGGTTCCATCCCACCCAGCAATCATCTATTTCCATTGTGAGTTCAGAAGGTCTCTGAAAGACAAGGCATGTGTGGGTCACACCACCGCATTGGGGATGCCCGTGTTCCTACATCCACGTGGATCATAGAAAAATGGGCTCATGGCACTATGTTCTTTAGGATCACTAAGTGCAGCCTACACACAGCAGACCGATACGGGTGAACAGCCAAGACTTATGGGATCTGAAACAAAAACAAAAAACAAAAAAACAAAACAAAAAAAATCTTCTGGGATCTGGATGAAGGAGACAAAAATTTACTTGTGAGATAAAAATTATCAAAATCTTTGATTTTTGTATTTGGGAGGGGCGGTTGCCATCAGCCCGGAAACTGCTTTTTCCCTGACTTGGTGCAGCACAGAGTGGCACAGAAAGAGATCCAGGAGAACACAAAGCAAAGAGATGCTTTTCCAGAGTGACAAGTACCTGCATCACACATCCTGCAAGTTTTACTCTAGAAGACAGAAGCTCCTGCAGGGGGGGCAGTTCAGCGCAGACAGCGAGAGCTGTGGAAATGGAGTGCAGCGATCTCTGTACCAATATATACAACTTCTGTTGCATTTGTAGAGACCCCTCTCTTTCTGCCACAGTTTAGTGTCAACGGTCCCGATTAAGTGCAGGAGCACTCCAAAGACGGCGGCACGGGACGAGGAATATGTGGGGCCCAAGTTAGGAATAATCAGAGCAAAACAGTGAAAGAAGGAGAGCGACAGATTCCAAGCTGAGATACCCTCCTTCCCACAGAGGTGTGGTGGCAACTTCTCAGTGAAGGAGGTACATGGCTCTGGGACCCTACCGTCCGGTCCACAGAATTGGTGCCTGGATGCTGCTGCTGTAAATTAATAGTTTGTTCAACCAGTCTGTCCTTACCACATCCTGATTTACTCTTTTTTTTAAAAAAAGATTTATTTATTTGAGAGAGAGAGAGCACGCGCACAAACAGGGGAGCGGGGCAGAGGGAGAAGGAGAAGCAGGCTCCCCACTGAGCAGGGAGCCCCACGCGGGGGGCTCGATCCCAGGACCTTGGGATCATGACCTGAGCCGAAGGCAGATGCTTAACCGTCTGAGCCACCCAGGCGCCCCTTAAATATGTGTTCATTTTTTTTTTTTGAAGATTTTATTTTAAAGTGATCTCTACACCCAGCGTGGGGCTCGAACTCACAACCCTGAGATCAAGAGTGGCACGCTCTACCGAAGTAATTTAATAAGCATGTAATTGGAACTTCAGCAGAAATTAAGAATAGAGTCAACATCACACACTAAAAATATAGACCAGGCAGCAGGCGATATCGTAGCGAGAACAAAATGGAAAAAAAAAAAAAAAAAAAAAAAGATTCAGTAGTGGCGCGGCCAGGATGAATGGCACAAGATTTATCACTAATGGAATTGTGGGAATGCCTGCCCAATATTGCCAGGCCTCCTAATTGTCCAAGAGCTGCCAGTAACCCAGATTTTAACTTGAATTCAGTAGATTTTTGACATGTCGACGTGAGTGTAATGAGGCCAACATTTTTTTGGCCAAATTAACATATATGTGTACAGGTGAATCCAAAGACCCATAGTTTGTGGGACCTGCTGTGTGTAGAGCCGACTTATCATTATATTCTAGATGCTGGTGCCTGAGCCAGCAAAGGCTGCTTACCGAGTCTATTGGTGAGAAATACTTTACCGTTTCTGCAAGTCTGTTTTTCCAACTGTTTTCCGTCTTTTGTCAATAGGACACCCTTGTGAGTCTCAAGCATTTTGGGGAATTGGCCACTATGGTCGTCGTGGGTTACATCTAGAATGCCAAATATCTTAATTTAAAATATGTTATACAGCAATATAGTATACTTACATGGAATACTGAAGTTGCCTGAGCTCAGGAATGACAAAAGTGTTCCTTTCTATTGCAAACTCTAATTGGTGTTCATATGGTCTGCCTGACATGCAGTGAAGAGAACAGATCTCAGTTGGGAAGAACACAATGATTGTTTGCATCACAGCATTGCTAGATGGAAATCCTCTTCCAGATATGGGCCATATCTGTCTTGATCCTCACCTGAACATTTTCCAATGAGATCCTAAGTGCCCTGCAAGCTGAAAACACAAACATGAAATCTCACGTTAAAAGCTGATTATCTGTATAGTGATGGGTGAGAGAATTAAGCTCTCCATTCGTAAATATTTGAATGCATGCTGCATGTCTGGCACTTACATAGGCGATGGGGATTCAGAAGTGAATAAAACAAGCAAAAATCCCTTCCCTCATGTAGTTTAATTATATGGCTAAGGGGTGAGGGGAGACTCAAGAAAGAAACAGCTAAAATAGAGACACCATATAGTGTATTACAAAATGTTAAGTGCAATGGGAAAAGGGGGGATTTAGGGACCCTCTGTGTGTATGGGGGGTAGATCACAATTAACCAGGATCAAAAATTAGCAGTTGGAATATTTAAAACATTCCATTTAGAAATGGAACGAGCATGCATACGCCCTGACCCCCCCATCCTCCAATGGTATTACATGGCATTTCCACCACTTAATGCACTTGCATAACCTTCCAGTATCTGGAGTCACTCGAGGTATCCCTCTCCATTCCCATCATAAATTAACATGTACAATATCTGGTCATTGTTTAGAAGGTCCAACGAGGCCCATGCATTCTAACTAATTAATTAAAATTAGTTCTAAAAAACTCAGAGATTAAATTCTGACTTCGTAGATGCCCAGTTATGCACCTGAGGGGTTGTAGTCTTTCTAGACTAGCACAACCAGGGAGAGTGTCCCAGGGCTAGCCTGACCACTCAGTGGACCACACATGGCTTTATGCTGAGGCGTGACGGAGACACAGGTAATGCAACCCAAAAAGAAAACTCAAATCCCTGAGTGGAGAAGAATTTGAGACAATTTCTCAAATAAAAGGGCATAGAACAAGGGAAGCTGTTCTCTCCAAACAGAACAGATAGAATGAAAAACAAGGGAAGGTGTCCCCCACACTGACTCATGTTTAGCACCTGTTTACAGAATTCATTTAATTTGAATAAAATGTGATCAACACGTTATGGTTACTTTCTTAGGGCAGCCTTTGGCCTCACTCAAATAGTCCAAGTACAGAATAGTACAGAGAGTCTCCAAGAAATTTTTGGCACCTAAAAATAGCCTTCTAAATCAAGGTCATAGGGGTGCCTGGGTGGCTAAGTCGGTTAAGCATCTGCTTCCAGCTCAGGTCATGATCTCAGGGTCCTGGCATCGAGCCCCGCATCGGGGCTCCCTACTAAGTGAGGAGTCTGCTTCTCCCTCTCCCTCTACCTCTGCTCCTCACCCCTGCTCATGCTCTCCCTTTCAAATAAATAAAATCTTAAAAAAAATCAAGGTCATAGTGAGGATTCCAAGAATGAGGAAAATTATCTTTTCAAAAGCAAAGTGTGAATCCCAAAAGGTGAATGGGATTTTTGTACCCGAAATGAGGCAGAATGTTTCTTATAATGGGCTTCTCTGTGATTTAGTGTTTTGGGTTCATGATTAACTTAGTAAAATATGTATAAATTAAAATGTCCAGAATAATTCTATGCACCTTGGATGGCAATGATCAGAATTTAGTTGAAAACCGTTTTCATCTCCAATTTTGGCTCGTAGTCAAGCGGTATATACTTATTAGTAAGTCTGTCCCTTTAATCAGTTACATGCCTCACAGTCTCATTTGATCTCTCTGATGATCTTTCAATATAAATGAACTCATGAGCTTCTGAAAGGAAAATGATTCTCCTGACCCAAATGACAATCCCATAGAATTGTTATTTATTTATCAAAAAAATTGCTGGGATCACAGGCCGGGTCAGCTGATCCCCGTTTTAGAACTGTGGGGACAGAAGTTTCTTTTTTTTTTTTTTTTTTTTTTTGCCTGATGCCATTGTCCCAAAAGCAAAGCTGCAGACAGTGGTACATACATGATAAATCTCCAACAAAATAAGAAAATTCACATAAAGCAAACTATTCATTTTAAAAAAACTGTTTTTCATCCTGAAATTTTTATCCTGAATTTGAGGAAACAGTAGCTGGTAGAGATTTTTTTTTTTTTTTAATGTGAGTGCACGTCTGTACTTGACACATTTGAGTTTGCATCTCATTTTCATCTTCTAATTTTTAAAAGATATATTTTACCGATAAAAATGCAAAATCTGGGGACAACTGACCTAAAAAACTTATATCCTTCTCTATTCTCCTCTCAGGACACAAGATTGGACTTCAATTATGAATGATCTAAATTTGTAGAAAGTTCAAAAATTAGCTGGATGAAAGATCAAATAACACATCAAAAAGCTGAGATGTATCAATGTGTCAGGGTTCAAAAATAATGACTTGCAGTCAGTGATAGGAATGCTTTTCCACTGTGTCTATTTTGAGGGCAAGCCTGAAATTCACAACTTAGCAGAAAAAGTAAAAGATCTGTGGGGAAATGTGAGGAATTTGTCATTGCTCAAATCTAGTGCTCAGCCTTGGGCTGAATTTAGTATTAATCTTGATAGAGGCATGTTTGCAGTGGACAGAGAATAAGAGAAATGCATGTAGGATTTATTGAGGATGCAGTAAAAAATCCATTTTTTTAGGGCTATTTTTCTTCCACAATAAATGATTAGGGGAGGAAAAAAAGAAAAGCTTAAAATTGGTGTCAAGCTCTTTATTCCAACCATTTGGGATTAGCTGGAAGAGAAATATGTCTGCTTATAATGAATCACTTTTGATGAAGTTGAAAAGAGGGAGGGGAGAGAAGTATCCAGCAAGCAGGGGTTTGGGAGGATTTCCTGAAGTCCCTACACTGCAGTTCACCAATAGTAATGGACTATCAATGAATTTTTACCAACTGAATTTAATACATAAGCTGAGTATAGTCCTTAAATTCTATGAGGACATATATGTTACGAAATGAGAATATACCACTCCTCCCTTTCCAGAGAAAGACATTTTTCTCATCTGTTAACAAAACCTATGATACTGCAAAATGGTGATCTTTGTCACATTTGGGGGTTTACACTAAATTGTAATTGGGGAATTAGACTAGGAAGCGATTTTGCCCTGTTCCACATTAAAGACAAGCTACATGACACAGGGTTTTTTTTTTTAAAGACAGAGGCTTCAGTGCAGTTGTTCAAAACTGTCCGTCATTCTACCAAGCACTGGATTGAATCAAGGGGTGTAATTTGGAGCACCTGGGTGGCTCAATCAGTTAAGCCACCAGCTCGGTGGTGATCCCAGGACCCTGGGATCTAGTCCCCCATCAGGCTCCTTGTTCAGTCGAGAGCCTGCTTCTCCCTCTCCCTACTTCTTCCTCTGCCTGCCACTCTCCCTGCTGGTGCTCTCTCTCTGACAAATAAATAAATAAAATATTTAAAAATAAATAATTAAATAAATAGGTGTTATCTGGGGGGAAAAGGCATCTACCATGATATATTTTCCTTTTTCAAACTCATTTCTAATTGTTCTCAGGATGCTCCCCATCTTGTTCTTAGTTGGAGTGATTAGTGCTTATCTTTTTACTTTGCACATTTTAATAACCGCTTGCCTCAGAAAAAGCATGCACTCAGTCTCAGTGAACTTCTAACAAGGAAGTTTCAAGACTACAGGAAATTAAGACAATGGGAAATATGCATTCATGGTTTTAGGCAGTCCTAGGTGTTATGGATATGTTGTTGATAATATATCCCTCCTATGTGCAATGTTCTAGTTTATGTTGTTCCAATAACACCAATAAACCACATAGATGACATTGTAGATGATTTGAGATCCTGCTTGACTTTTTGTTTTAAGGGAAATAGAAAGAGACGAACTATTATATGCTTGAACTTCTTGAACCCAATGTCCATAGTGGAAAAGGTTTGAAACGGACTATGTCCATAAGGACCTTCTCCCCACTCCCCGCACAGTTTCCTAGATATAGTGCTATTCACTTGCATACATGTTTCTGGTCTACTCTTTATTTTTAAAAATCTCCCTACACAGTATGTATAACAGACCCTTCTGCACCCTATAAGCGTCAACCTTTAAATTGATAGGGGATATATATTTTTCCCACCAATCCCCAATAGTTTCATCTTCATCCCCTTCCATGTTGTTCTTAACATTTTTTCCAGAATTATCAGAACACCTCCCTTTGGGGGAAGCTGCTATATATTTCATCATCACTCTCTAAACTGTTTAGAAAATAGATATTAGCTGAAGTCTGTATTAGTAAGCCCATCACTGTTAAGAACTCAGTCCATGACATATTAATTTACTCCTAAGCTTCCAGCTGAGGCCAGACTAACCTGAATGGTATTTGATTACAAAGATCAATGAGTTGGCATGAAACGGGATGGATCATTGAGCAAAACAGTTTATTAGTTCTCCTTAGTACAACTGATGTTTTTGGAGCTGTGGTTTATACTCTGTGGCATTGTTTGGTGGACTCCTTCCCAAGCCATCAACTATCCAAATCAAAACACTATCAGCACCTTGTAGAATGTAATTATATGTTACAGACATTCTCTAAGAGAGATGGTGTCCAGCAGTTCTAGAACATTCCCCCCAATTTTTGTTGATTGAGGACCTCTTATTATTTAATGTCAAATATTTCACGTAAACTATTGACTATTAGGAGAAAGTTTATCGGTTTCTAGATAATATTTTTTTCCTAGCTTTGAGGCTGAAAAATATTTCATATAATTCATATAGTCAGAGGAAAGTTGTCAAAGCAATAGATTTTATGATTACCCCCCCCCAACTCCCACATACACATACAAACACGCATGCATGCGCTTTTAAAAAATCTCTCCGACTCCAAGAATGTAGCGCTGGAAAGGGACCTTACTGAATTCTTTCCTAATTCGGTAGTAAATATAGCTGAAATTATCTGAGTTCACCAATTTGTTTCAAAGGGTTAAAAGAACACAGGAGCTCTACTTAAGGAGCCTTACTGTAGGAAAGTGGGGGAGAGGCTGGAGATATTAACACTGTAGGAGGGATACTGTGAATAGGGTTACTTGGAGTCGCTTTGGTGAGTTAGACAGCTTCTTTGGTCACCTTCCAAATATTCTCTATTACAGGTAGCAATTTGGGGTTAATTCAGGATGATCAAATCAATCACAGTCGGGCTCAAAATTTCATCGGAAGCTTTTCCTCTGTTCTCCTACTGACTCTTGATTGGAGTCACAGTGGCAGGGCAGGGAAAAGAGAAACACTTTGTTCTTGTTGCCAGCATGTCCCACAAGCAGGCTAGCTCCTTGCTGCCACTCTGGAAGTTTCATGGGAAGATATTCTTGGAATACATTCTGAGCCAAGAGATCTGAATGAGATCTATCAGGTGTTGAGGGTGAGCCTTCTAGGATCCATGTTACTGCCTGTATGTTATGCCCCACCTGCCACTTCAGTTGCTGTCCACATTCCCAGGGGTCCTCCGAGTGTCTCAGAGACTTCTGTTTTCCTACTCCATCTGGGACGCATTGTGTCTGTCTGTCTCACTGTTAACACATGTAAGTTCCCAGAGGATCTTCTTTATTTCTCTCTTGCCCTGAGCTGCCAGGCGCTGAGAGCAAATTTCGGTGTACAGCTTACTGTCCCTACATCCCTCTTCCATCCTATCCTTTGTCCCCTTTCACCACGTGCCCACCCCCGACCCCAAACTCTCTTTACATAAAGAAGGAATGAAAGCCAGGTAATGACAACCCAGTTCTACCATAACGTGGACCTTCAAATCTGTATCTCATCCTTGAATTCTTGACCTGTTATCACAGAAGCCGAGACTCTCCATGTGCTGGTCACTGCACAAGAAAACAGGGGCCTAATTTCCGCACAGAAGAGAAGAGCACACATTCTGGGCACTCCGGGTTCAAACAGATATAAGACAGTGGTTGAGAGGATGTCATGTGGATCTCAAATAACTCTGTTCAATCTTAGTTCTGCATTCTATCAGTGGTAATTTACTTAATTTTCCAGTGCCTCGGTTTCCCCACCTGTAAAATAAGAAGGATAATGCTTCCTACTTCCTAGGAGGGCTTTGAGGATTAAGTCCATTCTTATACACAAGGCTTTTCACCAAGGGCAACTAATGCATAGTAAGTGTTTGGTAATTATTAACAATTGTGATTAATCAGTTCCCTTAATAGCTCACATATTATTCCGTCATACATCTTTAGCCTTTTGGCACATAATACCAAATCTTTAGCAATTCACTTTGGATCAAGAGGTCAAATGCCATTTAGCAAATTCCAGCATGGACTTAGGTCCCTACTGACATTTATAAATGGCACAAATAAATGTAGTATGGGTTAGGTGTGTAAGTTGTGTGTATCTTCCCTCAAGGCTGGCAGGGTAGGGCTGATAGCCTGACCTCTAGGGCATGAACATCATTCCCCGCTCACACCTGGTCTTTTACACAAAGCCCTCGACTGACTAGGCAATCTAGAAATTCCAAAAGTTCAGTGGCAGGTATATTCTTTTGTGAATATTATTCATGTGAACGACGATTTGAAACTTGCAAAACGTTGTGAGGGTGGGAAAAGAACTAGGAAGACCTAGGCAAGTAAGGGCATGTCAGTACAATTTCATGGAAGTGCAATTTAGTGATTCAACTAAATTTATACTTACGTGCACACACTGAACATTCACTCTTGGATAGTTTATTTTTTTTTTGCTAACCTTTTACTTGGAACCAAGGAATAAATTTCAATTATTCATTCAACTTATTTCATAAAGAGATACATGGCATGAATTATCAGCCTTTGTATTATGAAAATGCATAAGGAGGACCTTAGCATTAAAATGAATATTACAAATACCAGAAATAAAAGCCAGATTCTGTCAAGCTAGGATGTCTACTAGGCCTAGCAGGAGATCTTGGCACAGGCATCAAGATTGTTTTGTTAGTAAATGTGATAATTTGCACTTGGAAGATCTTCAAGCTAAGGATCTACCCCTTCAACTCTAAGTGCCTTTCATGACTTAAGTGTTTTATTAAAGCACTTATATTCATGATACTAAATTTACACTTTAAAGTTGAAAAGTCAGCACTTAAAAATTAACTTATTCCTATAAACAAATAGAAATAAAATTTTAAAAGAATATATAAAAGTGATCATGGCATACATGCATTTCTTGAAATAAACTTTTATTTGCCCATTTTTCCTTTTCTTCTCTTTTTCTCTTTCTTCTGTGTCAACCCTATTCCCCTTCCCACCTTCCCTTATCCAGAAGCCCATGTTAACATAATATATGCATTTCAGTGGTTTTCTTCAATGGAATATATAGATATGTGTGGATATGTGTACACACAATTACATAGTTAAAAATTATATTCATGTGTCTGCATCTTTCTTTTCTCATTTAATATCTCAGAATAAGTCTCTGAAGTCAAGTGGCCTCGATACTCTTTTTAATGACTGCACACTAGTTCATGGTGTGGATACACCATAATTTATTCAGCCAGAACCCTACTGAAAGCGTTTTACAATTTTTAAATGAAAAAATTTGCCTTTACTCTGTTTTAAACATTTGTGCCCCAATGGACAATGCTATTGTAAACATCTTAGTGCCTGTCCATGACAAGAATACATAAAGAGATTCAGTGTTATTTAATTTTACAAATGAGGAAACTATAATTAAGGAAAGGTAAATAAAAGTTTTACAAATGAGGAAATTTTATTTGTTATTATTTTTAAAAGATTTTATTTCTTTACTTATTTGTTTATTTATTTAAGAGAGAGTGACAGAGAAAGAGTGAGAGAGCATGAGTGGGGGGAGGAGCAGAGGGAGAAAGACAAGCACACTCCGTGCTGAGCACAGAGCCCAACATGGGGCTCGATCTCAGGACCATGAGATTATGCCTGGGCTGAAACCAAGAGTTGGATGCTTAATGGACTGAGGCCACCCAGGTGCCCCTTATTTTATTTTTTTCAGTAAGCTCTATCCTCAATGTGGGACTTGAACTCAGGACCCTGAGATCAAGAGTCACACATTCTACCAACTAAGCCAAACAAGCACCCCACAAATGAGGAAATTTTAGCTAAAAACGTGCAAATGGCCCCATCATCAGTCCAGTTTGACTCTAATGTCAGGTTTCACTGTGCCACATGACACTCTTTTGTCCTTGTTCTGATTTCCTAAAAATTATAGGCTATTAAATGAAAATATGTGTGACTCGAATTCAACTAAATAGATCAAGTACCTGGCAGTGGAGGTTAAATATAGTTTAGAAATTTAAGAGGAAAAGATGGATTGCACATTAATTTTTATAAATGGATCTCTTAAGGTATCATGGTTTAGTACAGATGTAAGTCTTTTGGAGGCAATATGGCAAACTAGAATTTCAGAGAAACAGTTTCCAGTATAAGACACTTCAAATTACCAGGTAAAACATAATGAGCATTGCAGAGTTCTGGTTCTAGGACAGGTGGATTAGACTGAATAAAACTAAACCTCCCACTGACAACTACGTATGAGATGACTCTTGGAACTCACTGAAGAATAACTAACAGAGATGAGACTTGGATGACTGTGATCCTTTAGAAGAGAGAAGCACACAGCAGGTTCCACATTTATCCTGGCTTTTCCCATGAAGACATTTTCCTATTTTCTGTAGAGGAAATAGAGGCCAAGCAGAAAGTGGTTCACTTATTGGAGTAAAGATACAGTTGGCAGAATGCCACACTGCCACATTGGTTGGGATTTGAGGGACAAAATCCCAGAGAATAGGGAAATACAGAAAAGTCCCCCAAATCTCTAATTCCCATCGAAATCCTTGGTTAATTCCTATGCTAAATGTGTCAGGGCAAGAGTCCAAAAGTCCAGCCAACTACAACATCTGGGAAGCGAAATAGTACAGCAGAAATTGTAGCAGCTGCTTGTTGCTGGGGACACTATGGTTGGATTTCAATTCCTAACAAGTTGGAGGAGCTTTAGAATATAGCCTAGACTTTCAGTTGAGATTCCCAAAGGACCAGGAACTAGGAATAAAAGCACACACTTGGAATAAAGACCACACTTTAGAAGATTAACCATGGCTTAGGAATAATCACAAAACTGAAATACACCAACCCCAAAACTCTAAAATTAAACAGCAACTAGATTATGGTGATCCACTGTCCCTATATGGTCCCTGGAAGAAAATCTCTCTCTTGCTGTGGAGGAAAATGACATCATCAAGAGCCTCTGTATTGTGTCATCTACAGTGTCATGTATCCATTAAAAATTACTAGGACAATTAAAACAGGACTAAATGACCAAAAGACATACAAAATCATATTTTTTATAAAGAACATAGAAACACAACCAAGGAGTTCCAGATCATTGATTTTTTTTTTTTTTTTTTTTTAGAGATGTCGAGAGTATGTGAGCAGAGGGGGAGGGGCAGAGGGAGAGGATGGAAATCTTAAGCAGACTCCATGCTGAACACAGAGCCCAGCGTGGGGTTGGATCTCAGAACCTTGAGATCATGACCTGAGCCGATCAAGGGTCAGACACTTAACTGACTGAGCCACCCAGGCACGCCCAGATAATTGATTTTAAATAACTTATGATTAAAATGCTCTTTAAAATGAAGAAAAGATGGAAAATTTCATCAGAGAATAGGAATCTAAAGTAAATTTCTAAAACTGACAAAAATGTTATATCTGACAGTAAAATTTAACTTAATTGGTTTAATAGAGGATTAGACAAAGCAGAACAGATGATTAATAGATGGAAAAACAGATCAGTAAAAAATATCAAGATTGAGAGACCAAAAGAAAAAAAAAAAGGTGAAAAACAAGGGAAAAAAAAAGATATGGGACATATATCGAACACAGCACTATCCAATAGAAATATAATGGAGGCATCAAATGTAAAAAAAGATTTTTCCAGAAATACAAAATCTGAAAAATTTCCTCACAAGAATACCTGCACTATAGGGAATGTTAAAGGACATTCTTCAGGCAGAGGGGAAAAAATATCAAAGAAATATCAATCTATAAAAATAAAAAATCAGAAATGTTGTCTGAATGATATGGATTGAATATGTACCCCCTAAAATTCATTTATTGGTATCAAATCCCAATGTGATGATATTTGGAGGTGGAACCTTTGGGTGGTGATTAAGTCATGAGGATGAAACCCTTATCAATGGGATTAGTGCCCTTATAAGAATAGGCCAGGAAATAGCTTGCTCTTTTTCTGCCATGTGAAGATAAAGGAGAATTCAGCTATCTGCAACCCAGAAGAATGTTCTTACCAAAACCCAACCATGCTGGCACCCTGATCTCAGACTTCCAGCCTCCAGACTGAGAAATACATTTCTATTGTTTGTAAGTCACCCAGTCTATGGTAGTTGGTTCTGTCAGCCTAAATTGACTAAGATATAAGTGTAAATACATAGGATTTTAAAAAATATTTCATTTTCTATAAGGTAGTAGACTGCTTAAACAACGTAGTAGGGAAGTTGATAACATATGTAGATTTACAATGCATATAAACAAACCAAAAAGGCTACGAGTGGGGAAATGGAAGTATATTGTTGTTAGTTTCTTACACTACACATGAATGCATATAACATCACTTGACATGAGACTGTGATTAAATAAAAATGTATATGATAGGGGTCCTTGGCTGGCTCATCTGTAGAGCATGCAACTCTTGATCTCTGGGTCATAAGTGTGAGCCCCATGTTGGGGGTAGAGATTATTTTTAAAAATAAACTTATTAAAAATACTATAGATATACTCTAAATCATAAAGCAACCACTAAAATAACAAAACAAAGGGTTATAGCTAATAAAGCCAAAAAAGGAGAGAAAATGGATCATAAAAAATATTCATTTAATCCAAAAGAAAGCAGGAAAAGAGGAAAAAGGAAATGAATCATAGCCAAGACAATTAAAAAACAAATAGCAAGCTGGTAGATTTCTGCCCACCATATTAATAATTATATTACAGGTGAAATGTGTAAATACTTCAATTACAGATCAGAAATTGTCAGATTGGATAAATAAAGCAAGACCCAAATATGCTTCTCATCAGAAACTTACTTTAAAGTATGCATAGTAGTATAAAGACACAAATAGGTTAAAATGTTGGAAAAAGACATTTCACGCTAAGCTTAATCAAGATAATGCTGTTAGGGCACCTGGGTGGCTCAGTCAGTTAGGTGTCTGCCTTCAGTTCAGGTCATGATCCCAATGTCCTGAGATTGAGCCCTGTGTCAGGTTCCCTGCTCAGCGGGGAGTCTGCTTCTCCCTCTCCCTCTACCCCTCCCCCCTGCTTGTGCTCCCTCTCTCTCTTGTCTCTCAAATAAATGAATAAAATCTTTTTTTTTAAAGATAATGCTGAAGTGGTTATATTAATGTGAGACAAACTAAATTTCAAAGCAAAAATATTACCAGAAATAAAAGTTTTTTTGTAACAATAAGGAAGCCAATTCATCAAGAAGGTATAACAACCCAAAATACTTATGCACTTACTAATGAAGCTTTAAAATACATAAAGCAAAAACTGATAGAATTGCAAGGAGAAACAGACAATTCCATAATTAGTCTCTCTCTAATTGACTGGACAAGTAGGCAGAAAATCAGTAAGGCTACAGATGACTTGAATAATATTATCAACCATTCTGATCTAATTGACCTAATTTATAAAATATTGCAACCCAAAAACAGCCGAATTCACATTGTTTTCAACTGCATATGCACCATTTACCAAGATATACCATACTCTGTGCCATAAAATAAGTCTCAATATATTTGAAATGGTTCAAGATGTGCAAAGTATGTTTTTTGATCACAACAGAATTTAATTAGCTTACAGGAAAAAAAACTAAAAGAACCCCAAATATTTGGAAATGAAATGGCACACTTCTTTATAAACCACAGAACAAAGAAAAATTAAAGGGATTCTAGAAAGTCTTTTGAACTGAATGAAAATAAAAACATACATTCTGGTTTCAGTTCTGACATGTAAAGAGCTTGGAAGATGTCACTCTCATTTTTACAACAGAAAAAACTGAACAAACCGAAAATCAATGACTTTTCTTGGGCTCCTCAGAGAACAGAGATCAAAGGACAAGCTGCCATTCCAAAACTGGGGAGAAAAGCCAATGCAGGGAGTCACAGCTGAGGTATACATACCTGGAGCAGACCTGCTGGAGTCATAAACTGGGGGTAGGAACACATAATGGTAATTTTGATGAATTGCTGGAAGCTGAGTGTGGACTGGTGTGAGAGGGAAAACTCCTGGCTGCTTCAGTCTTGGAGAAACCCTAAAGTTTACCTCTAGGAACTCCATCAGATTCTCACAGTCACAAAGTCCCTTTTGTGACTTTGGAAGGGGAAGGGGAAGTTTCTTTATTGTGACATATTCTCCAAGAGGGCTCTATAACATAGCACTGCCTTCCAAGGGGCAGAAAAACTATATCCATCTTGCCTTATCTCAGATGGAGAAAATAATTTTTCCCATTTCAACTCCCACTTGCCTTTCTCTTTCGCCAAAGCCATGTGGAAGGGGAAGGGGGAATTATACCTCTGAAGAAACACTTGTGAACATCCATAGCCCAGATAAACAGGTCCACTAACAGGCTGAAAATAACCCATAAGATTATAAAATGCTTTCCCTCACCCATACCTTGCTACCACACTCACAGAGCTTCAGTATAACAATGCAGTACAGTTGAACTAGCAGCCAGATGCAGAGGTCTCTGAGAAGGAGCCCCTAGGGAAGGATGCAAAGAAGGGAGAGAGGGAGAAAGAAAAAAAGGAAGAACTTTAATAATAAAACCAGATAGATATTACAAGAAAGGCAAAATACAGACTGATAACTCTCATGAGCACGGATGCAAAATTCTAAACTAATCATTAGCAAATCAAATCCAACAATGGGTAAAAATATTTATACACCACAAACAAGTAGGGTTTATTGCAGTTATGAAAGGCTGATTTCACAATAAAAAACCAATCAATGTAATCCATCATATCAACAGCCAACGAAGAGAAATCATATGATCATGTCAACTGATGTAGAAAGAGTATTTGACAAAATCCAACAACCATTTTTGATAATAACTCTAAGCAAACTAGAAGTAGAGGGAAACTTTATCAACCTGATGAAGGTTGTCTATGAAAACCCTGCAGCTAACATTATATTAAATGGTGAAAAAATGGATGCTTTCCCCCTGAGTTTGGAATCAATGCAAGGATGGTCTTTTCTCACCATTCCTATTATACATTGTAGTAGTGGTCTCAACTAGTGCAATAAGACAAAAAAAAAAAAAAAAAAAAAAAAGGTGTGTAGATTGAAAAGGAAGAACTACAATCTTTATTCATAGATGACCTAATAGTTCATGTAGAAAATCCCAAGGAATCTACAAAATAACTCTTGGCAATAGTAAGCAAGTATGGCACATGAAACCAGGCTAATATACTAAAGTCAATTGCTTTCCTGTATGCCAGTAATGAACAATTGGAATTTAAAATTAAAAAAAATATTATTGAAAGCAGCATCAAAAAATGGGATACTTATATGAATCTAAACAGGATCTACATGTGGAAAACTACAAAGCTCTGATGAAAGAAATCAATATCTAATCAAATGGAGAGATATTTTATATTCATGAATTGGAAGACTCAATATTCCTTTATATATTTTGAGGCTCTGTAGAAAGATACATATATGTTTATAATCATTATATATTCTTGATGGAATAACCCTTAATGTCCTTTGTTTCTGTTTTTTTTTTTAGATACTTTATTTATTTTTATTTTTTTTATTTTTTTAGAGAGAGAGTGTGTGCATGTGCAAGTGGGGCAGGAGGGGAAGAAGGAGAGGGAGAGAGAGAGTCTTAAGCTGCTCAGTGAGGAACCCCACATGGGGCTAGATCTCACGACCCTGAGATTATAACCTGAGCCAAAATCAAGAGTGGGATGCTTAACTGACTGAACCACCCAGGAGCCCCATATCCTTTGTTTCTTGTAATAACTTTTTACAAAGTCTATTTTGTCTGATATTAATATAGCTACCCCAGCTCCCATTTACTCTTTGCATGGAATATACATATATATGTCAAAGATTTTATTTATTTATTTGAGAGAAAGAGAGAGAGAGCATGAGCAGGGCAGAGGGGTAGAGGGAGAGGGAGAAGCAGACTTCCCACTGAACTGGGACCCCAATGTGCGGCTGGATCCCAGGACCCCGAGATCATGATCTGAGCCTGAAGGCAGACACTTAACAGACTGAGCTACCCAGGCACCCTTGCATGGAATAGATTTTAAAACAATTTCACTTTAAACTTATTTGCATCTCTTATAGACAACAGTTAGTTTATGTGTTTTTTCAAAATTCTTTCTGCCAATCTTTTAATTGATGAGTTCCATATGTGTACATTTAAAGTAGTTACCGATAAGAAAGAACTGACTTCTCTCATTATACTAATTATATTATTTTATCTTTTTTTCCCTCATTTTCACTGTTACCACCTTTTGTGTGTGATTGATTTTTTTCCTATTATATCTTTTTATTCCTTTCTCATTTCCTATTCTGTATATATTTCAGTTATTTTCTTAGTGTTTACCCTGGGTATTCCAATTAACATCTTAAATTTATAACAATCTAGTTTGAATGAATACCAACTTAAATGATATGCAAAAACTCTACACCTATACAACTCTGCCCCCCCTTATATTGTTATTTTTTACAAATTACATTGCTATATATTGTGTGCCCATTAACATAGATTTATAATTGTTTCATGCATGTTCAGTTTGAATAATATAGGCATAAAAATGAGTAACAAGTCAAATATAATGCTAGGTGTTACATTTACCTATGTAGTTACAAGGTTTTTTATTTTCTTATTTTTTCATATGGCTTCAAGTTACTGTCTAGGGTCCTTTCACTTTAGCTTAAAGAATTCCCTTTAGCATTTCTTGTAGGGCAGGACTATAAAAGTGATGAACTCCTTCAGCTTTAGTTTATCTGAAAATTTATTAATATCTTCCTCATTTTGGAAAAATGGTTTTGCTGTATATGCAATTATTCGCTGAAAGGTGTTTTTTCATTCTTTCTTCCATCACTTTAATATGTCATTGCACTGCCTTCTGACTTCCATGGTTTTTGATGAGAAATTGGCTGTTAATTGTATTGAAGATCCCTTGCACATGGTGAATTTTATCTATTTTACTTCTTTGAAGATTCTCTCTGTCTTTGATTTCTGACAGTTTGATTATAATGTGTCTCAGTGTGGATCTCTTTCAGTTTATCTTGCTTAGAGGTTATTGAGATTCCTGGATGTGTAGATTCATGTCATTCATCCTACTGGAGAAATTTGGGGCCATTATTTCTTCAAATATACTTTATATTTCTTTCTCTCCTCTTCTGGGACTCCCTTTAAGTGTATGTTGTAACACTTTATGGTGCCCCTTATCTGCTTAGGTCTGATCTAGTAAGTCCAATATCCAGCTTTTGTCAGGGAGAGTTCTATGAATATTTTTCCTTGTAAATGGGCCACACTTTATTTCTTTGCATGCATAGTACCTTTTTGTTAAAGACTGAACATTTTGAGAGTCATAATACAGTAATTCTGGAAACCAAATCCTCCCCGCTCCCCCAGGTTTTATTGTTGCTGCTTCTTGTGAGTTGTAATTGCTTAGTGGCTTTTCTAAACTATTTTTTGAGACTGGATTATTTGCTATGTGTGGTCACTCAAGTCTCTTAATGGTGAACTAGTGATTTTTAGAGATTTTCTTAAAAACATGGAGCCACCACCACCCACCCCTGGGCCAAATAAATAAGGAAAAACATTACTATTTTGGTCTTTGCAGATTATCTTTGTATTAGGGCACTTCTTCACAATGCTAAGCCAGGCCATTTACAATTCTACCTCAGCCTTTACTTCCTGCTTGATGGAACCTGACAGTCAGCCAGAGTTGAAAGCTTGGAGTCTTCTCATTCTTTTCTGAGCACGTGTCCAGCTCTGGACATATATGTAGCCTTCTAGATTTTTATTATGTTTGTGTTTCCAAACAAACCTACAAAATTCCTGAAAATTTAACAATTGGCTTATGTGACTTGCTGTTTTCTGGTATGAACTGGCTTAAGGACACCCCTGATTTAGTGTTCCCAGGAATAAAAATGTAAAGAAAGCAGAAGGGAAAGAAATCAAGCAGGGGCATCTTTCAGACAAAGTTCCAGCTTCAGCTTAACTTTGCAGGGATGCTGAGGAGTGGAATTTCTTACAGGTTGTGGAAAGGGAACTGGGCTTCCAAAGTCCCACATGAATCAGTTTTTAGCTAAGGGCTGCTTTTGGGATATAAACTCCCAGGCACTTAGGGCTCTCTACTTATGGGACAAAGGGGATCCAGAAGTCTGAAGGTAGTCTTCTCAAGAAAATTGCAAGAATGGGTTCTTAGAAACAAAAGAGTAACAAAACCAGGGAGGGGGACCCATAAATAATAAAGGAGAATTATGGGGATCTGGGTGGAGTATGGACATGTCCATAGAGTCCATTCCTTACACTAGTCTGATCCACTTACATCACATTAATTTCACTCTATCCTATTATAGCTTTTTAAAGGTGTTGGGAAGAGAAAAAGGAAAACATTAAAATAGGGGAGTTTGTAGGATGAGCCATAGCTCCCACTGCTGTAGTTGATCAGAACATCATAATTTACAGTCCTCTACTAACTCTTCTAGATTCTACGCACTATTACCACTTCTGCTGGTCTAGATGGTTTGTTTGTTGAGATGATCCCCTTATCCTTGAGGGGCTTTAGACCCTGGGTCTGTGCTTTTATCAGAGTGCAGTTAGGCTAATTGCTTGTTTGTAGTCAAACCTGGATATGGAGGCCCCAAGATCTCTTGGGCTCCAAATGCATTCCTCTCTTCCTATATTATGTAGAGCAATCCCATTTTTCATGCTGATTAGGATATTACCCCACCAGTAGAGTAATTTATTTCTTTGCCTAGTCTACCGGTGTGAGAAGCCCAGTATGACCATGCAGCAGTTATAGCTCTGTATTAATGGAATTCTTACCGTTAAATCATTCCTTCTCTGGGATACAAGCCTTCTAGATCTGTAGAACCTAAAATTGTTGGGGAGGAAAAATAATTACCATACAACAGTCATTGGTTTAAGTTGTTGGTGATGGATAGTACCATAAACTTGTTACACATTATCTGTCAATATTCAGGCTAACAGCTTCGAGATGATGTGTTATATAATATGACCAGTGGATCCTGTGGTTATATGTCCATTGTAGTTCTCTGTGCTATAAAGTGGGCCACTTGGTCTGGGACAATGTCATTGCATGATCCCATGGTGGTGGTTAAATAAATAGTCTGTGAGCCTCTGGACAGTGAGACATATGGACAAGAAAAGTGAACCTATACCCAATGTACAAGACAGTTCTAATCAAGAAAATTCTTATTTTCAGGATGTAGATAGACTGGTGTAATCATCTTGCCGCTAAGAAGATGGGTGGTCTCTTTAAGGGATGGAGTTACATTAAGGGCTAAATGTGTATTGCTGCGGCCACCAGGCCAAATATTCAATAGCTAGATCAGTCTTGGTAAGATGAAACCCATACCTCTGGGCTCATGCATAGTCTATCATTATGACTACTCAATTCATGGCCCCATTATGCATACATTAGAACAGCTGAGGATAGAGGCTGGTTTATAGCTATCAAATAAATCATCCTGTCAACCAAGCCATTTAGTGTTTCTCCTGCAAGTGGATGGTCTCTGGTGGACCTGAATCTGTGATACACAGATCCTCATGCTTTGTGCCTACTCCTGCAGCACCATACCTGTGCATTTCCCGGGGTGGTAAGGATGATCTTGTCAATAAATGGTGCTGGGGCAACAGCATATCTCTAATAAATGATTGATTGTCTAAAACTAAAATAATAAAGCGTCTTTCATTTTTAATATATGCAAAAGTAAAATGCCTGACAACAATAGCACAAAGGATGAGAGGAAATGGAAATATCTTCATGTAAGTTCTTACATCATAAGACATGTTATATACTATTATGAGAAGATAGAGTATAAGATAAAGATGCACATTTTAAACTTTAATCACTAAACTATAAAACAAAGAGGAATTACTAATAAACCAATAATGAAGGTAAAAAGGAGACATGACAAATAGTAAATTAACTCAAAGGAATGCATGAAAAAAACAGAAAGGGAACAAAGAACAGCTGTAAGAAATATAAAACAGGTAATAAGATGGCAGATTGAACCCAAACACTTAATAATTGCATTAAATGGAGATGTCTTAAATACCTCAAATAAAAGGTAGATATTGTCAGACTGAATTAATAAGCATGATTTAACTATGTACTCTTTAAAATAAATACGCTTTACAGGTAAAGATAGACATATGTTAGAAATCAAGGAACGCAGTAAGACATACAGCACGCAAACACTAATCAAAAGAAAGTTGCGCGTTCCTGCCATAGGGCCTTTACACTCATTGTGTCCCCTGCCTAGAAGTCTCATCATGAAAATCCCCATGGCCAACCATCTCACTCCTTTGAAATCTTCTCCCAAATATCATCTCAGTGAGGACAACTCTGGACACCCCTTTGTTAAAAAGTGGAAACCTAACCACCATCTCCCCTCTCCACAGTTATATTCTCAATTCATTTACCCTACTCTATTGTTATTTTCTATAGGGCTGATCACCACCTAACATACTATTTGCTCATTTATTATGATGATTGTTTATTGTTTGTCTCTCCCCACAGGACATAAGCTCTGTAAGGCCAAAAGTCTTTGTTTTGTTCACTAATGTTATCCCCATGCCTACAATAGTGTCTGATGCACAGACAATCAACTAGTATTTGTTAAATCCATGCTGAATTGAAGTAAAACGAATGTGACTGAGGGTTCTAGAGGGAAAGGGGGTGGGCGGATGGGTTAGCCTGGTGATGGGTATTAAAGAGGGCACTTTCTGCATGGAGCACTGGGTGTTATGCACAAACAATGAATCATGGAACACTCCATCAAAAACTAATGATGTAATGTATGGTGATTAACATAACAATTAAAAAAAAAGAATAAAGTAAAATGAATGCGAATGGGATAAAAAAAAAGTTGAAGTGACTATATAAATTCAGATGAAAACTTCAGGAAGAGATAATGACCAGGAATAAAGAAAAACATTATATAATGATAAAGAAGCCAAGATATCAAGAGGACATAATAATCTTAAATGTGTAAGTACCTAATAGAGAGCCTCAAAATACATGAAATAAAGCCTTATACAACTGAAAGGAGAAACAGGCATTGTGTAAAACTATAGTTAGAGATTTTAGCTCCTTTCCCAGTAATGTATAGAATAAGGAGACAAAATCAATGAAGAGAAGGAAGACTTGAATAACCTGACAGAACACTCCAGTATGAGCTATAACCACAATGAGATACAACTACGCACCAACTAGAATGGCAAAATTAAAAATGAAACAAAGCAAAGCCTTGCCAAAAGTTGTTGGTGAGGATGTTGAAGCGGTTAAAACTCTTAGTTACTGCTGCTGGGAATGCAACATGGCACAATCCATCTGGAATTCACTTTGACATGTTATTCTTATAAAGTTAAATGTAGATATAACCAAGGACACAGGAGTCTCACACCTATTTTTTTACCCAAGAAAATAAAAATGGGTGTCCACATAAAGACTTGTATATGGTTTTTCATAGCAGCCTTATTCAAAATAACCCAAAGCTGGAATAGCAAAGATGTCCAACAGGAAGTGAAGAGATAAAAAATTGTGGTATATGGATTGGAGTGTCCTTTGACCATAAAATAACACAGAGTACTGATACATACATACAACAACATACATACAATATACGTACAACACCATACATACAACACCATATAATAACATACAACAACATAGATGGACTTCAAAAATGTTATGCTGAGCTGGAGAAGTCAGACAAAAAAAGATGGCATACTCTATATTTCCATTTACATGAAACTCTAGACAAGACCCAGCAATGTGACAGAAGTGGATTGATGTGCCACTGGGCATGGGGGTACCGCAGGGGAATGTGGGCAAAGGGGAACAAGAAAATATTTTTGGTGTGATGAAATGTCCTGTATTTAGATAAAGTTGATGTTCACATGAGTATATGTATTTTCATAAATTGTTGAACTGCACACTTAAAATCGGTACATTTTATTGACTACAAATTAAACCTCAGTAAAAAGAAAAGCAAACATTCATCTGGAATAGAATATAAATCACACAAGAGGGCATTATGTAATCAAGAGTATAAACAATCACAACTACACGTAACAATAGGGATAAGTCCCATACACAAAATATTGAGATAAAAGCCAGACATTGAAGAGTGTGTGTTCAATGATTTCAATGATATAAAGTTCAAAACATTGAAACTGAATCTCTGCTGTTGGATGTTAGAATGGTGTTAACCTTTGAGCAGTGGGTGGTAATAGGAAGAGAGCCCAAGGAGGATCTGGGTTGTTGGCAATGTTCTATTTTTTTTTTAAAGATTTATTTTAGAGTGGGGAGAGGGGCAGAGGGAGAGGGCGAGAGAGAATCTCCAGCAGACTCCCTGCTGAGCACAGAGCCTGAAATGGGACTTGATCTCAAGACCCTGATCTCATGGCCCGGAGATCATGACTTGAGCCAAAGTCAAAGGTGCCCGGGTAATGTTCTATTTCTTAATTTACAGTGTCAAATGCTGGCATAAAGCAAAGTATGGTTAAAGTGTTATTGAGAAGGCAGAACAGCAGGAAAGCACAAGCATTGCTGATGGAAATGCAAATTGGTTTAGCCATTCCTGAAACCTTTGTTAGTTTCTAAAAAGTTACCATACACTTACCAGGTGACCCAGACAACCCACTTCTGGATATGCATCCCAGAAAAATGAAATTTATGTTAAATCAAAAACTATCCATTTATGTTAACTAACTGGAATTTAAATAAAAACCAAAAAATAAAACCTCTCCATGAATATTTATAGCAGTATTAGTCATTGTTGCCCATCCCTGGAAACAACCGCCATGTCTTTCAGAGGATGAAAGGATAAGCAATCTGTGTTACATCCACACAATGGACTACAACTCAGGACTCAATAAGAACGAACTCTCGATACATGTGACCATATAAATAAATCTTAAGGGAACTGTACTAAGTCAAGTTTTCTCAAAATCATGACTCTTAACTTTTCTGGAGGCTGGATGATTTGCTATGGGCCTATCTGGTGTGTTGTAGGCTTTTCAAGCACATTGCTGGCAATCCCACCCCTAAACATAGGAGGCAGTAACGTTTTCCCTTTCCAACTCATAACAATTAAAAATGTCTGCAGACATGGCTGAATGTCCTGATTGAGAATCATGTTCACTCTTTTGACTGAGTGAAAGAATGTAGTCTTAAAAGATTACATATTGTATGATTCCATTTATATAACGTTCTGGAAAAGTGAAAAATATAAGAACAGAGACCTGACCAGTGGTTGCTAAGGGTTAAAGGTGGGGAGAGTCTGAACACAAAGAGGCAGAACAGGGGTATTCTTTGGGGTGTTGGAATTGTCATGTATCCACTGAGAAATGCTGATCTGTGCCTCCATAGATAATAAATATATAATAATAAGTATATTATTGCTAAATATAGTAGAGTACATAATTTTAAAAATTGAAGAAGTGAAATCAAACAAAACAAAAGCAAGTATGGTATAAACGGAAAAGAATATTTTGACTTGCCAATCACGGGGTGATCTTGGCAGAAGGGTTTTCAGTGAGGGTCAGAAGAGAGGCAAGGAGGAGTCATTTTTGTAGGATGCCCCATGAGTTCAAGTTAAGGAGAATGGAAGTCACAGGGCCCGCCCTGTTAGAAGTGCATGGTATGGTCCTTGACTCTTGCTCTATGGGGAGGCTGTAGAGGAAAAGCAGAGACATAAGCCAGCATTCCTAATAAGGCTGAACACAGAATGCAGCAGGTAAATTCCCTTATGCTAAAGAGGGCCAGGCCCAGTGTGAAACCTGGGTAAACTCACTGGGGACATTCCCCATGGCAGAGGTATCCAGAAGAGTTCATCCTGTGCCCAGAGTGCACCGTGTGTCCTAGCGTCTTACAGGAGGCTGGTGTGCAGCCACACTGGGGGACTCTAAGATAGAGCTACTGGGCTGGGGGTTCCTGAGTTGCACTCTTCAGAGGTACACCCTTACACTGTCTCACCAGAGCCCACAACTCCTATTTTGGGGTTCTCTCCACTGAGTCACTTGGAGTATTTCGATGCCCTGCACTCTAAATTTTGCAGTGGCTAAAATTGTTCTTGGAGCTCCTCTGTTCTGCTATCTGGACAGTAGTCATGTCTGTTCCAGGGACCTTCTAAAGGATCCCACCAGAGAAATTGAGTTGCGATGACCTTTTCCAAGACCACAAAGTGTGGGCATATCTGATCTCCTGGGAGCAGAGTATGGTCTCTGGTTTATTTGATTTCATAGGTTCATCATGTTCTGTTCTCCATTTATTTTCTAGGAGACCACCTGGAGATGCATAGGGCAGATGATACGCAGATTGGAACATGGAACAAGGAGGTGAAAAACAGACTGTATCTTGCAGAGAATGGAGATGTCAAAGGTCAACTAGATCTTTGGTCGAAGGGCTAGAGGTCAAAAATTAGGTTGAGTTATGGAACAAGGCAAGTATGAGGAGCAATGGGAAATGAATATGTGGTATGGTCCGCATGAGCAAAAGGAGAAACAAGCAGTTTATTTTATTTTTTTTTTAAGATTTTATTTATTTGACAGAGACACAGCGAGGGAGGGAACACAAGGAGGGGGAGAGGGAGAGGGAGAAGCAGGCTTCCCGCCGAGCAGGGAGCCCGATGCGGGGCTCGATCCCAGGACCCTGGGATCATGACCTGAGCCGAAGGCAGACGCTTAATGACTGAGTCACCCAGGCACCCCAAAACAAGCAGTTTAAAGTTTGGTGTTGAGACCTAGAAAACCCAGACTAAAGGTAAGCCAAGGTTTGTCATCACAAGAAGGGGAGGACTACACAGGCAGGAAACAGAACTCAAATGAATTTCAAAGGAGAGAAAGTCACCACTTAACCCAGGCAGATTTTTGACCCAGAGCCTTGCTGTGTAAATGGAATTCTATTTCCCAGGGACCTCTGAAGCCAGGACTGCTCAGAACATTCACTTGCTTTTGCAATTGGAACATTAGAAGTTGACATCAAGATGGCAGGGACTCTTGTAACTTTCTGTAAATTTCTAAGACCCAGGGGATTCATAGGACAGCTAGAGCATATATGAAAACCCACTGAGCCTTTCCTTTTTCCTTCGGCTTAATACTTGTGAAACCAAACAATCCAGATTTCAAAAAATATTCAAAATTGCTATTTCCTTTAGAACATATTCAGGACATAGGCTGAGGTCTTAGGAAATACAGAAATGAGTAAGCTGTCACTCGACATGTAAAAGATGTATCTTTAGTGTAAAGCTTTTATTGTTGGTTTGGGAGGAATGGGAAGATATGATAGAAATAAAATGGAATTGGACTCTGAGTAGTCAAAGTCACTAACACTTTGGGGGCCAAGGGAGGGGGGTAAGAGCACGGTGCAGTGCTTACAATTAATTTAATATTTGCCCTGGCCATTGGGGCATAACCCATTGCTTTTTAAAAGGACCACAGGTTTCCTTATCTCTCTGTCTTTGTACTTTGGTGGATCCCCATAAACAAATGTGTATTTATCTTGCAAGCCTCAGCACAAACTCAACTCCAACGCCCTCCTGACTTCTGACTGCTCACTCCTGGGTTGAACACACGTTTTCCCCGGTGCTTACACTCCTTCCCTGTTTGTCTCCCACCACATGTGCAAGGACAATGGCTATGTCCACTCTCCCTTGGCTGACAGGGTTTAGTACCTGAAACACATGTTCAGTAGTGGTCTGTCCCATTAACGCATGACCCGGTTGCCTTCAATCAGAGAGGACTGGCTTCAGTCTAGGCCTCAGCACTTACAAGTGTGTGACAGCAAATTTTCTCCAACTTATTAAACCTCTGTTTCCTCTCACACAGAAAGAGAACACAGGATCCTTTGTGAGGACAAAATGGAATGACTTGTGCAAAGCACTCAGCCCAATTCATCAAAGTAGAGAGAAAATACAACAAACTTTCATGGATCTATCAACTAGCTTGGTTGAATTTGGATTATTTTCAAGATCTGTTTTAAAAATCTGTGGTTCCCAAACTGTGTGCCACAGGGAACTCGTAGGAATGCCATCGTATGTTTTTAGTTTTCAAGGGACACATGGGGACATTGGACACCTCACAACCATTACTATCAAAATTTTTGGACTCTAAATACTTAATAAAGGGAATCTTTAGACGTTTCTTTCAGCTTGGGTAGCATCACAAAAGAATGGAGATAATAAAGGTGCTATGAACCAAGAAAATTGGGAATCTCTGCTTTAGAAATTTTTTTTTTAAATAAAACATTACAATTGTAGCTATAGCCTCTGTGGATTTGTACCTCTCTCTTCCCATTTAAAGGAACTACAAATCTGAAAGTTGAAAATTGACACTTTCTTTTTTTAAAAAGATTGTATTTATCCATTTGAGAGAGAGAGAGAGTGCGAGCACACACAAGCGGGGGGAGAGGCAGAGGGAGAGAGAGAAGCAGACTCGCCGCTGAGCAGGGAGCCCAACACAGGGCTCCATTGATCCCAGGATCCTGAGATCATTATTTGAACTGAAGGCAGAAGCTTAACTGACTGAGCCACCCAGGTGCCCCTGATAACTTACACTTTTATTAATATTTTTATGTTTTCATTGCACATTTTCTTCCATGTGCATAAATCATATTATTTTTGTATGTTTGGCGCTTGACGTAAATAGCGTCAGGTACATTATCTTTCCTGAACTTGCTTTTTTTCTACCATGCACTGATACACACTCTCTTAATTGGTATTACTTTATAATAAATATGAATATCTGGTAGGGCGAGTCTCTCTACCTTGTTCTAATTCAGAATTACGTGGGGTTTTTTTGTTTGTTTGTTTTCAGGGGTTGTTTTTGCCTTATGCTTCCCATATACATTGTAGAATGAGCATTTTGAGTTCTACCAAAAACCGATTGGATTTTGATTAGAATTGCATGAAATTTATATACTAATTTGAAAATAATTGGCATCTTTATGAAAGCATGTCTTCCAATCCAAGAGCTTGCTTAATTTCTTTACTCTGCATCATTCAATAAAATCTGTTTTCCTTCCATAGAAGCTAGCTCATCATTTTTTAGAGCTGTTTCTACCTTTTCCTACTGCAGTGGACTCCTCTTTGCCTTGTTCCTGACTTGCAAAATAATGGCTCTCCATTTCACTATTAAACATAAAGTAGTTTGTAGTGTTGAATTAGATAATATTTATATGTTAAGGTTGATCTTTCTGTGTTTTGTGTGTGCATATGTGTACATGCAACACTTAGATGGATACTGGATTTTAATAAAGTCTTGTTTTATGTCCATTTGGGTACTTTAGAAAGTTCTTATCCTTTAAATTAGTTTGTGTGATGAATTGCATTTATAGATTTTTCTCATCTTAAATCATCCAGGAAGTCTCATGATAAATCAACCTTGATCATAATGGTTTTAAAAATAATCAAGTGGTAACTTCTGTTTGCTACTATTTATTCAGGATTTTTGAGTTTACTTTCATGAGAGAGATTGCATAATACATTTTGTGCTGTTCTTTTTCAGTCTGGTGTCAAAGTCATTATTAACTTCAGAAAGTGAGTTAAGGGGGCTCACTTCATTTCTTCTACTTCCTGAAATATTATGTATAAATGTGGATAATGTATTTCTTCATTTTTGCAAAAATTAGCTCCTAAAACATCTGACCCAGAGTCAATTCAGGAAATAGACTGGCATTTACTGATTTTAAAAAAAAATATTGTAATGGTTAAACATCAATTTTGGTTTCTGGTTCTTCTTGAAATACAATTTTTGTTAAGTTACTTGTGCAATTAGAAAATTAGATAAATATAATCAGAACTAAATAATTTCTAGAAAATGATCCATATATCTCCGTTTTTAATTAGTTGGTGTAAATTCATTCGTGATTTTCTCTTACCATTATCTGCACTGTATCTCTAATCGTGACCCTTTTAGTTCCTAATATTTATTAATGCCTTTTCTTTCTTTTCTTGCTCAACCACGTCAGAATTTTCCATTTTATTAATTAAAGCAAAGGAAGCATTTTCCTTTTTTTTGAGTGATTTTCTTTGTGTTCTATTTTATTAACTTGTGCTTATGTATTTTTTCTTCTTCTGACTTCTTCGGGTACTGTATCCTTATTAAGAATTTTCTTAGAGGTGGACACTTAGCTCATTTAACCTTCTTTCCTAATATAAACATTTAAGGCTCTAGCTTTAGGGACATTCCCACAACTTTTCCCAGGGTCCTGAGATCATGACCCGAGCCAAAACCAAGAGTCAGAGGGTTAACCAACTGAACCACCCAGGAGCCCCCCCGCCCCGCCCACAAATTTTGATATGAGGTATTCTTACTATTGTCCAATTCTCAAGAATTGCTTAATTTCCATGATGGATTCTTTGGCCCATGAGTTATTTCGATGTGTTTCATGTTCCCATGTGAATGGGTTCTTCTGGTTATTATGCTCCCATTCTCTAACTTAATTGTTATCAGACTTCTGGGTCTGTATAATATTAAAGCTAAATTAACTGCTACAATGTGCTTTCTGGCCTAATACATGTGCTTCAAAGAAATGCTGCCTCTTCACATCTTAGGTTATTTTTTCTCAAATGGTTTGTGCATTCTCGTCTTGTTGGTTTTAAGATCTCCTTATACAGTTTAGATATTAACACTCTGTGCTATCTGGGTTGCAAACATATTCTTCAAAATTTATAATTTTCTATTGACTTTACTGGAGTCATCTTTTACCATGCTATTTATAGAGTGAAATTTGCTTATCTTTTTTTTAATGCTTTGTAGGATTCCACATTGCCTGAGGACCCCACCACTTTAAATGCATATAGACTCCTATCTGTTCTTGTAGGATTTTTATACATTTCTTTCAGAGAAAGATCCAGGGCTGAGGAATAAATTCATGTAATTTTATTTATTAAATGACCTTTTATGAAAAATGCAAACATAAACACAAAATTTGATACAAAAGTGAGTATTTGTCCAAAGTGTGAAAAGAAATCACAACAGAAAAAAAATTTAATATGTTGACAAATATCTCAACTATCCCCCTAATCCAGAAAGGTGGCATAATATTTTTTATGAAATGACCGCTTAATACATGTCTGTAGTAGTGTTTTTATTTTCCTACATTTTTTGGCTTCATATTCTTTGATCACCTCACTATATAATTGCAATTGTATATTTTCCATAGAGAAAATAACAAGAAAAGTTAGCCTTTCCTTTAGTAGACTTGATCAAAAATTGTTTTGTTCTTGATAATTGGGATGTATCACACATATGAATTCAGACACCAACACATTCATTATAAAACCTTTCAAATAGGAAATCTGAAAAACAACACTTCACTCAATTCCCAAAAAGAAAAAATCCATGATGCCTTTGGATTGGTGTAACACTGCATTCTCGAGTTGATTCTTGAGAGGGGAGAACTTCCATTTTGACTAAATAGCAACGAGAATTCCATCTTCTATCATCAATTGTATATATTTGATCATTGGAAGGCTTTCCACACATTGATTTCTGGCCCTGTCCTTTCCAAACCTTGTTCTCCCCCACTACACCTGTTCTCCAGGTGCCGGGCACAGTAGGACATGGTCATAATGTGGCGTGAGCTGAGGTTCTGTGTCTTGCTGAGAGAATGCTGAGTGGGGTGCTGTGATGGGTAAGAGAATGCTGAGTGGGTCAGTGCTAGCACCCTGGACGCTGATCCTACACTGCAACACTTATCCATAACTTAATGCAAAATGATCGCCAACCACAGGCATCTACCCCACCAGGCCAAAACTAAATGCATCCCTTATTCAATCTCCCCTCTGCCCGATCCCATAGGCTCTGTATTTTTTCCAGTGCCATTTGATGACAGAGATGTAGGAAGGGAAGAATGGAAAGTGGGATAACCGACTCATCCCAGTTTGCCCGGGACTTGGCCAATTTTAGCACTGAAAGTCCCATGTCCCGGGATCTCTCAGTCCTGGGCCCACAAGGAAAGCCTATTGCTCTAGGGGAGAAGAGACAGCGGTCTTAGCTGTTGGTGCTTAAAATAATTTTGTTTTCGGGCACCTGGGTGGCTCAGTCCTTTGGGCATCTGCCCTCGCTCAGGTCATGATCCCAGGGTGCTGGGATTGAGCCCCACCTCCGGCTCTCTGCTCAGTGGGGAGTCTGCTTCTCCCTCTCCTTCTGCCTGCTACTCTTTCTCTATCTCTGTCAGATAAGTAAATGAAATCTTAAAAATAAATATATTAAATAACTTAACTTTGTTTTGCAAATTTTTGAGAACTTTGAGCCCATGGACACGGAACTCGGCACTTCCTGGGGCATCAGAAGCGACCCATGCCAGTGAGAGGCTTTAGTTCAAGTCAGGGGCTAGAGATGAAGTTCTGGTAGCTTTCCAGTAAATTTGCTGAGTAGATCATCTAAGTCCTGAATCTATCTTTAATTTAAGTCTTTATCTGAAATTAATTGTCTACTTGCGTTCTTGACGTTTTCCCTAGTCTTCCTTCCTCTGGCCATAGTGTTCCTCGAGTGCTTTGTTATGTTCTATGCCAACGTTCTGTGACTCAGGTACCATTTTTGGAGTCCCCATTTGTCAAAGAGGGGATGATGTAGTCTCCCCCTGGGGCTAGGAGAGTAGAAGGGTAGCGGTGTCCACCTCCCGCTGGGGCTCCCGGAGTGAGCTATGCCTGTGCTTCTGGAAGTCCCAGCCTTGGAAGCACAGAGCCACTGCCCCACTCAGCACGGCCGGGCATCTCCATATCGGGGAGCCCCTTGCATCTCCATATCAGGGAGCACCGGGCATCTCCGTATCTGGGAGCATCGAACATCTACATATCTGGGAGCACCAGGCATCTCCATATCTGGGAGCAACAGACATCTCCGTATCTGGGAGCACCGAGCATCTCCATATCTGGGAGCAGCGGGCATCTCCGTATCTGGGAGCATCGAACATCTCCATATCTGGGAGCACCAGCAACTCCATATCTGGGAGCACCAGACATCTCCGTATCTGGGAGCACCGAGCATCTCCGTATCCGGGAGCGCCGGGCTTCCCCATATCGGGGAGGACCGAGCATCTCCATATCAGGGAGCACCGGGCATCTCCGTATCTGGGAGCACTGAGCATCTCCGTATCTGGGAGCATCGAGCATCTCCATATCTGGCAGCACCAGGCATCTCCATATCGGGGAGCACCGGGCATTTCCATATCTGGGAGCAACGAGCAACTCTGTATCTGGGAGCACCGAGCATCTCCGTATCTGGGAGCATTGAGCATCTCCATATCTGGGAGCACCAGGCATCTCCATATCGGGGAGCACCAGGCATCTCCATATCGGGGAGCACCGGACATCTCCGTATCGGGGAGCACTAAGCATCTCCGTATCTGGGAGCATCAGGCATCTCCTTATCAGGGAGCACCGGGCATCTCCGTATCCGGGAGCATCGGGCATCTCCGTATCCGGGAGCACCGGGCATCTCCATATCAGGGAGCACCGGGCATCTCCGTATCCGGGAGCATCAGGCATCTCCGTATCCGGGAGCATCGGGCATCTCCGTATCACGGAGCACCGAGCATCTACATATCTGGGAGCACCGGGCATCTCCATATCTGGGAGCACTAGGCATCTCCGTATCTGGGAGCACCGGGCATCTCCGTATCTGTGAGCATCAGGCATCTCCATATCCAGGAGCACAGCCCCTCCGGTCCCCCACCCATGCTGCGCAAGCGGCCCCAGATCTCAGCACATCTTATTCCAAAGATCTGCCACTCTGCTCATCTTTACTACAGAAATCTCTGAGGCTCCTTTCCAGGATCTTACAGAGTCCGTGAAAAAAGAAGGCTCAGAGCAATTTGGTTTGGGTCTGATTTTCTGCTGTAAGTCCGGTAAAAAGCCTCAGCTGTGCCTAACTGTGGCCTTTTGCCCTGGGCGCGTGTGTGTATGTGTGTCCACAGACTTCTGTACGTACGTGTGTACATATACAGTTGGCCCTTGAATAACACAGGATTTAGGGGTGCTGACACCTGCACAAAATCCCCGTACAGGGGCGCCTTGGGGGGAAGGGTAGAGTTGGTCGAGCAATGGACTCTTGGTTTGGCTCAGATCATGAGCTCATATTCCTGGGATTGAGGAATGATGGGATCCACGTTCAGCGCAGAGTCTGCTTGGGATTTTCCCATCTCCCTCTGCCCCTCCCCCACCCCACACTATGTCTCTCTCTCTCTTTCAAATAAATAAATACATTTTAAAGAAAACCCGTGAATAACGTTTGACTCCCCAGAAACTTAACTGCAAATACCCTACTGTTGATCAGAAGACTTACCAATAGTATAAACAGTTGATTCAAGCATATTGTATATATACAGCATATAATATTGCAGATATTATATACTGTATTCTTACAATGAAATTAGCTAAAGAGAATGTCATTTCAAACTTATAAGGAAGGGAAAATATATTTGTAGTATATTTACAGTCCTATACTTATCGAAAAAGATCCACATGGAAGTGGACCCTCACAATTCAAACCTGTGTTGTTCAAGGGTTAACTGTATATAAAACATTATGATACTATACAAACATACATAAAACATGTGTACCCATCATTGGATCAATAAATGACATGATGCTGGACAACAGAAATCATTACCTAAATATATTTACATTATTTATGTATATTACCCTGCCTTCTTCAACAAAGAATTTGCATAGCTTGCCTTAATTTTAGCTCAGATTTAAGAAGATTCATCTATTCTTTTTTTTAAAGATTTTATTTATTTATTTGACAGAGAGAGAAAGAGGGAGACAGAGCACAAGCAGGGGGAGCGGCAGGCAGAGGGAGAGGGAGAAGGAGGCTCCCTGCTGAGCAAGGAGCCCGATGCGGGGCTCGATCCCAGGACCCTGGGATCATGACCTGAGCTGAAGGCAGACGCTTAACCGACTGAGCCACCCACATGTCCTGAAGATTCATCTATTCTAATGCAAACAAAAGGATATTTCTCACACAAAAAGAAACAGCCATCTCCTGCCGTTGTCTCTAACTCATTTCTATATGTTAAATGCCGGTGGGATAACTGGATGCACGAAGTGCTGTTGTCATTTCTGACATCTGAAACGTACAGGGTGTGGGTCCCCTCAGAATAGCCTTCCGCGTTTTGGTTCAAGCATAGGAGACTATAAGCCTTACTGGAGAAGCAGAGGCTGGAGATGTCTTTCACACTTGGCCCTTCTCAAGAGAGGCTGAAAATGTAAACTCAAAAGCCAACATACTCACTTGCAATGGACGTTATACCTGGGGATGTGACCATCAAAGGCCATCTGCCACATCCCAAGGGACAAGTCTGCTCAGAAAACCTCGTTGTGAGTCAGAATGTTCCAGGAAGGAGGGACCTGGGTGGCTCAGTCGGTTAAGCATCCGACTCTTGATTTCAGCTCATATCAGGATCTCAGGGTCCTGAGATCGAGCCCAGCCTCGGGCTCCATGTTCAGTGTGGAGTTTGCTTGGGATTCTCTCTCTCCCTCTGCCCCTCCCCCTCCTGCTCGCTGGCATGCGCGCTCTTTAAACGACTGAATGAATGAATGAATGAATGCAACCTTAAAAAAAAAAAAAGAATGTTCCAGGAGAGGAAAGAACATCAAATGATTGCTGGGGTATGTCAAGCAGGAATGGAACAGGGGAAAGCATATGAACATTAGGTCATCCACATCCAGGTTCTAATTTTGGCTCCAATCCTCAGAGGTTGTGTGGCCTCCTGCAGGGACCTCTCCTTCTCTCTGGGCCTCTATTTCTTCTTCTCCGTAGTAGGGATGACACTTGGGATTGTGCTGAAGAATATCTGCTCTAGCTTGCTCCAGTATTAACTCACTTCACCCTCAGAACCGACCTGCAAGGTTGGAACCATGAGCCTGGTTTCACCCACAAGCAGAAAGAGGCACAGAAGGCGGCATATCCAATGTCCTGATCCTGGTGAGAGGCAGCCCTGGAGTTCCATGTCAGGTCTCTGACCGCCAAGCTTCCTTCCAGCCCTTCCACGGCACTGTGGGCCTCTCCCCTGAAGCACGTGGTAGTAGGAGGTCATCTATGCAATCTCACTCTGCACATGTCCGCATTTTCGGCAGCGTGAGCATGTGACTTGCCCCCGTCATAAACACCTCCAGCGACACTGCCCTGACCTACCTCCCTTCCCTCTTCTGATGACACGGCAGCCTTGGCCAGGGTAGTATATTGCATACATTTCCTGCTGTTTCTACGATTTCATTATCATAGCAGGTGGGACAATAGAGTTACACAGGACCACAGAGAGCTATCAGATGTCCCCTCGAAAGCTCACCGAGTGCTTAATTAAAGTTTTTATAACTTTTTATACAGGTGAAGGAAACTTTCGGAGAGATGTAATTAAATTGCTAACAAACATACATAAAAGTAGGTGAAAAGAGACTCTAGCGTTCAATAAATAATTGTCACCATCTGTCCCCACTCACCAAACCATCCTTATTTATTATGGAACTTAAGGAAGACTCGAAACATGGGCCATTTTGGTCACCAAAATAGGCTATTCCTAGAAAATATACGTTTTCATCTTTTTTAAGTATAAAAATTAGGATTTTGTGCCTTATTGGCAACACATGCGGCTTGTCATTGTCAAATCTGGGCTGGGATGTGAGCTTCCCTGTGTAGTCTGTCTCTAACCTTGGACCAGTGACTTCCCTTCTTTGGGGTCTAGTTTCTCATTTTTAAATGGGCCCAATGGTTTTCTCTCTACAGGCTGTTCCAGGGCATAAATAAATGAGCAGATGTTAACAGACTTAATATATGAGTAATATACACACTCTCTCTGCAAAAATGCCTACTGGGAAGGTGGATATGGATGCAGGTGTGGTTTCTACTTGGGGTAGGGAATGTGGTGAGGCGGGGCGCTCTCCAGGAAAAAACAAAACAAAACCCACAGGTGGATGTCACATCAACCTGGATTCAAACTTTATCACATACCTGCAAGATTCTTAATCCATCAGGGACCCCAAGGTATCAACTGAGCTTACAACCTATGTAGGAGAGCTGTGAAGATAAAATTGAACAATGGCTAGGAATAGGGACAGAGGGACAGCGGGAGGGGGACCCAGGCAGGAGGAGTATTTCAAGATTCCCATCTAGGGGTTCCTGGGTGGTTCAGTCAGTTAAGTGTTTGGCTCTTGGTTTCAGCTCATGACCCTGGAATCAAGCCCCATGTCAGGCTCTGAGCTCAGCAGGGAGTCTACTTGAGGTTCTCTCCCTCTGCCTCTCTCCCTGCTTGTTCTCTCTTGCACTCTGTCTCTCTGTCTCTCTAAAACAAACAAATCAACCTTTAAAAAACATCTCCATTTCTCCCCCTTCAGCTCCTCCTCCCAACGCAGCCCCCAGAAATGCAATGGTTTTACCAAGAAGAGAGAGCACAGGGCGGGCACCATGAAAAGCTTTGATTTCTTCCCCTTTTATTGCTGTTTCCCTCTCCTTGGGACTTGTGCTAAGAACTTGGACTGTACAATTTCATATCATTTAAGAAAGAAGGGATATTAGGGGGCTGAAGGGGCAGCCGCTTGGCAAACATGAAAGCCTGCTCCAAGACATCTTTATAAGCTCTATCCCCATCGGGGTGCTCCTCAGAGCTGCCTCCCTGCAGAGCTAACTGAGGCTTCAAGACCCAGCTGCTTACGCCCTGCCCTTCAACACGGGGCTTTCTTTTATCCTGTGATTGCTAGGGAGAGCTACAAATGGAATCCAGCGGGCAGCGATAGATAGCATTCCCTGTTTTCATTGTCATCTTTCGGTTTCATTTAGGTTCGACTGCCTTAAGCACTGGAAAAGCTTTACTTAGAAGGCTGGGCTCTGCACTTCCAGGTTGATCAAAATAAAGCAGAAGCCGAGCTGCCTAGTTTTAAGGGCACAATGGAAAACACAGTTTGGTGACGGGACGTTTTGAATTACAGTTGGCAAAGATAATGGCTTATGCTAAGACTTAGTTACTGAGTGCTTTAATAGGCTAGGTGGGAGCCATTCAAGGACTTTATATAGAGTATCACTTAACTCTGACAAAACCATAGAAGATACATAGGATGAAGATACACAGGATGAAGAAATTGACTCTGATAATTCACTTGCCAAAAATCAAGTAACTAGTAAATAATGGAGATCCAGAATATAAGAAAGAAGTGGTATTAGAGATTCAAGGTGACAGTAGATCTTTCACGTTCCAAAAGTCATGCCTTGTCCATCAGGCCGCACCTCTGATGTATGCACAATAAATATTGCCATATTTCTCCAAGTATAAGATGATATCAATTGTAAGATGCTCCTTTGTGTATCACAGTGGGGAAAACAGTCTGTGGATTAAACTGACGATTAATCCCAAGACATGCTTGGACTTCAGAGATGTAAAAACAGAGAAGAAAAAAGTACCTTTTAATATTCATGAAGAATGATCCTTTAAAAGGCAGCCAGTCTGAAATGTAAGGAACAGAATAGTTAGCTGCTGGCCCAGCTTGAGGGCAGCCTGATGGCAGCCCAGGCGTATTCTGGTGACATCTTGCTTTCTCCAAAGCTCAGCATAAAATTCCGGCGGTGATTCAGGACGTTACCTGCAGGTGGCAGTGCAGGCTACCGGATATGGCCTTTGGCCTCCTAGGGAGGGGTTTCAGGGGAGGAGCAGAAGGGGGCAGGTGAGAAACCTGTTTCCACAGCTTCCATTTTTATTCACCCTTCTGTCCTGTTCCAAACCTTGGAGTCTTTTCCGTTCCCCTTTTCTCCTGTCTGGTCTCTTCTTTCTCCGCATTAACTCTTTTTCTACCCATATTTCCAAAGTCCAAAAGAGGTAGGCTTGCAATGAAAACGAATGCATCCTTCTTTTCCCCCTGGAAAATCAGATCAGAAATATGGGAGTTAGCTAACGAGAAGGAAGCTGGTGTCTTAGTTTCCTGTTATTCTGTGATGTTTGGGTGTCTTGATTGTATATGTGTGGAGCATATCCTAGATATAACCTCAAGATAGAGATTATTCCAGGGGCGCCTGGGTGGCTCGGTGGGTTAAGCATCCGACTCTTGGTTTCGGCTCAGATCATGATCTCAGTCTAGGATCGAGCCCTGCATCTGAGCTTGTCCCTCTCCCTCCTCCTCCCCCACGTGCTCTCTCTCTCAAACTAAAATAAATAAATAAATAAATAAATAAATAAAATCTTTAAAACATGGTAGAGATTTTTCTATCTAAAGAACATTTCTCAGGTAGGTCTTCCTATCTCTCGATGTAGCCAGTGATCAAACCCAGTTGTATCACTCTCCTCCCAGAATCTTGAAACACTTCCCCTGAATCTAGACAACTTCTCCCAGCTCCTTGCATACCACCTAACCAGGCTCCAGCTCCCTGAGAACACCTGTGAACACATCCTGTGTCCACTCCGAGTCCCAGACCTCTCCCCAGAATCTTCTTCCCCTCAGTCTCTGCCCATAAAAAAGGCTCATTCTTCAAAACTAAGTTCAGAGTTCCTTCATGAAGTCTTTGCTCACTTAAACCTCATTGCCCTCCACCTATAGCTTTTTTTTTTTTTTTTAAGATTTTATTTATTTATTTGACAGAGAGAGAAAGAACACAGGCAGAGGGAGAAGCCCCAACATGGGGCTTGATCCCAAGACCCCGGGATCATGATGGGAGCCGAGGGCAGTTGCTTAACCAACTGAGCCACCCAGGTGCCCCCACTTACAGCTCTTAACAGCTCTCTGTAAATATGTTCATTGTATGCCAGTCACCTCATGAGTTATCAATGTGGCAGTGTTCCTCTGTCCGTCCGATTTATATCCATATCCCTAGCGCCTCGCACAGAGCCCGGGTTATAGTAGATACTCGACTGATATTTATTGAATGAATGAATAATTGAATGATTCTTTTCTAAAATATACCAGAACGGACAGGGAAATTATTTTTAACTTTTGCACATTAAAAGCTTTTAAAACTCCTGACATCCAGACTCCACCCAGAACCAGTGAAATCAGAACTTCTCAACTGATGTTTGGGTTGAGCCCAGGCATCGGTATTTTGTAAAGCTCCCCAGGTGATCTCAAGGTACAACCAAGGTTGAGAATCACCTCCATGGCAATGGTTCTCAAAGTGTGGTCCCAGGACCAGCATTAGAATATTACTCTCATCTTATTGGAAATGAAAATTCCTAGGACCCACCCTATACTGTAGAATCAGAAATGGCAGGGCTGCGGGGATGGAGGGAGTTGACAACAATCTGTGTTTTAACAAGGCCTCCCATGATACAAAGTCAAGTTTGAGAAGCACTGTCTTAGAGGTTTACTTTAAATAAGTTATAGAGACTGTGTGTGAAGGAATCCCTCCAACCTTTTTCTTCTCATTTGATTCTGGCCCCTATTTCTTGCATATGGCTGTGCTTGCAGACAAACAACAAGCCCCTTTTAGTTGAAGATTTTTTTTTCCTAATCTTGTTTGGTCTTACGATCAACATCAACTTATGGTAAAATAGATTACCTATTTTATGTGGTTTTTTTTTTTTTTTCAATCCTTAAAAAAACTAGAGAAGTATTCTCGTGGCTATTTTTTCAAATCATGGAAGAGAAATGAGCAAAACCCAACATACATGGAACTTGTCCCATATGCCAGGCATGGTGCTGAAGTGCCCCATCATCTTACAATAAATCTAAGACATCCATCCCACAGAGGAGGAAAGAAAGGCTGGAAAAAATAGGATGAGTCCACAGGGACACAGCAGAGATGTGAACGCAGATCTGTCCTACCATCCGGTCGTTCTCAGGATTCTGATGACCCCCATTTTGTTATTTTGCCCATAATCCCATAGTTTTCATGAGGAAAATCGGCTGCTCTCAAGAATCCCTGGCTAGCTCTCGAACAGAGGTGGTCACTTTGAGCACATGAAGTACTCACGCTGTTTCCTGCTCATTTGCAGTGGAATACACTCAGGGCTTTCTTTTTCTCTAAGACCTTGGAAAGAAACATGGTTTCACAATGCATCTAGGGTGAAAAGGACAGTTTTCTTCTAAAATGTCTACTTCTCTGAAACTCATACGCTTTGTTCCAAATCTGTGGTCTGAATTCTTGGATTCATTATTCACAAGGTTCCTTTTTGAATCGTGAACCTTAGTACAGTTGTACAGGCTCTGTGCTAGGCTCTGTGGGGGACCAGCAGTGAAAAAGACAGACAAACCCCACTTGCTCACCTTCAAGAAGAACCGTATATATAAAACTAACCAATGAAGACACTAAGTCTAGATGTTATGACTGTCTTATCCAGGGCAATAAGATAAGAAGAGGACCTCTATGAGTTCAATTCTATAGTGTCTTGTGTGTACGTCTGAAGAGGTCTTTTGAACAGAAAGATCTTTGAACCTATGCTTCTCTATTTTAGTTTTTTGGGGAACCGGTATGGATGGTGTTTATTTTGGGAAATAGAGTAAATATTCCCAAGTTTGGAAGAGTCAGCCTATCAGAAGATGCAAACCCAACATTCCATTTCTAAAACAGGACACCTCAATCATCAGACCTCTTTCTCTGGGGAATGGCCGGCAAGCATCTTCAGCAATTATACCAGTCTGAGGAGAAATTTCCATGAATTCCGTGGGCCATAAAAATCTGATACCATCAGCAAACTGGAAGGCATTTCCAGTGAAGGTGGCTTCACATACAAAAGCAGCAGAACTGAGTACCACAAGCTCATGGCAAACCGCCAGGCCTGTTCCAGGACCCAGCCCTGCTCAGTGATGCTTATTCATCTGGGAGACTAATCCTAAATTTCAAATCCAAGCTGTGGGGCAAATAAGGCACCCAGGGGAGACTTTCTGTGCACCTGAGCACTCAGAGACACGCTCCACTTGCAAACACGTGAAAGAACCTGAAAAAGTAATCTTTTTTTAAGTCTTTAAAACATGAGAGAGCTTATCAAGACAGGGAGGAATTGCTAAGCCAATATGACAGAGAAACTGCTTACATGGATAGGTACATCAACTGGGAAGAAAGGTTTGCCCTAAGGGTACTTGTCAAGCCCAGAAATTTTTAGATTTCCTTCTGACAGCCTAAGGGGACAAAGGGGATAGAAATGACAGGTTTGGCAAAGTCTTTTTTTTTTACAGTAATGGAACTGTTCTAAAATAAGCTTATTGTGATGGTTATATAATTCTTTATATATGCTAAAAATTCGTGGACTTGTACACTTAAAATGGATGAATTGTATGGTATGTGAATAGTATCTCAATAAAGGTTGGGGGGGGAACTCAGTGAAGTGAGATCACTTTCTATTTGAGGGCAAAGTTAGGGGGAAACTGTCTTCTAGAAGCTGGCTGGCCTCCCCCTTCCCCACCCCAACTAATCTGCTCTGGTTGCCAGGCACATGTTTACCTTAGAGACAGAGCACCCCCCCCCCAGGGTTCTGAGCCTTCAGTTGAGACCCATAGAACACTGGCCCTTGGAGGCAGAGCTATGGAGCCCTACACAGCCATGGAGGGCCTGCTGCCTGCCATCAGATCCACTTTCCAGTTGGTCCTAGAGCCCCTGTGGGGTGCCCTGCTGCTGATTTCTGAAAGCTGGAGACATGTTTCAGTTCTCCATGAGTTTCCCTGGGAAATCCTGGCATATATTGTAATACTGGTTTTGACAGCGAAGAAACGACATATTTGGAGAAGTGTGAAGGTGCTAGGCAAAAGGTGTTTGGCCCACGCTAAAGTCTGTGGAAAAGGTAGTGGGAATATGGGACCAATGACACAAGCTGATGATGCCCTAGAGCTGCCCGGGGTGGAGGCCAGTCTTCCCACATTACAAACCTTATGCTTCTCAGCAGTAAGTGGTAACCGCTGTAGGCTGTCACTTCAGAACACCATTGACTTTCTGAAAATGGCACAGAAGACCCAGCCTCCTAAACTTTCCCAAGTGACTGGTGATAGACCCATCTTAAGAACATCAGAGAAGAATGGAAAACAACTTTGGAAGAAAATAATGGATGATTTGAATGGAAACACTCACGTTCTAGAGAGTCCAGAACTGCTCGCCCAAGAAATGGCGAGATGGAAGCAGAGACTCCAGGAAACGGAGCAGGAGAAAGAAAGGCTAGAGCAGTCGAACGCAGGAATGCAGCGGGCTCTGAAAGAGAAAGTCAGCCAGTTAATACCACTGGGTGAAAACCTTCTGAAGGCCATCCCCTGGCCTTGTCTCCTTGGAGATCTCTTGGGTCACGTCAACTGGGAAGTCAAGCAAAAGAGGGAAGCAGAAAATGACAATCAGCCCATCCATCGGTCAGAGGGTGATCTGAAGGGTGTCACTGACGATGCTGATTCCAATGTGTCCCTTCAAAGTGCTGAAGAGAAAAATGAGGAACTAGCCAGACAACTGTGGGAAGAAAAGCGAATCAATGAAGAGCTTATGGGACAAATCACAGATCTTCGAGCCAAGGAAGCCTCTTTGCAGAGGGAAAATTCACAGCTTCAAAGTGAGATTCAGCAGTTGAAACGGAAGCTTCAAATTGTGCCTCAATTATATCAAGAATACACCAGGGAACTTGAGAGAAAATCATTGGAGAAGGAAGCGCAGTGCTCAGACATTGAGAAGAGTCTTTCCTACACGTGTGGAAACATCGAGTCCGCAACTCAGATTCGCAACTTCTACAAGAAGATGGCCGAAGACACCCGCAGAGAACTGGAGGAGAGCACCTCGCACTATCTAAAGGACATCCTCTTCTATGCGAATAAAGTCCAGGAGAGCTGGATGGCAGCTGTGCTCACAGAGCGAAAAGTCAAGGAGCTAAGGGAAGAAAATGATCACATCAGGCAAATGTTGGCCAAAGCGGAGTTCAACTTCCCGCCTTTCCCAAGTGGCCGTTTTGCTCCTGCTCCCCCACAGGCAGCCCACGGAGACCCAGAAGTATCAGGGGACCCCCTGGATCATCAGCACCCCCAGGAAGGAGAAGAGCCAGGCCGCGAGGGCCCACGCATCCAGGGACACCCGCAGGTTTGACTGAGCTCACCGCAACGCGGTCCTGAACGCCCACAACCACGGCATAACATCTGCATGTGTTTTCTGTCTTTGAAGTAGTTTTCACTTATCTCTTTTTGGTTTAGATACTGTTATTTAATTGATATTACAATTGCTTTTATTCAAGTAGATTTAGCATTATAGTTTTCAGATAGTATTTCTCCAGTAAAGTGTCATTTCCTATAATTCTTACAAATATATTGTTTTCACCTCATCAGACCCTCTAGAATTAGATAATATTAAGTATTGTATTTTGATTTAAATTAAAGATCCACAATTACTTTAACAACTATTGAAATTTGGCATGGATACAAACATTTAAAATAACATTTTTCTATGGCATGAGCATTTTTGTATGCCATTTTGATACTCACGAGCATGTATTAGAAGTCTGTACAAGTAATTTAATATATATCTGAATAAATTTTGATTTAAAATAATTGGAAAAAAAATCCCCTATTCCAACTTCATAATATTTTGATTAGACTAGCTTTAAATTCATAAATTAACTTATCGTAGTTTAAGGTTTACAATTTTTTTCTCCTCTTCTTAACTTTTTTAAATGTTTTTCTTTTGTTTAAGATATTGTTTGCTCTTTAGACGTTTCTAAATTTTATGCAGTGAAAATGAAGGTTTTCCCTTGATGGCAAGCAAACACACACACACACAGCCCACCATGCCGATTCCAAGGCACCCTGAGTCGGTATGTCAGGAACAGAGGATAATATAACAGGAAAGAAAGCTGCAAAATTTTAAAAAAAAATTTAAAGAGAGAAAGAAAGAAACCATTCTCACATAATTTGTATAATATACCTAACTCATATACACACAAAAGGAGAGCTGCCCAGAAAGTGAGGAAAAAGCAGGGGGAGACTCCCAGATGCTAACAACAGGGGAAGTTCTTCCCAGCCCTGGGACTCCCTGGAGTGAGAAAGGGGGTGAAAGTGGGGGGCTGTCCTCAAGGAAGACAAAGATTTGCTGCAGGTACACATGACAGCCACCAGAGGGCGTGGAGCGTAGGCCAGGGAAGTGCATGGCAATAACTTGGAGAAGGACCAGCACACTTGGGTCTATACAATCTAAAGTGTGTGTGTGTGTGTTACTGCATTAATTCATATCCGTTTATTTAGTACAGGCAGATCTCAGAGATCGTGCAGATTTAGTTCCAGGCCACCACAATAATGCAAATGCCATCATAAAGCAAATAATTCGATAATTAATATTTTTCTGGAAGTCATTTTTTTTCTGGTTTCCCAGTGCACACAAAAGTTATGTTTATTACACTACACTGTCATCTAGTAAGTGTACAATAGCATTATCTCTAAAAAAATAAAAATTAAACCATGTTGAATTAAAAAATATTTTCTTGCTAATAAATGCTAACCGTCTTCTGAGCTTTTAGCACGTTGTAATCTTTTAGCTGATGGAAGGGTCTTGCTTCAGTATTTGCTGACTGATCAGGGTGGTGGTTGATAGAAAGCTGTGGCAATTTCTTATAAGAAGACAACTACGAAGGTTGCCGCCTCAGCTGACCCTTCTCGTCACAAAAGACTTCGCTGTATCGGGCAGTGCTGTGGAGGATGTGAAGAAATTGGAGCGCTGTTGGGTGGGAATGTGAAACAGCATAGCTGCTGTGGAAAACAGTGTGGATGCTCCTCCAAAAATTCAAAAGAGAGATACCATATGATCCGGTAATCCCACTTCTGAATATGTATCGCCCAAAACTGAAATCAGGATCTGAAAGGGGTACCTGCACTTCAAGTTTCATAGAGCACTATTCTTAGTAGCACACGACAGAAAGCCATCCAAATGTCCCCCAACGGATGGATGGATGGGCTCAGAGAATATGGTATGAATGAGTAAAGAAAACGTAACATTATTCTTAAAAGAGAAGGAAATTCGGTCACACGCTACAATATGGATGAACCTTAAGGATAGTATCCTATGTAAAATAAGCCAGTCATACACACACACACACACACACACACACACACACACACACACACAGCAGATATTGTCTGATGCCTCTTATATGAGATCTCTAACGTTGGTGAAAAATAAAATAAAAAATAAAGCAGTCCAACTCCTACAAACAGAAAGTGGACCCGTGGCTGCCACGGGCTGAGGAGTGAAAGGAATGGGTGGTTATTGCCTGGGTATAGAGTTTCAGATTTGCAAGATTAAAATTTCTAGCAATCTCTTGCTCAACTATGTGAATTTAGTTAATAATACAAAACTACCAAACTTAAAAAGAATTAAAAGGGTAGATTTCATGTCATGTGTATTTTACCACAATTTGAAAAAAAAAAAGAAAAGGAAATGTGAGTTTTGGGATTTGAGTGGTGGGGAATTAGACTTGAGCTCTGTCTCCGACCAATGACTTCACCTCTCTACATTTCGGTTGAAGGAGTTGATCTAAATAATTTTTAATGGTTCTACCCAGTTATAAAATCTAATTGCTTTATAATTATAAAGAGAATATCTTAGCCATTGACTCTAAGAGGAAGACCTTTATAGTACAAAATGTTGACCTCCTTATCTTCCAAAAAATCCCTCCACTACACCTTGTCAATCGTATCAGACAGACAATCAATTCACATTGGATGCTCAGTGATCAGCATCTCACTAAAGTAATGAATGCTGAAAACAACATGATAATAACTTGAAAAAAGACAATGTTTTTACCTCAAGCCGAAGGAGGACCAAATTTTAAATATTCATATTATGCTCATTATATTTTTGATGACTTATCTTTACTGGATGTGTATGAGAAAGATGAGAGCAAAGGTCATTAGAAGAAAGAAAATTATCTCTGAAATGACCCTGATATCAGGTGAAGATCATCTGAATGCAGGAAGTACTAGAGGGATGGAAAGGAAGGAGCAGAATTATGAAAGGTTGAGGATGGAACTTGGTGAGTATTAGACAGCAAAGGATCAGAGGATTTTCTAAGGTTTCAGTCGGGAGGGATGGGGGTAACAATGAAACAAGCAATGTTTGTAGAAAGGAAGGAGCCTATGTCGAAACACACAGGAGAGAGATTGGGTCCTGGGATGAAGAGGCATCCTGGGGAGACTGCATGGGTATTTTTACATAGTGTTTGAAGAGAGACAAGAGCAGCAAGGCCTGGACCGATCCTTGGGGCACAGCGGCAGTTAAGCCAAAATCCTCACACTTGCAGCAGGTGCCTTCGGTGTTACAGAGTGTAATGAATAAGAAAGCTTATGAACGAGGAAGAAGAGGCCCTGGCAGGGGTGTAAACAGGGAGGAGGAAGTAACCAAGACAGAGAAATGAAGCCAAAGGGGCCAAGGGTGAGACAAAAGAGCGCCCTGCAGCAGAAGTCAGAGGAAGGGGCTGGTGGGGAGGTGTTGCTTAGTGTATCTTTGCTGCCAGAAAGGTATGGGAAGGAGGACATCCAAAGTGAGAAAATTTTCTAGAGTTTATATAAATGAAGTCTACAGAAGATATTCTATGTTTATCTGGCTTCTTTCACTCAGGATAATTAGTTCTCAATTCATACACTAGGTTGTAGTGTATACCAACAGCTCATTCAGTTATATTGCTGAGTTGTTTCCATTGTGTGGATATACCATAATGTGTTTATATATTCACTTGGTGATGAACAATTGGATTCTTTCCAATTTATAGCAAGTATAAATAAGGCTGCTGTGAATATTTGTATACAATATTTGAAAGAACATATGCTTTCTTTTCTCTTGAGTAAATAGCTAGGAGTAGAATGGATCGTATGGTACATGGATGTTTAATTTTTAAAGTCACTTCCAATGATTTTCCAAAGTGGATGTACCATTTTACATTTCCAATAGCAGTATTTGAGGGTACCCATTTCTCCACCCACTTGCCAGTACTTTGTATGGTTTTTAATTTTAGCCATTCTAAAAGGTATGTAGTGATATCTCCTTGTGGTTTTAATTTGCATTTTTAAATGACTTGTCAAAAAAGGGGGCGCCTGGGTGGCTCAGTCGTTAAGCGTCTGCCTTCGGCTCAGGTCATGATCCCAGGGTCCTGGGATCGAGCCCCGCATCGGGCTCCCCGCTCCGCGGGAAGCCTGCTTCTCCCTCTCCCACTTCCCCTGCTTGTGTTCCCTCTCTCGCTGTGTCTCTCTCTGCCAAATAAAAAAAAAAAAAAAAATCTAAATGACTTGTCAAAATCTAGCATGTTTGTATGTACTAATTTGACATCAATATATCTGCTATGGTAAAATATTTGATCAGACTTTCTGCTCATTTTTAAAATTGTGCTGTTTCTTGTTGAGTTTTGAGTATTCTTTACCTATCCTAGATTCAAATCCTTTATCGGAGCTAAACTTTGCAAATATTCTCCTAGTCTGTGGATTATATTTTTATCCAACCAACAGTGTTGTTTGAAGAGCAGACATTTAAAAAGTGTTGAAGTATATTTTAAAAAAATATTTGATTATAACTATGCTTTGAAGTTGGATCTAAAACAATTTTTTTTTTTTTTGCCTAATTCAAAGTTTACATTGTTAAATCTATTGACATGAAGTTATTTAGAAAATTACCTTGGGGGCGCCTGAATTGGTCGGTCTGTTAAGAGATGGATGTTGATTTTGGCTCGGGTCATGATATCAGGGTCACGAGATTGAGCCCCACGTCAGGCTCCGTGCTCAGTGCGGAGTTTGCTTGGGATTTTCTCTCGCCCTCTGCCCCTCCCCCCACTCTCTCTCTTTCTCTCTCTTTCAAATAAATCAAATCTAAAAAAAAGAAAAAGAAAAAAGTCCACAAAATTCCCTTGAGGTTCACTAATAGCTATAGAATCAGCTTTAATGTAATCTGTCCCATTAGCAATTTGGGTCTTCTTTTCTTTCCTTCACATCAAGCCTGGTTAGTTTGTCAATATTACATATTATCAGTCTTCTCAAATAATTTTAGTTTCATTTATTATCTCTAGTAATAATTTTTTTTTGTTGTTTTCTGTTTCATTGATTTCCATTTTTATTTGCTTTCTTCTTCTTTGGATCAAATGTGCCTTTCCTTTTATTTTCTAGATTCTTAAGGTAGAAACATAGGCCATTAACGTAAGACATGTGTTCTGTTTAATAGAATTGTTTCGTGGTACAAGTATCACCCTAGTGTTATCTTACAGTATTCAACCAATTTTAACATACTGTGTTTTTATTTCCTTTTTCCATTCAACATATTTCCTAATTCTCCTTTTTGATTGCTTCTTTGATAAATGGATTGCCTAAATATGTGTTACTTAGTTTCTGTACTTCATAAGTTTTCAAGAAATCTTTCTGGGTTTGAATTGTAATTAAATTCTAACTTTATCCTAGAACATATTTTGCATGAATTGAATCTTTCAAAATTTATTGAGATTTGTTTTCTGGTCCAAATTATAACTTTATAAAATGTTCCATGTGTGGTTGAGAAGAACGTGTAGTCTGATGTTTTGGAGTGGATTGTTCTATATATGTAAAATAAGTCAGGTTTGTTGATAATTTTGTTCAATTTTTCTATATCCTGCCTGAATTTTATGTCTGCTCACTCTATCAATTATTGAGGGAGGGGGATACAAATCTCTGATTCTCTTTGTGAATTTGTTTCTTTTTGCACTTTCAGTGGATTTTTGCTTTGTGAATTTTAAAACTCTCTTAGGTCATGAACATTTTTGGTTGTTTTGTCTTCTTAAAGGACATTTTTACCACCATAAAATTACCTTATTTATCTCTTCTAATATTCTTGGAAATTTACTTTGTGGGATACTGATATACCCACTCTGCTTGGTTTTTCTGTTGTTTGGTTTTGTGTTGTGTTTTAGTGTTAACATAGCATATTTTTTCATCCTTATTTTTGATCTATTTGCATTGTTATAGAGATCATTTCTGCTAGGCAACACGAATGTGGGTATTGCTTTTTTATCCAATCTGACATTTTGCTTCTTAATTGGAATGTTTGGGCTCTTTACTTTTAATGTAATCAATGATATCATTAGGTTTAACTCTGTTTTCTTGTTGTTTGTTCCCTATTTGTCTCATTTGTTTTTTGTTCCCTTTTTCTGTTGTTCTATCTTGTTTGGAATTAATTAAATATAATTTTGGGATTCCATTTTATCTCCTTTTTGGCTCATTAGCTGAACCACTTGTTTGGTTATTTTAGTCATTGCTTTAGGGTTTGCCCTACATTTATCACAATCTCCCTTCAAGGGACATCATACCACCATGTATGGTATAAAGCCTGTAATGGTATGAAACGCTTGCATTTCTCACCTCCTGACTTGTGTGCAACTGTATACATTTTCCTTAATAATTAGATTGAGCAAAGGTAAAGTTAAGAAGAAAGAAAGAGAGAGAGAGAGAGAGAGGGAGAAGAGAAGGGAATAAAGGAAAAACGGAAGGAAGAAAGAAAAGGCAGAAAGAGAGAGAGAGAGAGAACAAAACAGCTTTAATCTCTTCATGGCGATTCCAAAACCCAAGAAGTTCTGAAAACCAGAGGCTTTCATGACATGTTTTACAGCAATACCTGACCTAATCTGAATTGATATGGTGGCAAAGCCTGACCCAAAGTGGCATGAGGCTGCTTGGAGTCTTCATGACTCTTCGTGTAATTATTCACAGATTTTGCTACAGAAAGCTGCGTGGGAAGAGTGAGCGCAGCAGGCCTGAGACTGCTCCCCCTTAAAAAGGCCTCTGCATGATTGGCTCCTGACTGGCATCTGGAAACTTGCATTTTGGGAGGGTTGCCACCATCCCTGACTCATAAGAGTGGCTTACTATGCTAAGCTGTTCATAGAAACGATGTGGCTTATGCTGAAAACCTATTTCTCCTTATGGGAGTCTTGAATTTTGGTCTGTGCAAGGTGGAGGGTGTTTATGTGTCGAGTCCCCAATAAAAACCCTGGGCGCTGAATGTCCAATGAGCTTCCGTGGTAGATGCCATTTCGCATGTGTTGTCACATATGTAGCTGGAGAGATCAAGTGCATCCTGTGTGACCCCCCTGGGAGAAGGCTCTGGAAGCTTATGCCTGGTTTCCTCTGGACTTTGTCCCTTGAGCTTTTTATCTTTGCTGATTCTGCTTTGTGTCCTTTTGTTATAATAAATCATAGCTATGAGCATGACTATATCCTGACTTCTGCGAGTCCTTCTAGCAAATCACCAGGTCTGGGGATGGTCTTGGGAACCCCTGACAATGAAGTGAATGTGACTGATTGTAGGGCACTACTCAGGAATTCACTGGGATTGTTACATAGCATACGCTATGTGCCCTGTATAACTTATCTAATATTTCCAAAGTTCTGATTTCTTTTTTTTTTTCTCTAAAGTGTGTATGACCTGTGATTTTGGATAAAAGATTGTGTAACTGTATCCACAAACACACATATATTAAATATAAATAGTTTGTATGTATAACTCGTCGGGAAGTTCTTATGAACTACTGATCTTTGCCAGGTAGGATCAATCATGATGCCTTAGACTAAGATGATAATGATGGAAGGTGCTAGTAATAATAATAATAATAATAATAATAGCTAACATGTCTTGAGTTCTCATGCCCAGCATCAGACACTATTTGCAACCTGTACAATAACTCAGCAAAGTAGGTATTATTAGTATTCCCCTCTTTGTTGTTGTTGAAAATAAACTATGTCTCAAAGAGGTTGTGCCATGTGACCAACAACGTAAAGTTCACAAGGGTGGGAGACAGGGACTTCAGCCCAAGTGTATGTGGATGGATGCCTGCGCCCCAATCACAACGCCACAGGGAGTGACTCTGCTCAGCACAGAGCTCATTTCTCTATTTTCTTTCATTAGGGCTTTTCCCCTCACTCACAGATTCACTTCTGGGATTTTCAAGAGTCTGTGCCTCAGGCTTGTTGACAGAATTACAGGCAGACTATTTGCTTCCCTCAGTGAGTGCTGCTAGTTGGCAGCAGAAAATGTGCTTTTGTGTTCCCTCGCTGGGCTTTTGTTCCTTTACCATGTAATCACTACCATATGTTGACTCTCATTCACACAAGTGACCTTGTATTTTATTAAGTAATATCCTGAGTGCAGACAAAAGCAAACTTTATCAATCCTACTAAAATCCAAAAAAAAAAAAAAAAAAATGCAGAGAGGAGAGGAGGAAAAATAGGGAGTCCGAATGGAAGCTAGAACCCAGGTCACAAACAAGGCTAAGACCAGGCAGGCCAGAGAGAAAGGTTTAAGATTTGGCTGACTTCCACATGGCATATCCTTAACGCTCCAGGCTCATGGCTCTCCGAGAAAGCTACACTCGGGAGGACACTTGTAGCTGGTAGAAAAATGTAACAAGGGATCTACAGGGAAAGGCTCACAGCTGAAGAGACCCTGAACTAAGAATCAAGAGATCTAGGTCCTATCAGTGGTGCTTTTCCTTCCTTGGGGTGTGACGTTGGGCATGTCACTCAGCTTTCCTGAGCCTCAGTTGTCGCTGGCCACAAAATGGCATTGTTCAGCGTCACCCCTGACGTCCCCTTCAACGTAAAAATTCACTGATTATCATCACCAAATAAACATTCTCAGTCAAAATAGGTTTCACAAGAGGTATCTGAAGAAGGAAAAAAAAAAAAAGACTATGTCCTCAGTTAAACATTCTCCTTAAAGGACTATTATGCTTAAAGTCAATATCTGTAGTGGAGTTTCAAGAGGCCTTCCTATCCTCATTCTCTGACCCGTATGCTTAATCTCAAAATGTCCTCTAATCTCTGTGAGGTTTCAGAAGGTCTGAGAGAACAATGCCAGAGACTTAATGTTCTTTTTCTTTTTTTAAGATTTTATTTATTTATTTTTTTGAGAGAGAGAGAGAGAGCCAGCACACAAGTGGGGGGAGGGGCACAGGTAGAGGGACAAGCCAACTCCACGCTGAGCGAAGACTCCCCATGCAGGGGCTCAATCTCATGACCCTGAGATCATGACCTGAAAATCAAGAGTCGGATGCTTAATCGCCTGCACCATCCAGGCTTAATGTTCTAGGATGCAGCAAGTTCAACCTGAATACATTGAATTTCAACTTTCTTCCTTCAGGAATAGATTATTTTGTCCCTACTAAGGAGGTTTTGAGCAACATTTCAATGTTTAAGACTGCCTACTGCTTTTTGTTTAACGGTGGCGCTAGGGATTATCTCAAAAGACACAGGAGACAATAAAAAAAGCACTGGACTTGGAGGAAAAGGACAGGCCTTGGGATCTAGATCACTGCTCCCTAACTGTGTGACATGGACGTGCTCAGTTGAGGTCAGGAGAAGGGACGGTTCTGCTTCTCACTGAGCTGTAGAGATGAAGGAAATGGGATGCCTCAAGGGGCCCATGTGTACGTGCAGCCCGCAGAGTGGGTCCCGACACGTTCAACACAAATGTCTCTGAGCAAGTGCTACTCGGGAAGATCTGTGCGAGAAGGTATTACCACTGTGTTCAGTTGTTTGTCCAGAAGGGGATGTGTTCTAGTTTGGACGCTGTGATGGTTAAGTTTATGAGTGACCTTGACGGGCCACAGGATTAAACATTATTTCTGGGTGTGTCTGATGTTTGATTAAACATTATTTCTGGGTGTGCCTGTGAAGATGTTTCCAGAAGAGATTAACATTTGAAAAGGTGAACTGACTAAAGCAAATGGCCCTGTGCAGTGTGGGTAGGCATCATTCAACCCAAACTCTTAAATGCCTGAATCTCTCTCTGTCTGACAGTTGAAGCTGAGATATCTTCCTGCCCTCAGTGCTCCTGGTTCTCAGACCTTCACACCTGACCCAGAATCTATGCCACCGACACTCAGGCCTTTGAACTATTCCATGAGCCAATTCCTTATAATAAATCATTATCTATCTATCTATCTATCTATCTATCTATCTATCTATCTCCTATTGGTTTTGTTTCTCTGGAGAACCTTGACTAATACAGGCACCAAGAAGGAAGTAAAAGTTTATAACTTCAGAATAATAGACCAAGTAATAATTTAAGGAGTTGTTAATAATGGTGCTATTAATAAACAGTAGGTTAAATGTATTGAATACTTAGAGTATATACTTTGGTGCTTAGTACTCTGGCTACATTAATTCTTTGAACATACCATAATAGTATTTGTACTAAGCAGATGAGAAAATTGAGGTCCCAAGGAGTTGAACTTACTCAAGACCACTCACCAGTGAGTGGCTAAGCTATATTTTGAACCAGAGTCCAATTCTAGAGTCCATTTTTTTTTAAAGATTTTATTTATTTATGTATTACAGAGCGAGAGAGAGAGAAACACCATGAGAGGGGAGAAGGTCAGAGGGAGAAGCAGGCTCGCCGCTGAGCTGGGAGCCCGATGTGGGACTCGATCCCAGGACTCCAGGATCATGACCTGAGCTGAAGGCAGTCGCTTAACCAACAGAGCCACCTAGGTGCCCTCTAGAGTCCATTTTTATATACAAAGCAAGCAGTCAACATCATAGCAGGAATAGCTTTGGGAGACAATAATCTATAGAATTTATACATTAAAAACTTGATATTTAGGGCGCCTGGGTGGCTCAGTTGGTTGGGCAACTGCCATCGGCTCAGGTCATGATCCTGGAGTCCCTGGATCGAGTCCCGCATCAGGCTCCCTGCTCGACGGGGAGTCTGCTTCTCCCTCTGACCCTCCCCCCTCTCATGTGCTCTCTCTCATTCTCTCTCTCTCAAATAAAAAAATAAAATCTTAAAAAAAAAAAAACACTTGATATTTAGAACTTTGGGGAACCTGCATTGCTCAGTTGTTTAAGCATCTGTTTTGATCTCAGCTCAGCTCTTGATCTCATGAGTTGGAGCCCCACATTGAGCTCCAGGCTGGGCGTGGAGACTACTTCAAAAAAAATCCTAAAATTTTGAGCATTGAGAAATCAAAAGCACAAGAACCAACAAATGTTGACAAGGATGTAGAGAAAAAGGAACTCTCGTGCTCTGTTGGTGGGAATGAAACCTGGTGTAGCCACTGTAAAAAGCAGTATGAAATTTACTCAAAAATTTAAAACTATAACTATCCTATGATCCAGTGATGATGCTACTGGGTATTTACCCCCAAAATACAAAAACACTAATTCGAAAGGATAGATGCACCCCTGTGTTTATTGCAGCATTATCTACAATAGCCCAATTGCCTATCAATAGATGAATGGATAAAGAAGATGTGGTATACATATGCAATGGAAAATTATTCAGCCATAAAAAGATTGAAATCTTGGGATGCCTGGGTGGCTCAGTCGATTAAGCATCTGCCTTTGGCTCAGGTCATGATGCCTGGGTCCTGGGATCGAGTCCCCCATTAGGCTCCTTGCTCAGTGGGGAGCCTGCTTCTCCCTCTGCCTGCCACTCCCCCCGCTTGTGCTCTCTCTCACTGAAAATAAATAAATAAAATCTTTAAAAAAATGAAATTTTGCCATTTGCAATGACACGGATGAAGCTAAAGAGTATTATGCTAAGCGAAATAAAGACAAATACCATATGATTTCACTCATACGTGGAATTTAAGGGAAAAAAAATGAACAAAGAAAAAAAGAGAGAGAGAGAGAGAGACAAACCAAGAAACAGACTCTTAACTATAGAGAACAAACTGATGATTACCAGAGGGGAGGTGGGTGGGGGTTGGGAGATACAGGTGATGGGGATTAAGGAGTGCACTTACCATGTTGAGCACTGAGTAATGTATAGAATATTTGAAGCCTTATATTGTACACCTGAAACTAATAAACACTGTATGATGATTTTACTGGAATTAAAATTTAAAAACTTAATAAAATTAAGGAAAAAAACCCCAACTTTGAGCATTGAGAGATTCTATAGATCTGCAAACTATCCTGAACAGCAGGAAGCTAAATCCCAGGACAAAGAGAATCTAGACAGAAAAGAACATTTTAGATAAAATAGCAACTGTTCTCTTGGTCTTTCTGGTGAAAGGTTAGCATTCCCTCTTATTAAGGAGTAATTGGATGTCTGTACCAGAACTTCACTATATAAAGCCATTTTATGGTGGTCGATCATAACGTGAAAGAATGTGGGTTTGGTTATCTCTGATGAATACTTTAGACATTTTTTTTTTTTTAAGATTGATTGAGTGATTGATAGAGTGATTGATTTATCTGAGAGAGAGAGAGCACACAAGTGAGGGAAGGGGCAGAGAGAGAGGGAGAAGGAGAGAAGCAGACTCCCCACTGACTGTGGAGTCTGACCCGGGGCTTGATCTCACCACCCTAAGATCATGACCTGAGCCGAAATCAAGAGTAGGACCCTTAACTGACTGAGCCACCCAGGTGCCCCAAAATCTTTAGACATCTTTGCATACGTCATCTTCAAGATCTTTTCTAAGTGAAATATAGATCAGGATGTGACAAACTTTTTCTGTGCAGTACTAGGTAGCAAGTATGCTCAGCGCTGTGACCCATATGGTCTCCCTCTAAACAACTATTGGGCTCTGCTAGCGTAGTGGGACATCACCCATAGACCATTCATAATTGGATGGGCATGGCTGTATCCCAATAAAACTTCATTTACACAAATAGGTGGCAGGTCATTTGCCAAACCTTGGTACGTAGCTGGTATCTGTGTTAGGTAAAGCAACCAGCGCATCTTATTTTGCTCTGGACTGTCCCAGCTTTATCACTGGAAGTCCTACATCCCATGAAACCCTTCATTCCAAGTTGATTGCCATGAATAAGTTGACTTACAGTCAAATTCTGAGACATAGAGCACTCCAGATATAACAATCATCCCTCTCCCCGCCCTAAAATTGCCTTTGCCAAGCTTATATCTGTCAGCATAGAGTTATAAATTACAAGTGCATTCTGTTAACCCCCACATATTACGCATGCACAAGGGACAGGAACCAGATACCAATTATCTTTTACAACATTTGCTTCCATAAGGGGACTTCCCACTTCCTCCCACAGTTGGTCCCATCTTCAGACAAAAGTACAGACTGAGTGTTGGCAAGGTGTCTGGGCATCTCCGGAGATAAAAGTGAAATTATAATAGAATTGTCATTTGGACTAATTACTATGATTCCATGTTAGAGCAAGCCCCAGGGGGTGTGCTGAACTTTAGTGGATAAACAAAGGAAGGAGTCTTCAAGGAGTGCAGTAATACAGAGGAAAAGGAACCCCAAACAGAGCACTAATTGGCTGTTTTCTTGGCAGCTTCAGCCAGCTCCAGCCTGGGCTTTTAAGGAGGATGTGTTAGGAATTACGGAAACCATGATCTCTCTACTGTCGGGAAGGCTGGGACACACCAGGGATGCAAATAATAGGTTGATGTTCATGGTATTTGGAGAGAAAATTGGCACCTCCCGTTGCTACCTATGTAGCCTTGGCCTTGGAGAAGTCCCTAAGTCCTTAGGCTTCAGAGTCCCCATCTTTCACGCAGTAATAAAACCAAGCACCCCATAGAGTTCTGTTGAGAACTGAAGGTGACATTCCTCATGAATTTGCCTAATTTAGGAATGTGTCTTTATACATATGGTCTGACTTGCCATGAGGCTGCATCCTCTGTGGGGTTCTGTATTTGGGGAACACACCCTGTATTGGTGAGTCAGGGATGGTATCCCAGAGGTTATTACTTTTATGTTAAAAGCTAAAGGATGATGAGTATTTATTTAATTAAAGTAAAAGGAAGGAGATGTAAATGGATTTGGGAAAGGGAAAATACTTTGTGAAACTATGGAGATAAGAGAGTCAAGACAAGGAGGGAGAGAGACAGACAGAGAGAGAGAGAGATCCAAAGAAGTGAAAGAAATCCCCCACAACTGGGGAGGGAGGGCCCATGGGGCAGAGCGGAGAGAGGTGTTTGAGGAGGGGTTAACCTGGACCAGACCACGCAGGCTTTGCCAACCACACTGAGGGGCAGCGTTGTCCTGAGGGCCAGGGGTCTTCATAGCAGGTGCAACATTTAGGTTTTTAAAAATTGTTTTTAAAAGATTCTTGCTCTGACTATAGAACAGAAAATGTCTGTTGATAGAAGGCAGCAGCAGTGAGGGGTAGAGTGTCGGGTGTAAGGGTGAGGGAAAAAACAGGATTCAGAGAACCGGACCCACAAGGAGGCAGTTACGATCGTCCGGATGAAAGGCAATGGGCTGTGGCTGGGGTGATGTTCCATGAGAGAGTCCAGTGGAATCTCTGCCTGGGTCAGAGCCCGGGATCACTAGCGCAGCAGAGAAAGGCACGGGGCTAATGGAGGCAAGCAGTGAAATTTAAATTGGAAGGAAACCAAACTGACCCACAGTGGACCCAGAAGAGGGACAAAGTGGGAGCCAAAAACACCTGTCCAATTTTAAAGCATATTTAAAGTCATGCGTGCAGTTGGCGTTTGCTATTTCCTGGCCACCCGATATCCATTTATCCAAAGTCTGAGGGCGATCTCTAATTTCTTTCTGGAGGACCACTCCTAGATCTTCATTCAATGGCCCTGTGCTTCCTGTGGTGTTGATTTCACTCCTGGCTGTAAGGAAGGACAAGAAGCTGACCCTCTGCTCAGCACTGCCCCCAGATCTGTGCAAGTAGGACCCTATCTTGGGTCCTGCTTCAGCCTTCCTGCATCATATTCATCTGCACTGTGGAGAATACACTAAGCCCATTGATATGCCCAACAGGATCCCCCACTTCCCATTTTTGTCCATGTTCTAGATCTAAGTATCCAGGATCCCAAAATGATCTGCTTAAACATCTCTACCTGCTTCCAAGTCACATGGTGGCCTCTTCCCTCTCCTGAGAGCAGACAAGGCAGCTGGTATGTGCTCACCTGGGTGGTTAATGGCTAGCTGTTTGTGGCATTGTGGACCAAGTATGGATGTGCATGCCAGAGTGACCACATGTGTACATATGGCTACAGGCTAGAGCCAAGAAAAAAAGAGAATTCATCAGGCCGTAGGCCAGAGGCAAGAAAGGAAAGAGAATTCATCAGGCTTTGGGCTACCCTTTTCCATGATGCCCATATTCCAGAGCAGGCCTCTAAGGAGTCTGAGAATTCTAAATGCAGACCTTCCTCCCAGGTTATTGTTAAAGTATATTGTTAAGAGGGTAGAATATATTTTATTTAACATGTCATTTGATTTATAATTTTAAAATAATTTCACATATATTATATGGGCCTCTACTTATAATCTTGCTCTAGACCCCTCCAAAAGTTAGGAATTGGACCAGCCTGGCCAATCAATGCAGAACATCATATTGACTGTGGTGACAGGTTAAGGTTTAGGGAATGTGTCTGGGGCTAACATAGTGAGAAACACTGAGGGTTTGCTGAACTCAAATGAAAGAGACCCTTGAGACCCTTCTTCCCCTTATTACTTGGCTTAAAGCTGAGAGGACCAGGACCCCAGGGAAGCAGCACGTTTCTTGTCACCATGTGGAGTAGAAGACTGAGTCTGAGGTGTAGGTGAGGGGATGGATTCTGAGAAGCAGACAAAAACCAAGGTCTGGACCGTTGAACTCTGGATTAATTATCAATTAAAGTCAGATCTACTCCTGGTCTTTTCAGTAAAGTAATACAGTAAATTTCACCATAAAATTTGGCCTGGGCATTCCATCCCTTCTGCCAATCAATGGGTAGAGGCAAATAAAGAGTTTAATAATAGATTATTTTTAATCCACCTTCTTTAGCCCATCAATTTCATCTCCTCTATCCACCCATCATTTACCTCCACACTTCGAATTTACCGAGATCTTAAAGGCCATCCTTGGGAAACAAGACAGCATAATTATTAGGGTGAAGGCAAGTAAATGCAGTTGTGAATCCTGACTTGGTGGCAAGGGGGCCAGATGGATGTTCTTGTCTGGGACGTTTATTCCTAAATGAGTGGTCGTGTCCTGTAGAGAGAGTTGGAACATTATTCGGGGGTGGGGGCACTATGGCAGCATCCAGAGTCCTGCAATGATGATGTTGAGGTCTAGTGATAGTGCTGCTGGTGGAGATGTCCAAAAAGGAGAGTTCTGTGGAAGAAGATGCTTATACTTCCTGTTGTCTGGTCTCTCCTCGTCCTAGCTGAGTTTCAAAGCCTGGTTACCCAGCTTCCCATCAGTTCTGGAAGTTACCAAGTCTCCATAGGCAGAGTTGGACTCCACTGTATGAAACCAAGTGTCCTTACACCCAGTGATCTACAGTGTGGGATCCAGGAGTGTCTTGAAGGCAGTATAATCTAAGGGGATAGAACAGCAGTGGCTATCTGGGGTTGTCTATCTGGCTGAGGTGTGGCTGAAGGTAATAAAATTTCTTTTCTCTTAAGAAACAGGATTCTGAAAGCCACATTTAAATATTGAAATAACTGATGTAATTATTGCATGTGGTAATATGGAAAAAAGTGCCCACTGAGAGTCAGTATTGGGGCCATGGTGTCTCTACCATTAGAAGGCTCATTGGGCATGGAATCTTCCAGAAAGATAGAATGAGACAGCTGCCCTCATACCCCAGAGAGCTGAAAAGAAGGAATGAGGGGTTTACATAATTTCATGCAGGTTAATTTTTTTTTTTCCCCCTTGAGACATCCTCTTTGATCCATGTATTATTTAGAAGTGTGTTTTTAGTTTCTAAGTGTTTGAAGATTTTCCTGTTTTCTTTCCATGAGTGATTTCTAGTTTCATGCTGCTGTGGTCAGACAGCACACTCTGTATCACTGCAGTTCTTCTAAACTTGTTGAGGTTTGTTTTATGGCCCAGAACATGGTCTATCTTGGTATGTGTCTCACAGGCAATTAAAAAAATGTGTGTTCTGCAGTTGCTGGGTGGAGTATTCTATAAATGTCAATTAGATCCTATTGGTTGAGGGTATCTTGTATTCTCTATACTGGCTGATTTTCTGTTTAGTTGTTTCATCAAGTGTTGACAGGGGTGTTGAAGTCTCCAACCGTATTTGTGGATTTTTCTGTTTCTCCTTTAAATAGAGAAGACATCCAGGATTTTTACTTGTACTTAGTAAGAGGAACAGAGAAAAATATTGAGAAGAGTCCATATTGAAAAATATTGGGAAGACTCCATCTTCTCCAAAGTGGAAATCCCTGTGGTTCTTATAATTGAAAAGTAGCTCCTGGTCTGGAGAGAATAGAATTTGGATCAAAATATCATACCTCACTGCCTGATTCTCAGACTGAGTACCTTTGAGGTTTTGAAAAAAAAAGTCAGAAATACACATATTAAATCTTTTATTTAACTTCCCTTCAGCTATGTAGCAGGTTTTTTTGTTTTTCCCCCTAAAGAGAATGAGCTACTCAAATCTTCCGAGGGTCACTGGACACTCGCGATATGTAACATCAATTCTTGGGATCTCATTGTACCATTGCTTTGCACTGGTCATAATAGAGTCTTACAAGGGTCAAGAAACAAATGGAGTTTTGATTCACAAATGCTTCTCATAGTTTTAGTAGATCACAAACCCTTTTATCTGATACAAAATCAATTATCTGGTTGGTGAGCATGTAGTTGCTATGTATATCCTCTATCCTGGAAGAACTGGCCTTCCAGATTTTGATACAAGAGCTATTAAGGTAAGAAGAGCCAAGTTGAAGCCTATGGAGCTCCCTTTAGCTATCAAACTAATAATGCAAAGATATTACAATTTCTATGGAGAAACGTCTAAATTTAATGCTACCCCCCCCCAAATTTTTTTTCTGGGAAAATATGAGGATGATGTTTTTTTTTTTTTTTAATTTTTATTTAAATTCAATTAGCCAACATACATAGTACATCATTAGTTTCAGACATAGTGTTCAATAATTTATCGGTTGTGTGTAAGACCCAATGCTCATCACATTGGGTGATGGGCATTAAGTAAGGCTCAAGATGTGAGGATGGTGATTTCTATTTTGTTTTTACTTAACTCTCAGGTTTGGCCAGGTCAGCTGATCTTGGCTTGGTCTTGGAGAATGAAAATGAATTGTTAAAGCTTAGCAGGTGGCAACTCCAATTGCATTTATTATTTGGAGGTGATCTCTTTCGAGGAGCAAAGCAATAAAAGTCCTCCTGTTGAACCACTGGGATAGTTTATTTTACGTAGGTAGATATCTAAGAGCATATCATAACCATCTTACCTCAGAATTATTTCCACTGGTCGGCTCCATGCCACAATTTAGTCTACAGAGGCATGACTGTCTCACTCATTCATAACATATTACATGGGCCAAATATACTGGTGACATGAGCTGCTAGAATATGAATACAAGAAAATTCTTTGGCCTTAGTAAAACTTATGTGTGTCGTGGAAAGGGACATAAATTCTGTGAAAACCCTACTACCTCATAGTCTTAGAGATGTTGGGGTATTTTTTTTCCAAAGTAAAAGACAGGTTTCCTTTGTTTCCTCCACCTTGTATTGTATACTAGTAAGAATATATGTTCTATTTGGATGGATATTTAAAGCTAATAACTGAGTAATCAGAAATAATTCTGTGGTGGGTTGAAATATATGTCCACGTCCTAAATCCCAAGACCCGTAAATGTTATCTTATTTGGAAAAGGAGTCTTTGCAGACATAATTAAGTCAAGGATCTTAGAGGAAACCATCCTAGATTTAGATCATCCTTATAGAAACATGTACCCTAAATCCAATGATAAATATCTTTATAAGAAAAGGGAAAGATACAAACAGACCCAGAGGGGAGGCCAATGGGAAGACAGAGGCAGAGATGGGAGTGATTCATCTACAAGCCAAGAACGCCAAAGATTGCCACAGGCACCAACATCTAGGGGAGGAGAATGGACCAGATTCTCATCAGAGCCTCTAGCAGAAACCAACCTTGCCAACTCTTTGATGTTTAACTTTTGGCCTCCAGAACGGTGCGAGAATCAATTCCTGCTGTTCGAAGCCACTGAGTTTGTGGTACTTTGTTAAAACAGAACAGCCCTAGAAAATTAATACAGTGTCCCAATTGGAATGGGATCCAGAACAATTTTCCCTAGATGGTCCAGATTGCAGTCTAAGCAGATCCAATAAATGGCACTTAAAGTTTTGGAAGTATATCAAGATACTGGAGGAGACAATGACAAACCCCAAGAGGAGAATCTCAGAACACGGAGGATTTAGTCAAGTTACTTTTTAGCAGGAATTTCTTCTCTTCTACAGAAAGAGCTTTGGGGTTGATATTGGGCCTTGATAAAAACTGAACTCTTGGTTATGGAAAACCAGGTGACCCTAGGCCCTGAGTTATTCATTATGACCTGTGTATCTATTCCATTCAGCAAAGCATCACCGTATCCAAGCAGTATGTAAAGATTAGGCCTGAGCAGGCCCCACAGGCACAGAGAAATTGTATCAGCATATGACTCACATTTCTCTTATGCCTACTTTTGCTGTATCCTATTAAGCCAAATTCTCAATTAGTCAATATAAAGGCCAAGAAATCAAGGGACTTTTCAGACTGCAAAACCGTGAATGCTCCCACTGGAGGCCGTGACAGAGACATGAATGTAAGGCCTAATTCAACCCAGCCCGAGGTGGCAGGAGAAAGCACACATTCTTCTGAGACCCTGGGGAAAATCAGCCCATGATACTGTTCTTGTTTGTCAACCAGATTACAATAAGGATGCCAGCACAGTGCTGAAAGAAATCCAGCCAAGAGTCTAGAAAAATGTAGAACATCAGAGAGTAGGAGTGAAGGATGTGATGAGAGAGAGAGAGAGAGACCCTCAGAAAGAGGATGGGCCGGGTGAAGAAGGTTTGAGAAGAAGGTGGGGGGCGGGGCAGAGGAAGAGGGAACACAGAGACTCTATAGCTCAGGTAGCTCATTTCAGCTGGTTTCCCTGAGGAAGGAATGCCTGGAATAGGAGGCGGGGCATGGTAGAAATGATAGGAATATCTGGACCTAATAAAAATCTGAGTGATGCTGAAGTTCTTAAAGCAATGCAGACCCCAAAAGTCTAGGTGACTTTCCAGAATATGACCCATAATCTTCCAGTTGAGCTGAAGAAAAAGAATGATTCAGTGTTTACTGTGATGTGTAATGCTGGTATTCCCACCAGACCTCCACAAGTCCCTTTTATTTTATTTTTGGGGCCCCAGGACTTTGAGGCCCTTTTGCTCCCAATAGACAGCATCTGAAGCTCTTTTTTTCCCCCCAAAGGATTGGCCTGGTACAGTCTGGCAATTTCCTATCCCCTAAGCCAGTGACTGATGGATTTGGGAGTTTGAAAGTTCCATGGCTGTTGCCTTGGGTCAGGACAGGGCTGAGGTGCAAATTATACTCTCATGATCCAGTGATCCTCATCGTGGAATAAACCTGAAGTGATTATCTGTAAAACTTTGCTTGAAGACATGTCCTTATTTGGCTTCCTCCTTTTTATTTTCCTGATCTTCTGACTTAATTTGCCTTTGGGATTACTTCATTCATAAGTCACCTGTACAACACTCCCTGTCTGAGAGTCTGAGGTGGGGGCAGTGGACCTAGGACACTTACGAATCTTATCTGCAAATGGTCACTTGAATTTGGAAGTCAAGACTCATGTCTTTTAAACAAATAAAGCGTTTGCTGAAAAAAAAACAACACAGATCACTTAACGAGGGACACAGTCATGCAAGCAGCCAGCATCTATCTGGCCTTCTAATAAAGTAAGTCGGGGGACTTCGAAGACAGTCCTTACTGCCTGCCCCGACACAGCAAAAACATTTTACAACTGATTTGCCATTAGGCTTTTCAAGTATGTTTTCCTACTGGGAATTACAAAATCCATCCACTCATGACATGGGAAAAATATTTAAAACACCGATGAAAGTAGATGGCAATTCATACATTGTTTTCTTTACTAATAATTCAGTTGGTCTCTTTGAACGGGTTGCTGTATGAGTTTGCTAGGACTGCCATAACAAAGTACCACAGACTGGGGGCTAAACAACAGAAATGTATTTTCCTACAGTTCTGGAGCCTGGAAATCCAAGATCAAGGTAGAGGTAGCTTTGGTTTCTTCTGGGGCTTTGCTCCTTGGCTTACAAATGGCTGCCTTCTTTCTCTGTGTATATGTCCCTGGTGTCCCTTTGTGTGTCCAAATTTCCTTTTCGTATTGGGACATCAGTCAGATTGGATTAGGCTCACCCTTATTGTCTCCTTTTAGCTTAATCACTCTTTAAAAGGCCCTATCTTCAAATACATTCACATTCTGAGTTACCTGGGGTTAGGACATCAACATAAATTTTGGAGGAACGCAGTTTATCCCATAACAGTTGCATATGGCGTGAGAATTTCAAGTGTGAAATAGTTCTTTAAATGAAAGATGGTTTAATCAGAGGGAAATACTGCTTACTATTTACACAGATAGAGCTAGAGTTCGGTTGAAGGCGATGGAGTTTTCATTTGTTCTTAAAGCATTTTGCGTCTTAGTCTTTATTTTGACAAGAGAAAAGTTGGGGCCACTTGTGGAGGATTTAAGTGGGGATTTGAATTACCTGGTGGGGATACAGCCATCCTTATTATTATATCACATTAGTCCCCATGAAGAAATCAGAAATAGGCTGGCTGCGTATTGAAATCTTACAATGTGGTAAAGAGCAGCATTTTGGAATTGTACAGTAGGGGCGATTTACTATCAAGTAATCTTATTTTTGCTCTTGCCCAATATAAAACCAAGGATGTTTTAAAAAGAAAGAAAAAGTTAGTGAAAGGCAGTTCTGAAAGGCTGTTGTAACCCTATACACGCAGGATGACCCAGAGCTGACATCTTCATGTGTGACATTGAGGGTCACAGGCTCACCCCGAGGATTAAGTGTCCCCAGCTGCAAAAGTGCTGGCTGAAGGCAAAGTAGACGTGGAGGGGGCTCTGGCGTAGGGAAGCCATTGATGTTACCCACAGCGGAGACCTGCCACAGAGAAGAGAACTAAAGCCATTACCGAGAGTTTCCTTCCTTATTGTATCATGTCAGTGTTTTAACTTCCTTTTCAATCTCTTTCCACCAAGTTTACACATGCATTAGTGTTGTCGGACTTTGTCACTGCTTTGTGGTTTGCAAAATACCAGAACAAGCTTGCTAGAGAATGAAAACCAAAGGAAAGGGTGTCAGTCGGGGGTCTTGAGGCTGGAGCTTGGATAGAGTGGAGAGATTTTAATGGCTTGCTCTGGGAAGGAGAGTATTTTCAGCGGTACGAAGGCAGACTGTTTTTATGTGAGGCAGAAGACTTTTGCATCATATACGTTGTTTTGCTTTTCGTTTTGCAATGCAGGTCTGGGAATTGGCGAGGTGGGAAGTGGTAGACAAGTGTCTCTTGTTTTGGCTACTTTGGACTGTATGAGGCTTTTGTTTCATTTGTTTTATTTTGTTTTTGTAAGAGCCTTATTTTTTGAAAGAATGTCTGCCCTGGGTATCTGGTGGGACATCAAGTATGTCTCAGAAAGCGGAATAGTCAGGTGCTCTTAGAAGTCATGGCGGGGGGAGAGTGGGCAGATAATGGAGGGTTAGCTAAGAAGACACTTGGCACCGGGCTTTTGAATCTAGGGAGGACAGTTGGGGATTTCATAGCTTTGAGGTGACAGTAGAGGAGACCAGATGACACCTGTGTTCTTGGTACGTGTCTAGTACCAGTGATGGGGCCTAACCCAAGCTCATGCTGTGCTTGGAGCTCACCTGTCTTTTTTAGGCCCAGTCTCCCTTGGGTCAGCCCTCTTGCCGAGTCTGGTTATCTGGTCTTCGTACGCAGTTTAGGAGTTGCCCCAAAGCCTTCCAAATAAATCCCTTTCTACTTGAGCCAGCAAAGTTCTTTTGCGGTGGCTTGTGGCCATACATTCCAGCAAATAACCTTTCTTTCTACACTCATCCTTCCACCGTTCCCTCCTCGAGTTCCAAACTTGATTCTCTCGTCTGAGCCTGGAAATCTTTCCCTTCCTGCCTTTTCAGGAATTTTCTCACTTTGGATGTCCTCCTTCCCATACATTTCTGGCAGCAAAGATACACTAACCAACACCTCCCCACCAGCCCCTTCCTCTGACTTCTGCTGCAGGGCGCTCTTTTGTCTCACCCTTGGCCCCTTTGGCTTCATTTCTCTGTCTTGGTTACTTCCTCCTCCCTGTTTACACCCCTGCCAGGGCCTCTTCTTCCTCGTTCATAAGCTTTCTTATTCATTACACTCTGTAACACCTAAGACACCTGCTGCAAGTGTGAGGATTTTGGCTTAACTGCCGCTGTGCCCCAAGGATCGGTCCAGGCCTTGCTGCTCTTGTCTCTCTTCAAACACTATGTAGAAGTACCCATGCAGTCTCCCCAGGATGCCTCTTCATCCCAGGACCCAATCTCTCTCCTGTGTGTTTCGACATAGGCACCTTCCTTTCTACAAACATTGCTTGTTTCATTGTTACCCTCATCCCTCCAGACTGAAACCTTAGAAAATCCTCTGATCCTTTGCTGTCTAATACCCACCAAGTTCCATCCTCAACCTGTCGTAATTCTGCTCCTTCCTTTCCATCCCTCTAGTACTTCCTGCATTCAGATGATCTTCACCTGATATCAGGGTCATTTCAGAGATAATTTTCTTTCTTCTAATGACCTTTGCTCTCATCTTTCTCATACACATCCAGTAAAGATAAGTCATCAAAAATATAATGAGCATAATATGAATATTTAAAATTTGGTCCTCCTTCGGCTTGAGGTAAAAACATTGTCCTTTTTCAAGTTATTATCCTGTTGTTTTCAGCATGAATTACTTTAGTGAGATGCTGATCACTGAGCATCCAATGTGAATTGATTGTCTGTCTGATACGATTGACAAGGTGGAGTGGAGGGATTTTTTTGGAAGATAAGGAGGTCAACATTTTGTACTATAAAGGACTTTGTCTTAGAGTCTTTTAGTCAGCTAAAAGATTACAACGTGCTAAAAGCTCAGAGGACGGTTAGCATTTATTAGCAAGAAGATATTTTTTAATTCAACATGGTTTAATTTTTATTTTTTTAGAGATAATGCTATTGTACACTTACTAGATGACAGTGTAGTGTAATAAACATAACTTTTGTGTGCACTTGGAAACCAGAAAAAAAATGACTTCCAGAAAAATATTAATTATTGAATTGTTTGCTTTATGGTGGCATTTGCATTATTGTGGTGGCCTGGAACTAAATCTGCACGATCTCTGAGATCTGCCTGTACTAAATAAACGGATATGAATTAATGCACTAACACACACACACACAGTTCAGATTGTATAGACCCAAGTGTGCCGGTCCTTCTCCAAGTTAGTGCCATGCACTTCCCTGGCCTGCGCTCCCTCGCCCTCTGGTGGCTGTCATGTGTACCTGCAGCAAATCTTTGTCTTCCTTGAGGACAGCCCCCCCACTTGCACCCCCCTTCTCCCTCCAGGCAATCCCAGGGCTGGGAAGAGCTTCCCCTGTTGTTAGCATCTGGGAGTCTCCCCCTGCTTTTTCCTCACTTTCTGGGCAACTCTCCTTTTGTGTGTATATGAGTTAGGTATATTATACAAATTGTGTGAGCATGGTTTCTTTCTTTCTTTCTTTAAAATTTTTATACAATTTTGCAGCCCACTTTACTGTTATATTATCCTCTGTTCCTGACATACCGACTCAGGGTGCCTTGGAATCGGCATGGTGGGCTGTGTGTGTGTGTGTTTGCTTGCCATCAAGGGAAAACCTTCATTTTCACTGCATAAAATTTAGAAACGTCTAAAGAGCAAACAATATCTTAAACAAAAGAAACACGTTTAAAAAAGTTAACAAGAGGAGAAAAAATTTGTAAACCTTAAACTACGATAAGTTAATTTATGAATTTAAAGCTAGTCTAATCAAAATATTATGAAGTTGGAATAGGGGATTTTCTTTTCCAATTTTTTTAAATCAAAATTTATTCAGATATATATTAAATTACTTGTACAGACTTCTAATACATGCTCGTGAGTATCAAAACGGCATACAAAAATGCTCATACCATAGAAAAATGTTATTTTAAATATTTGTATCCATGCCAAATTTCAATAGTTGTTAAAGTAATTGTGGATCTTTAATTTAAATCAACATACAATACTTAATATTATCTAATTCTAGAGGGTCTGATGATGTGAAAACAATATATTGGTAAGAATTATAGGAAATGACACTTTACTGGAGAAATACTATCTGAAAACTATAA